>NC_034599.1:8399656-8420060 GCF_900095145.1 Mus pahari | reverse complement strand
ACAGAGACAAAGTGTGGAGTAGAGACTGAATAAATGACTATCCAGAGACTGACCCACCTTTGGATCTATCCCATATACAATCACCAAACCCAGACACTATTATGGATGGCAACAAGAGCTTGCTGACAGGAGCCTGATAGAGCTGTCTCCTAAGAGGCTCTGCCAGTGCCTGACAGATACAGAAGTGGATGCTCACAGCAATTATTTGGGCTGAGCATAGGGTCTCCAATGAAAGAGCTAGAGAAAGGACCTAAGAAGCTGAAGGGGTTTGCAGCCCCCTGGGAGGAACTACAATATAAACTAATCAGTACCCCCAGAGCTCCCAGGGATTAAACCACCAACCAAAGTGTACACATATTGGGACTCATAGTTCCAGCTGCATATGTAGCAGAGGATAGCCTAGTCAGAAATTAATGGGAGGAGAGGTCCTTGGACCTGTGAAGACTCTATGCCCCATTGTGGGGTAATGCCAGGTCCAGAAATTGGGAGTGTGGTTGTTGGTGATCAGGGGGAAAGAGAATGGGATAGGGGGAGTGTGTTTTCAGAGGGGAATCCAGGAATGGGTTTAACATTTGAAATGTATATATAGAAAATATCCAATAAAAAATTCATAGGAAAAAAAGAAAAGAAAGACCTACCTATAAAGTTACAAGAACATAAAATAGATGGGACCATAAAATAAGGTACCTTCATGACCATCCAGAAACTGCCCCACCTGGGGATCTATCCCATAAACAACCACCAAACCCAGACACTATTGCATATGCCAGCAAGATTTTCCTGACAGGACCTTGATATAGCTGTCTTTTGTGAGGCTATGCCAGTTCTTGGCAAATACAAAAGTAGATGCTCACAGTCATCTATTGGATGCAACACAGAGCCCCCAATGGAGGAGCTAGAGAAAGTACCCAAGGAGCTGAAGGGGTCTGCAACCCTATAGGTGGAACAACAATATGAACTAACCAGTACCCCCTCCCCCCAGAGATTGTTTCTCTAGTTGCATATGTAGCAAAGGATAGCCTAGTAGGCCATCAGTGGGAGGAGAGGCCCTTGGTCTTGTGAAGATTTTATTCCCCTGTACAGGGGAATGCCAGGGCCAGGAATTGGGAGTGGGTTTGTTGGGGAGCTGGGCAGGAGGAGGGTATAGGGGATTTTCCGGATAGCATTTGAAATGTAAATGATGAAAATATCTAATAAAAATTAAGGTAGCTTCACTTATAAGAATCAAAACAATAAACTTACAGAATTAAAAAAATATTAATAGTAGCAAGGAAAAGGACCAAGTGACATATAAAAGTAGACCTATTGGAATTATTCCTGAGTTTTCAATATAGATGCTGAAGTCCTGAGAGGCCTCGACAGATGTCCTACACACACTAAAAAATCACTGATGCCAGATGTTCCATGATATAGTCAAATTCAAACAATATCTATCTACAAATTTAGCCCTACAGAAGATTCTAGACAAAAATTCCAACCCCCAAAAGGATAACTACTGATAATAGCACAGGAAATAAAGAATTGCATAAGGCACCACCAAAAGAAGGGTGGCACACACACACACACACACACACACACACACACACAAACACTTTACCATTACTACTACCACCACCATCCCTGCCATTGCCACCAAAATAACCGGAATTAAAAATCATTGGTCTGCATGCTCTCCTGCAGACCAGTAATTCTAACCAGTAACCCCCAGATCTATGTCCCTAGTTGCATATGTAGCAGAGAAAGGCCTAGTTGACCATCAATGGGAGGAGAGACCCTTGGTCTTACAAAGGTTTTATGCCCCAGTACAGGGGAATGCCAGGGCCAGAAAGCAGGATTGTGTGGATTGGGGGGCAGGGCGGGGGAGGGAATAGGGGATTTTCAGAGAGGAAACTAGGAGTGGAGGTAGCATTTGAAATGTAAATGAAGAAAATACCTAATAAAGATTAACATTTAAAAACTCATTAGTCATTAAGGTCTCTCAATCTCAATGGACTTAGTTCCCCTATAAAAAGACACACACCAACAGAATGGATGCGAAAACAGGATTAATATTTCTGTGGCATACAAGACAGACACATCAACATCAAAGATAGACATTACCTCAGAGTAAAGGGTTTGAAAAAGATTTTCCAAGCAAATGGACCCAAGGGAAAAAAAACTGGTGTAGCCATTCTTATATCTAACAAAATGGACTTCAAACAAAAATTAATCAAAAGAGACATGGAACGACATGTCATACTCATCAAAGAAAAGATCCAAGATAATATTTCAATTCTTAACATCTATGCCTCAAATGAAATGGCACCAAAATTTTTAAAACAAAACAAAACAAATCATTACTTAAACTTAAATCATGCATCAACCTTCACACACTGATAATCGGAAATTTCAATACCCCATCATCCAAACAAAAACTAAACAGAGAAATACTTGAGCTGAGAGATATAATGGACTTAATGTACCTAACAGATATCTACAGACCATTTAGCCCAAACATAAAAGTCAGTACCGCACTGAATTTACTCCAAAATTGGCCACATACTTAGTCACAAAGCAAGTCTCAACAGATCCAAGAAAATTCAAATATCACCCTGTATACAGTGCAGCACCGAAGACTGACACTCTATTTCAACAACAACAACAACAACAGAAAACTTACAAACTCAGAGAAACTGATCAATTCTCTACTGAATGAAAAATTGATAAAGACCGAAGTAAAGAAGAAAATGGAAAGCTTCCTAGAACTCAATGGAGATGAGCGTACCACACACCCACACTTATGGAACATAACGAAAGTGGTGCTAAAGAAAAAAGTTCATAACACTAAGTGCCTATATGAGGAAATTGAAGGTATCTCATAGTAGCAACTTAACAGCACACCTGAAAGCTCTAGAACAAAAATTAGACAGCACACCCTCGAGGAATAGATGGCAGGAAATAATCAAAGGAGGAGTTTAAATCAATAGAATAAACACAGGACAGTACAAAGAATCAATGAAAAAAAGAGTTGATTCTTTGAGAAAAGCAACGTGGTAGATTAACCCTGTCAGACTTACTAACAGAAGGAGATAGACACTGACTGGCCATCTCAGAAATGCAAGTGATAACACAGAAAATCCAAAGATTCATTAGGTCATTCTTTACAAACATTTACTCCATGAAATTTTAAAATCTAAAAGAAATTCATAATTTTCCTGATTACTGTTTTAATTTTTTCTTTTTTTCTTTCTTTCTTTCTTTCTTTTTTTCTTTTTTCTTTTCTTTTCTTTTCTTTTCTTTTTTTTTCTTTTTCTTTTTCTTTTTTTTTTGTAAAACTAAAATCACCTGGATGTATGGATGTCTTTCTGTTGAATTCAAAATTATTTAATTCTGGAGCAGGGCTCAGCTACCTGTCCCACCGGTCTAGGTTCCAGAATAAAAGACACATACACACAGACTTTATATTTTAATATGCTTTTAACAGCACAATAGCTGGACCAATGCCTAACCTACATGCTGTTAACCTCTACCTCCCATGAATAATCTTGAGTTAATACTAATTCTATGTTTTATTGAGGCTGCTCTAGACTCAGTTGGGCGCCTTCAGTTGGGTGCACTCTGGGCCACACTCTCCCTGCTTCTTCACAGGGCAGCCATGCCTCTCTGTCTTGCACTCTTCTCAGGCATGGCGTCTCTCCTCTCCTTCACACTCTCCTCGCATGGCACATGTTCCTCTTCCTCTCCTCCTGGTTCCTAAAAATCCCACCTCTGTGTGTCCTTCCCAGCTATTGGCTGTTGGCTTCTTCAACTACCAATCAGAACCAACTGGGGCAGGTTTCCAGAAGCTCCATGCTCTGTAGTACACTCCAATGCAAGCAGTTTCGGGGTGCGGGGGCATAATTAGCATTTGCAATACAAGCAGCTACACGTGTCCCTGGTGTGATTCATAAAGATGTAGGGCCTTTTCTATCTTTTTATAATTGAGATGATCCGTAAGACGCTTCTGGCATTGAACATGCAAAAGAATGCATGTATGAACTCCTAAGGAAAGTGGGGGCTCTGCTTGCATCATTTACCTGTGTTGAGTCTGCTTTTGTATTAGGGGTATGGATGTGATTCAGGAAAACTGCTTAGTCCTGGGTATCTCCAACAAAGTACTGAGAGAGACAATTGCTACATTTATACCACCAACTGACTTGAATACAGAGACTACGATGCAAACTTCCAAAACATGAATTCTGATGCAATTTCTTCATATAAGGACGTTGTTCCCTCCCTCCCCATGCTGAGGTGACATGAAGAGCTTCAGATCACCCACTCTGTTTTGCAATGTATACAAAACAGAGGGTCCTATTAGCCTAGTGACCCTCAAAGCAAATGTGCTCAAATAGAAAGTTCACTTCAATCTGAAAATTGCAAGTGTAATTTAGGGCCTTGAGCCTCCAGGTTTGCCATGAGCAAGGATCTTTCATCCCTTCTCTTTATTAAATTTTTATCTTTTTCAGTAACATCAATAATTAATGCAGCTACCAAAGCTTCTCTTTCTCTGAGGTGAATACTAAGTTCTTTGATGTAATTAATATATTCCATTCACCATTCAAGATTAGCTTCTGGCCTTTCTGAGGTCTACACCCTCCCCCCAAGTCTTTGCCCATTTGAAGGCTGTCCATTTTGGTGGATGGGGAAAGAGGAAAGCTCAATATCTGTGTGTGAGATGGGGAGGGTAAATGAGAGAACCTTCCTTGCCAGTTTGCCTTGGTCTCCTATGTGTGCTCTCACGGGCACAGGCTTTTTATGCTTTATTTTCAGAAGTTTTCAGTGGGACATCTTGACTACTTATAAAATAGAAGAACCTTGCACCTTACTTGGATTTTGTTAGCAACATATACCTCAGTTCTCTTCTTTGGCTTTTACTTTCTGTGCATGACTGGGGTAGTAACATATGAAAAGTAGTTTGGTTGTATACTACCTCTCACAGATCAACCATTAGAATACAGTTGAGGGAAAGCAGGCTGATCTACCTACAATTAAGTCTATTTAATCCATCAAGAGAAACATAAGAGACACATACCTGGTACTCTGCCTCATTGTCCTAGAAGATGGAAGGATGGTGAAAAGGAACATGAGGTCATGTTTCTAGCTTTGAGTATACATTTATCTCAAAAATCTTTCCTTAATCTCCTCAGAAATATTAACAGAAAACTTGTCTCTGTAATGTGTGCTGTATAGAAATAAGTCAATCTCCTTGAACCCTGTCAGTGTTCAAAATGTCAAAGTGTCATCTCTTTATCTTAAAAGTAACACAAAAATTAAAATTCTTGAATTGCAGAATGGGATTTAATTGGAGGGTAGGAGACAAAAATATATGGGTAAAATAAATTCTCTCAGTAATTTTTATTTTTTGTTACATTTGATCTATAAACTGGTTTAATTATTTTTATAAATGGATAAGACATTAATTGTAATGAATATATCAATTGATGATATATATATATATAAATGAATCTAGACTAGTTATCAATCAGGAGGAAGCAGAAATAACTTTATATTAGTTTATATCCTATGTATTAATATTGTGGTCTTAGTTCTAATAGGAAACAACAAATAGTCTTAATGAAGCGTTGTTTGGACTATACGCATGTCTGTGGGGAATGATCTTAGTTAATTATTATAGAAGACCCAGACCATGGGCAGAGCAGATTTTGAACACTAAGAATGGAGAATTCAAGCTGGATACAAACAAGCAAGCATGCATGCATTTATCTGTTACTGGTATGGACAGAATATGATCTCAGGATTCTTCTGGTGTGACTTTTCCACAGTGATAGACTATAACCTGGAATTGTAAATAATCCTCTTTTCCCCTTAAATATATTTTCTCCCAGTCAGGATATTTACCATAGTGACAGAACTCAATCTAGAATAGTTATAATGTAGTTTCAGCTTTATTATGAGCTTTCTGTCTTTATGAACTGAGATGAGGATGTAGGGTCATTTACATTAATGCATAAATGTTTACATTCTTTTTTCCTCTATTAACATTTTGTAAGTAATTAGTTTATGGGAAGCAACTAATTTAGAATATTGTTAATTTGGATTATATTTATAATTATAAACTTATCTATGTCCTAAGGAGACCTTTTGTTACCCTGTCCCATTTGAAATGTGTCCTCCTTTTGAAGAGTTTCCTTGCATCCCACAAGGTCACTTTTATTTTATTCCATTTCTAAGTCTTTCTTTTGAAGAAGACATGCTTATTTACTTATCCACCAAGTACCTACTTCTCCATGTTCCAAACATGCTTTTATGACTCACGTTTATTCTCTAAGACATAGAACATTTAGTGTTAGAATCTGGCATGTTAATCTCAGTGTAATTTTTTTCTTTTTATTTGTCCATTAACAATAACATTGGGGGTAAAAACGATTTGTAGAAAAAGACAGCCTTTGCAAGAACTGATGTGAAGGGCTATTTGTGAAATCAGTCCAATTGTGTGAAGTTTCTCAGCTTATAACTGATGTTATAAATCACAGGTCATGTGGTTAATCTCCTGAGCATTTCAATAAAAATGATCCCAACTTTCAGCATCCCACAGCTTTCAATTGCAGGCAGAGCTCAGTCTTGCCTATAAACTTAGGGTCAATAAACAGATTAGAGATAAGTAGAGGAGAATTTTATTAAAAATGATATGGGATAGTGAGGAAAGGTTATCTAATTGTAAAAAAAGGGGGGGATCTGAAGAGATTTGGTAGTTTAGAAGCAGGGTATCTATGAGTCGCTGGAACAAGACTGGCCCAATGATGTCAACTTAGAATCCTGCATTAGATTGTGACCAACTGATCTTTGAAACATTGTCTCCACTTCTAATGAGCTCCTCGGAAGGGTATAATTTTCTTTCAGATGCACTAGCTTTATTTTTTATTGGATATTTTCTTTACTTATATTTCAAATGGCATCCCCTTCCCCATTCCCCCCAAGTCCCCTACCCATCACTCCTTCCCCTGCTTCTATGAAGGTGTTCCCCCACCTATCCACTCCTGTCTCCCCACCCTTAAGTTCCCCTACACTGGGTAATCAAGCCTTCACAGGACCAAGGGCCTCTCCTCCCATTAATGTCTCACAAAACCATCCTCTGCTACATATGCAGCTGGAGCCGTGAGTCCCTCCATGTGTACTCCTTGGTGGTGGTTTAGTCCCTGGGAGCTCTGGGTGGGTCTGGTTGATATTATTGTTATTACTATGGGGTTGCAAACCCATTCAGCTCCTTCAGTCCTTTCTCTAACTCCTGCATTGGGACTACATTGGGGACCCCACTGGTAGCCCGGCTGTGAGCGTTCACCTCTGTATTTGTCAGGCTCTGGAAGAACCTCTCAAGGAGGCAGATACATCAGGCTTCTTGGCATGCACAATAGTGTCTGAGTTTGGTGACTATATGTGAGTTTGATCTCCAGGTGGGGCAGTCTTTGGATGACATTTCCTTCATTCTCTACTCCACACTTTGTCTCAATATTTTCTCCTGTAATTTGTTCCTGTCTCTAAGAAGGAGAAAAACAACCACAGTTTGGTCTTCATTCTTCCTGAGCTTTGTATGATCTGGGAATTTTATCTTGGATATTCCTAGATTTAGGGCTAACATCCACTTGTCAGTGAGTGCATATAATGTGTGTTCTTTTGTGACTGGGTTACCTCACTCAGAATGATATTTTCTATTTCCATCCATTTGCCTAAGAATTTAATGAATGCATTGTTTTCTATAGCTGAACAGTACTCTGTTGTGTAAATGTGCAACATTTTCTGAATCCATTCCACTGTTGAAGAACATCTGGGTTCTTTGCAGCTTCTGGCTATCATAAAAAAGGCTGCTATGAACATAGTGGAACATGTGTCCTTGTTATATGTTTGGGCATCTTTTGGGTATATGCCTGGGAGTGGTATAGCTGAGCCCTCAGGCAATACTATGTCCAATTTTCTGAGAAACCACCAGAATGATTTCCAGAGTGGTAGTAGCAGCTTAGAATCCTGTCAATGATGGGGGAGTGTTCCTCTTTCTCCACATCCTTGCCAGCATCTGCTGTCACCTGAAATTGTGATCTTAGCTATTTTGACTGATCTAAGGTGGAATTTAGGGTTGTTTTGATTTACATTTCCCTGATAAGTAGGGATGTTGAACATTTTTTTTAGGTGCTTCTTGGTCATTCAATATTCCCCAGTTGAAAATTCTTGGTTTAGCTCTGTACCCCATTTGATTCTGTGGAGTCTAACTTCTTGAGTTCTTTGTATATATTGAATATTAGCATTTTATTGGATGTAGGATTGGTAAAGATCTTTTCCAAATCTGTTGGTTGCTGTTTAGTATAACTGACAGTGTCTGTTTCCTTACAGAAGCTTTGCAATTTTATGAGGTCCCATTTGTCCATTCTTGATCTTACAGCACAAACCATTGGTGTTCAGGAATTTTTTTCCCCCTGTGCCCATATGTTCCAGGCTCTTCACCATTTTCTCCTTTATAAGTTTCAGTGTATCTGATTTTATGTGGAGGTTCTTGATTCACTTAGACTTAAGCTTTGTACAAGGAGATAGAAAATGGATGGATTTGCATTCTTCTACATTCTAACTGCCATTTGATCCAGAACCATTTGTTGAAAATGCCATCTTTTTTCCACAAAATGGTTTTACCTCCTTTGTCAAAGATAAAGGGATCATAGGTATGTGGGTTTATTTCTGGGTCTCAAATTTTACTCCACTGATCTACCTGCCTAACACTGTAGCAGGTTTTTTTTTTTTTTTTTTTTTTTTTTTTATTACAATTGCTCTGTAGTACTGCTTGAGGGTAGGGATGGCGAGTCCAACAATAGTTCTTTTATTGTTGAAAATAGTTTCACTTTCCTGGGTTTTTTCTTATTTCAGATGAATTTGGAAAATGCTCTTTCTAACTCCATGAAGAATTGAGTTGAAATTTTGATGGGGATTGCATTGAATCTGTAGATTGCTTTCAGCAAGATGGTCAGTTTTACTTAATAATCCTGCCAATTCATGAATATGGGAGATCTTTCCATCTTCTGATATCCTCTTCAATTTCTTCAGAGACTTGAAGTTCTTATCATAAAGTTCTTTCACTTGCTTAGTTAGAGTCACACCTAGGTATTTCATATTTTTTGTGACTATTGTCAAGGATATTGTTTAACTAATTTCTTTCTCAGTCTGTTTATCCTTTGTGTTGAGGAAGACTACTGATTTGTTTGAGTTAATTTTATATCCAGCTACTTGGCTGAAGTTGTTTATCAGGTTTAGGAGTTCTCTGTGGAATTTTTGGGGTAACTTAAGTATACTATATTATCATCTGCACATAGTGATAGTTTGAATTCTTTCTTTACAATTTGTATCCCTTTGATCTCTTTTTGTTGTCTAATTGCTTTGGAATGAACTTTAAGCACTATATTGTATAGGTAGGAGGACAGTGGGCAGCCTTGCCTAGTCCCTGATTTTAGGTGAATTGTTTCATGTTTCTCTCCATTTAGATTGATGTTGGCTACTGGTTTGTNGTATATTGCTTTTACTATGTTTAGGTACGGGCCTTGAATTTCTGATATTTCCAAGACTTTTATATAAAGGGGTGTTGGATTTTTTTCAAATGATTTCTCATCATCTAATGATAAGCATATGGTTTTCTTCTTAGAGTTTGTGTAAATAGTAGATTGCATTGATGGATTTCCATATACTGACCCATCCCTGCATCTCTAGCATGAAGCTTACTTGATATTTATGAATGACCTGTTCAATGTGTTCTTGGATTTAGTTTGCAAGAATTTTATTGAGTATTTTTGCATCGATATTCAGAAGGGAAATTGATCTCAAATTCCTTTCTTTGTTGGGTCTATGTGTGGTTTGGGTATAAGAGTAATTGTTGCGTCATAAAATGATTTGGGTAGAGTACTTTCTATTTCTATTTTGTGGAATAGTATGAGGAGTATTGGTATTAGGTCATATTTGAAGGTATAATAGAACTCTGCACTAAACACATCTNGTCCTGGGCTTTTTTTGCTTGGGAGACTATTAATGTGTATTTCTATTTCTTTAGGAGATATAGGACTATTTAGATTGTCTATCTGATCCTGATTTAACTTGGGTACATGATATCTGTCTAGAAAATTGTCCATTTTACCCAGGTTTTCCAGTTTTATTGAGTATAGCCTTTTGTAGTACAATCTGATTTTTTTTTCTCAGTTTCTCGTTATCTCTCCCTTTTCATTTCTGATTTTGTTAACTAGGATAGTGTCTCAGTGCCCCCTAGTTAGTCCAGCTAAGGGTTTGCCTATTTTGTTGATTTTCTTAAAGAACCAGCTCCTGGTTTGGTTAATTCTTTGTATATTTATTTTTGTTTCCACTTGGTGATTTCAGCCCTGAGTTGGATTATTTCTTGCCCTCTTCTCCTCTTGGGTGAATTTGCTTCTTTCTGTTCTAGAGCTTTCAGGTGTGCTGTCAAGCTGCTAGTGTATGCTCTCTCTGGTTTCTCTTTGGAGGCACTCATAGTTATGTATTTTCCTCTTAGGACTGTTTTCATTGTGCCCCATACTTTTGGATATGTTTTGGCTTCATTTACATTAAACTCTAAAAAGTTTTTAATTTCTTTATTTCTTCCTTGACCAAGTTATCATTACGTATTGTGTTGTTCAGTTTCCATGTGTTTGTGTCTTTTCCATTGTTTTTGTTGGAATTAAAGACCAGTCTTTGTGTGTGGTGATCTCACAGGGTACATGGGATAATTTTAATATTCTTGTATCTGTTGAGGCCAATTTTGTGGCCAAGTATATGTCCAATTTTGGAGTAGGTAACATGAGGTGCTAAGAAGAAATTTTTTTTGTGTGCTTTAGGATTAAATGTTTGATAAATATCTGTTAGATCCATTTGCTTCATAACTTTTAATTTCACTGTGTTTCTGTTCAGCTTCTGTTTCCATGATCTGTCCACGGATGAAAATGGGGTGTTTAAGTCTCTCTCTGTTATTGTATGTGGTGCAGTGTGTGCTTTGAGCTTTAGTAAAGTTTCATTTATGAACATGGGTGCCCTTGCATTAGGAGCACAAGTATTCAGAATAGAGAGTTCATCTTGGTAGATTTCATCTTTGATGAGTATGAAGCATCAGTCCTTATCTTTTTTAATAACTTTAGGTTGAAAGTAAATTTTATTCGATATTAGAATGGCTACTCCAGCTTGCTTCTTGGGACCATTTGATTGGAAAATTATTTTCCAGTCTTTTACTCTGAGGTAGTGTCTGTCTCTGTCACTGAGGTGGGTTTTGTATATGAAGCAAAATTGGGTCCTGTTTATGTAACCGGTCTGTTAGTCTGTCTTTTTATTGGGGAATTGAGTCAATTGATATTAAGAGATATTAAGGATAAGTAATTGGTGCTTCCTGTTATTTTTGTTTTAGAGATGAAGTTTGTTCATGTGGATATCTTGTTTTAGGTTTGTTGAAAGATTTTCTTGCTTTTCTGGGGCATAGTTTCCCTCCTTGTGTTGGAGTTTTCCCTTAATTATTATCCTTTGAAGGGAAGGATTTGTGGAAAGAGATTGTGTAAATTTGGTGTTGTCATGGAATATCTTGGTTTCTCTATCTATGTCTTGCTGGGTATAGTAGCCTGTGCTGACATTTGTGTTCTCTTAGGGTCTGTATGACATCTGCCCAGGATCTTCCTGCTTTCATGATCTCTGGTATAATTCTGATAGGTCTTCCTTTATGTGTTACTTGACCTTTTTTCTCTTACTGCTTTTAATATTCTTTCTTTGCTTTGTGCATTTGATGTTTTGATTATTATGTGACAGGGGGAATTTCTTTTCTGGTCCTATAGGAGTTCTGTAAGCTTCTTATATATTCATGGGCATCCCTTACTTTAGGCTAGGGAAGTTTTCTTCTATAGTTTTGTTGAAGATATTTACTGGCCCTTTAAGTTAGAAATCTTCACTCTCTTCTATACCTATTATCCTTAGGTTTGGTCTTTTCATTGTGTCCTGAATTTTCTGGATATTTTGGGTTAGGAGCTTTTTGCATTTCATATTTTCTCTGACTGTTGTGTCAATGTGTTCTATGGTGTCTTCTGTACCTGAGATTCTTTCTTCTATCTCTTGTATTCTTTGGTGATGCTTGCATATGGCTCCTGACTTCTTGCCTAGGTATTTTTTTTTAATCTCCAGAGTTGTCTCCCTTTGTGATTTCTTTATTGTTTCTATT
The DNA here is from genome assembly GCF_900095145.1 of Mus pahari. Lineage (NCBI taxonomy): Eukaryota > Metazoa > Chordata > Mammalia > Rodentia > Muridae > Mus > Mus pahari. The sequence continues at coordinate 8,407,852 of NC_034599.1, read as the reverse complement.
TCCATTTTTAAATCCTGGATGGTTTTGTTCAATTCCTTCACCTTTTTGGATGTGTTTTCCTGTATTTCTTTAAGGGATTTTTGTGTTTCCTCTTTAAGGGCTTATACCTGTTTACCTGTGTCCTCCTATATTTCTTTAAGGGAGTTATTTACATCCTTCTTAAAGTCCTCCATCATCATCATCATCATCATCATCATCATCATCATCATCATCATCATCATGAGAAGTGACTTTACATCCATATCTTGCGTTTCTTGTGTGATGGTGTATCCAGGACTTGCTATGGTGGGAGAATTGGGTTCTGATAATGCCAAGTAACCTTGGTTTCTTTTGCTTCTGTTCTTATGCTTGTCTCCTTCCATATAATTATCTCAAGTGCTGCCTGCCCATGAACCTGTACTTCCTGTAATCCCTGTTGAGTCAGAACTCTTCAGAGTCCAGTTTTCTCTGTGATCCCGTGATTCCAGTATCCTGTGATTCTGAGATTCTTGGTGTTTCAGAGTTTCTGGAAGTCAAGCTGCCTCTGGGACCTTGAGATCTTAGTGTGACCAAGCTTCTGGGATCCTGGGATACTGAGATCCTAAGATCCTGTGCATGTTAGAGTGCCTGGGAGTGGTACCTTCTCTGGGTCCATGGGCTGTCTGCTGAGTTCTAGACCAAACTTTCACTTGTTTGGTTAGAGTCACAGCAATCTAACATTCATTAGATGCTGAACAAGTATTTGACCAAATTCAACATCCCTTCATGATAAAAGTCTTGGAAAAAAAATCAAGATTTCAAGGCCCATTCCTAAACATAGTAAAAGCAATATACAGCAAGCCATTAGCCAACATCAAACTAAATGGAGAGAAACTTGAAGCAATCCTATTAAAATCTGGGACTAGACAAGCTTACCCACTCTCTTCCTATCTATTCAATATAGTACTTGAAGTTCTAGCTAGAACAATTAGACAACAATAGGAAGTCAAAGGGATACTAATTGGAAAGGAAGAAGTCAAAATATCATTATTTGCAGATCATATGATAGTATAATTAAGTGACGCCAAAAATTCCACCAGCAAACTCCTAGAGCTGATAAATAACTTCACAAAGTGGCCTGATATAAAACTAACTCAAAAAAAAATCATTAGCCTTCTTATAATCAAAGGATAAAGAGACTGATAAAGAAATTAGGCAAATGATACCCACACTATATAAGGATATATTTTCATTTGATAAGTGGGGTGCTTTTGCTAAAAGTGCTACATTTCAATTCAGAACATTAAATATAGAAGTCATTCAGAGGAATTATTTCCAAAGTGTGACATTTTCATTTAATTTTTTATATGCTACACATTTTAAATCTGTGTGTATTGATAGTACACTAGTATAAAAATTAGAAGTTGAGTTAATGATATTTTAATTTACACTATTAATTAAGTTTGTGAGTAGGGACAGATGACTTACCATCTTAGTCAGAGTTTGTAGTTCGGTACAAAACACCATGATCAAGAAGCAAGTTGTGTAGGAAAGGGTTTATTCAGCTTATACTTTCGAATTTCTGTTCATCACTAAAGAAGTCAGGACAGGAAGTCACACAGGGCAGGGACTTGGAGGAAGGAGCTGATGCAGAGACCATGAATGTATTGCTTCCTTTGGCTACCTCAGCTTGCTATTTTATAGAACCCAGAACTACTAGTCCAGGGATGGCACCACCCACAATGGGCTGGGTCACTAACTGAGAAAATGCCTTACAGCTGGATGTCATGGAGGCATTTTCTCAAGGGAAGCTCAATTCTCTGTGATAACTCCAGCTTCTGTTAAGTTGACACATAAAACCAGCCAGTACACTTTCTGTGTGACCTGAGCTTCAAAGTGAGAATAAAGACAGCCAAGGAAGCATATTCAATTTTTTTTTGGGGGGGGGGGAAGAGAGGTGATTTTTTTTAATTATTTTAATATATATTTTCTTCATTTACATTTCAAATGCTATCCCGAATGTCCTCTATACCCTCCCCCCACCCTGCTCACCTGCCCACTCACTCCCACTTCTTGGCCCTGGCATTCCCCTCTATGGGGAATATAAAGTTTGTAAGACCCAGGGGCCTCTCTTCCCAATGATAGCTGAGTACACCATCTTCTGCTACATATGCAGCTAGAGACACGAACTCTGGGGGTACTGGTTAGTTCATATTGTTGCTCTACCTATAGGGTTGCAGACCCCTTCAGCTCCTTGGGTGCTTTCTCTAGCTCCTGGGAACACAGGGCCCCCAATGGAGGAGCATATTCAATCTTTATCACCAAAGTCACCCAGAAAACAGAAATTATCTGTGTCTTGTCATATCTATATCCTGTGTGCCCATATATTTTTCTCTCCATTGTATCTTCCCTGCTATAATATTTGTATAAAAAGAAAGCTAGTAACAAAGTGGGGCGCCATTGAAAGACCTAGACATTGTAAGATATTTTCAGAGACTTTGCTCAGTAGGATTAGACAGTTAAGTGATGATAATAGAGACGATAGTTACAAGCAGGAGGCATCTCTTCATGTGAACTTGTAAAATTATCTCACCATGAAGAATTCTGCTATTTAGAAGAAAATCCTTAGAAAATAAAGCAAAAACAAAATTAAGGGAAAAAAGTTGAAAAAAAGTGATGAAACACAGTAAGAAAATGCCAACAGTTAATAGAAAAAAAAAGGCATACTTCATTGCATCAAATGAAATTGTGGGTCTTAGTTTTCTATTTTGTGATCAAATACCACAACCAAGGTAGCATATAAAATTAGATATTTATTTGACTTATAGTTTCAGAGGGTTAGAGATCATAGTGGGGAATATGGTTGCAGGTGTGCAGGCTTTGCACTGGAACAATAGCTAAGAGCTTACTTCCACAAGCAGGGGGGCAGAGAGAGAGAGAGAGAGAGAGCTGGGAATGGTGCGAGTTTTTTGCAACTTTGAAGCCAGCTTCCAGTAACACACCCTCTCCAACACGATCACACTTCCTAATCCTTCCAAAAATAGTTTCAAACAGTTCTACCAAGTAGAGAATAAACATTTCATTATATGAACTTTAGGACACTTCTTTTTCAAACCACTACAAGGACTAAAGTATTTAATAGAACAAAAATTAGTTTTTATGGAGTAATAACATTTTAGCTCCTAAGAAGTTCATAAACATTCATATTGTAGAAATATTATTATAGGGACACATAATCTAATATTAATAAAATAAACAGATAACACCAAAACAACAAGCATATTATCATGTCCCATGTCCTTCAGAATTGTTGTAATTGATTTGAAAGGAAATAAGGACATAAATGTTGTGAGAGTCATAATTTCCAAGGATGAATAGGTAGAAATCTACTGAGCAATATATTACCTTTTTGTATTCATATTTCTCTTGCTTTTTATAATTTTTCTTGTAATTTGTGAACCATTCATTAAAATAAAATAAAAATTAGAAATTGCTAGCAAAATAGTCTGTTTTCTGAATTTCCATATTTAACTGAACTCAAACTGTTAAAGGGAATATGATGAATATGTGGGTTGGAAATAGAGGGAATATCAGTGTCTGACAGGGAAAGAGATTTCCACAGAAGACAGGAGCTCAGTTTTGGAGCAGGAATGAAGTAAAATGTGACTGTGAAACTTTAAATAAGGAGGTTGGTAAGGATCATTCTGAGTGAGGTAACTCAGACCCAGAAAGATAAACATATGTAGGTCCTCAACATTGAGACCCACACCATGAGAGGGAGCCAACTTTTGACATTTTTTTTTTTAATATTCTGCCATACTTGGAGATAGGAGCCTAGCTTTCATCAAAGCAGCTTCACCCAGCAACTGATGGAAATTGATGGCGAGACCCATAGCCAAACATTAGGCAGAACTTGGTGAGTCAATTCTGAGGAAGAAGGAGAAGAAGAGTTGAAGGAACCAAAGGGTCAAGAACACCACAAAAAAACTTACAGAATTAAGTAACCTGGGCCCACAAGAGCTCACAGAGACTGAACTGCCAACCAAAAAGCATGCATGGAACTGACCTAGGGCCTCTGCATACATGTTACAGTTATGCAGTTTGGCCTTCAGTTGAACCTCTAGCAATTGGAGCAGGGGCTGTCTCTGACTCAGATGCCTGTCTTTGGACTTTTTCTCCGAACTTGTCTAGCCTGAAAAGAATATATGCCTAGTCTGATTGCAACTTGATACACAAAGTCTGGTTGAAAACTGTGGAAGGCCTCTGCTCCTATGAGGAGAAAGGGAGAATGGGTAGATGGGGAGAGAAGGTAGGTGAGAGTGAGGTACTGGGAGGAACAGAGGGATGGGAAGCTGGGATATGAGATGCAAAATAAATAAACTAATTAAAAATAGAGAAAAAAGAACATTGATATATGGAATGGTAAACTTTATAAGTTACTTATCATTTGTGTTTTTAGTGTTCATTATGTGTATGTGTGTATCTGATGAGGGTATGTGCACGTGAATATGGCAGTTGCAGAGGGCTGAGAAATCTCATTTCTGCCCTGGATCAGGACCTGGTACAGTTGCAAGTTTCCTAGCATGGATACTGGGATCCAAACTTGCTCCCTCAAGAAGAGCTATAAGCACTCATGACTGCTGAGTCATCTCTCTAATTCAGTAAGTTTCTTAATCAATATTCCTTTTTAAAAATTAATTAATTAATTAAAATTTTACAATCCTTAAAAAAATGGATGCCCCACCCCTGTCCACCTTCTGAATGTTCCACTTACCATACCTCCTCCCCACCCTCCTGTTTCCACATAAATGTCCCCACCCCCACCCCACCTGACCTCTAAACTCCCTGGGGCATCCCTGGGGCATCCAGTCTCTTGAGGGTTAGGGGCATCATCTCTGAATGGACACAAACCAGGAAGTCCTCTGCTATATGTGTGTTGGCCTCATATCAGCTGGTGTATCCCGCCTGTTTGGTGGTCCAATTTTTTTTTTTTTTTTTTTTTTTTTTGAGACAGGGTTTCCCTGTATAGCCCTGGCTGTCCTGGAACTCACTCTGTAGACCAGGCTGGCCTCAAACTCAGAAATCCGCTTGCCTCTGCCTCCCAAATGCTGGAATTAAAGGCGTGCACCACCACGCCCGGCTGGTGGTCCAATTTTTGAGAGATCTAAGGGGTCCAGATTAATCGAGACTGCTGGTCCTCCTATAGGGTCACCCTCCTCCTCAACTTCTTTCAGTCTTTCCCTACTTCAACAACAGTGGTCAGTTGTTCTGTCTGTTGGTTGGGTGCAACTCTCTGCCTCTGCCTCTTTCAGCTGCTTATTGGGTCTTCCTCAGTGAGTTATGCTAGGTCCCTTTCTGTGAGCACTCCATAGCCTCAGTAACAGTGTTAGGCCTTGGGACCTCCCGTTGAGCTGGATCTCACTTTGGGCCTGTGGCTGGCCCTTCTTGAGACTCCTCTCCATTTCCATCCCTGTAACTCTTTCAGACAGGAGCAATTATGGGTCAGAGATGTGACTGTGGTGTCCGCTTCTCCTTCATTCGATGTTCTGTCTTCCTGCTGGACGTGGACTCTATAAGTTCCCTCTCCTTACTGTCAGGCATTTCATCTAAGGTCCCTCCTTTTGAATCCTGAGTCTCTTACCTTCCAGGTCTCTGGTGCATTCTGGAGGGTCTCCTGAACCTCCTATCTCCTGAGGTTGCCTGTTTCCTTTTTTTCTGCTGACCCTCAGTTCAGTCCATCTTCCTCACCCAATACCAGATTAGGTTCCACTCTCCAACCCCACACCCCTCCCCCTTGTCCACTTTTCCTCTCAGATCCTTTCCTTCCTCTCTCCCCACTTGTGATTGCTTTCTCCTCACTCCCAAGTGGGACTAAGGCATCCTCACTTGTGCAGTTCAGCTTGTTGAATTTTTTGAGTTCTCTGGACTATATCTTGGGTATTCTGTATTTTTTCGCTAATATCCACTTATTAATGAATAAATACCATGCATGTCCTTTGTGGTCTGAGTTACCATGCTCAGGATATTTTCTAGTTCCATCCATTTGCCTGCAAAACTCAGGATGTCCTTGTTCTTAATAGCTGAGTAGTATTCCATTATGTAAATAAACCTTGTTTTCTGTATCCATTCTACTGTCATGGAATATCTAGGTGGTTTCCAGCTTTTGGCTATCAAAATGTGCCCACTATGAACATAGTGGAACATGTGCCCCTGTGGCATAGTGTGGCATCTTTTGATATACTCCCAAGAGTGGTATAGCTGGGTCTTCAGGTAGATCTATTTTCAATTTTCTGAGGAACCTGCAGATTGATTTCTAGAATGGTCATACTATTTTGCAATCCTACCAGCAATGGAGGAGTATTCCTCTTTCTCCACATCCTCTCCAACATGTATTGTCACCTGAGATTTCGATCTTAGCAATTCTGATTGGTGTAACATGGAATCTCAGAGTTGTTTTGATTTGCATTTCTCCCATCACTAAGGACTATGAACATTTCTTTAGGTGCTTTTCAGCCATTTGAGATTCCTCAGTTGAATCACATGATCATCTCCTTAGATGCAGAAAAAGCATTTGACAAGATACAACACCCCTTCATGTTAAAAGTATTGGAGAGATCAGGAATTCAAGGCCCATATCTAAACATAATAAAAGCAATTTACTGCAAACCAACAGGCAATATCAATTAAATGGAGACACAATTGAAGCAATCCCACTGAAATCAGGGACAAGACATGGATGCCCACTCTTGCCATATCTATTAAATATAGTACTTGAAGGGCTAGCTAGAACAGTAAGACGAGAGAGAGAGAGAGAGAGAGAGAGAGAGAGAGAGAGAGAGAGAGAGAGAGAGAGAGAGATATCAAGGGGATACAAACTGGTAAAGAAGAAATAAAGGTATCACTATTTACAGATGAAATGATAGTATACATAAATGACTCCAAAAATTCTACCAGAGATCTTCCCCAGCTGATAAACAACTTCAGCAAAATGGCTAGATATAAAATTAACTCAAATAAATCAGTAGTCTTCCTTCCATAAAAATGATAAACAGGCTGAGAAAGAAATTAAAGAAATAACTCTCTTCACAATAGCCACAAATAGTATAAAATATCTTGGGGTAACTCTAACCAAACAGGCGAAAGATCTTTATGACAATATCTTCAAGTCTCTCAAGAAAGAAACAAACTCAGACCAACTCAGAAAATGGAGAGATCTCTCATGCCAATGGATTGGCAGAATTAACAGTAAAAATGGCCATCCTACCAAACGCAATATATAGATTCTATGCAGTCCCCAAGAAAATCCCAACACAATTCTTCAAAGACATTAAAAGAATAATTCTCAAATTCATCTGGAAAAGTGAAACCCTTCCGAATAGCGAAAAAAAAAATCTCAACAATAAAAGAAATGCTGGGGGAATCACCATCCCTAACCTCAAGCTTTACTACAGAGCAATAATGATAAAAACTGCATGGTACTGGTACGGAGACAGACATGTAGATCAATGGAATAGAATTGAAGACCCAGAAGTAAAACGACATACTTACGTTTACTTGATCTTTCACAAAGACACCAAAAATAAACAAGGGAAAAAAAGAAAGCATCTTCAATAAATGGTGCTGGTCTAACTGGTTGTCTCTATATAGAAAAATAAAAATAGATCCATATTTGTCACCTTGCACAAAGCTCAAGTCCAAGTGGATCAAGGACTTCAACATAAAACCTGATGTACTGAATCTAGTAGAAGAGAAAGTGAGAAAGAGCCTTGAACTCATTGGCACATTGGGGAAATTTCCTAAACAGAACTCCAGTGGCTCATGCTCTAAGATCAAGAATTGATAAATGGGACCTCATGAAACTTGAATTCTTCTGTAATGCAAAGGACATAGTCATTAAGACAAATCAGCATCCTACAGATTGTGAAAAAATCTTCACTAATCCCACATCTGATAGAGGGCTAATATTCAAATATATAAAGAACCCAAGAAGCTAACCACCAAACCCCCAAATAACCCAATCAAAATATGGGGTATAGAACTAAACCAAAATTTCACAAAAGATGAATCTCGAATGGCTGAGAAGCACTTAATCAATATTCTTTTTTTTAAAGTTTTTTATTATTATTATTTTCTTTATTTACATTTCCAGTCCGTGGTGATCTGATAGAATGCATGGGATGATTTCAATATTTTTGTATCTATGGAGGCCTGTTTTGTGACCAATTATATGGTCAATTT
>NC_034599.1:8396989-8399645 GCF_900095145.1 Mus pahari | reverse complement strand
AAAAAAAAAAAATGCCTACCTTAGAAAATGTCTCTTATCATTTAGTTTTAAGAAGGGTTTCCCTTGTGACATATTAACTTGTCCACTGTGAATGAACTATGTTTATGGATTCAGGGAGCCAATGTTTGAGTCACATCAAACTTCACAACATAATGAACTGAAACAGTAAAATCTGAACTTTCTCCTAAAGATGAGGCAAAAATTCAGAATCTTTCTGAAAAAAAGTTATTTAATTAAAGGCAAATTAACTAAAATTATATTTAACTCATCAACAATGCCTTTGTATGAACTTATTCATCTTCTTTTTCCTTTTTTCAATCCTTCCACCCTCCTTATTCATCTTCTTAAAGAGAAATGAAATGATTATCTCAGACATTTCTTTAATGTAAGATGTGACTAGGTAAATACATGATTCATAATCTAAGATAATATTGATCAATAAAATGGCATGAAATTCATTTACCTACTTGACAGATAATGCATTATAGACAGGACTGATCACAGGCAGGATGGTGAAATATATGAACTGACACTACAGTCTTATTTCTGTCTCTGTTCATTCCCTTTCACTAGTCTCATCCAATGCACTCCTCATCTCCTGCCCCTATACACACATGCATGTACAGATTTGCCTGAACAAACACACACACACACACACACGAACACACAGACACACACACACACACACACACACAGACACATACACACACTTCTGCATGAACACACACACATGTATATGCAGGTTTAGATCTGCATAAATGCACACACATGCGTGTACATATAGATGTAGATCTGCATGAATGTATACATACACATGTACACACACACACACACACACACACACACACACATGGCAGACATGGCCATCATTAACCATGGTGAGTAGGTTTTTGTTGTTGTTGTTGTTGGCGGGAGATCCTTGAGAGGAACACAACTTTAGGTAACTGTCAGTGGTCAAGACGGTTTTGTAGATAGGTGGTCAACAAGGCCCTCTCTTCTTCATCCACACCTCAACCATGCTAACTACAACTGGGCTGGAAACTCCTCTGCGAGAACTTAGTTGAGAAAACTGTTTCCCCATTCATAGCACAATTATGACAGGAAAAATATAAGAAAGAACAGGAAAACATTGTAGAAATGTAAGTCACTCTGCTTGTTCCCAGGATCTGGAGTCAAGAATTGATTCCAACATTGATTACTTAAGCAATCAATACTTAGTCTTTATGATATTAATTGTTTTAATATAAAAGCTTTGAAACAACACACACACACACACACACACACACACACACACACACACACACACACGCTTCAGGACTGCTATAATGATTATTGAAGACACATAGATATCTGGCAGTGATTAGAGGTATAAAAGTTTATTAGTTGGCTTTTCAAGTTTCTCTCATGTCATCTGTATGTCCTTGAAGTCAGTTACATGTCCTGTATGTTGAGGTCACAGACAGAGAAGAGGGAGGATGTTAATCAGTATGAGACAAGTCACAGATTGATTCGAGGTAGGTGAGACATTATGGGATCTTCAAAAAAAAAAAAAAAATACCATCTACAGCCAAGGGTAAAATGTCACTCTCACAAATTGCAATCAATGTCATTGTCCTTGTAATTGTTCACTATGAGAGAGACTTGGCCTATTAAGATGAGTCCTTGAAACAGGCATCCATAAGTAATGGTGAACAAAATCCACTTGGTATATTCTTTTCTTTCTTTCTTTCTTTCTTTCTTTCTTTCTTTCTTTCTTTCTTTCTTTCTTTCTTTCTTTCTTTCTTTCTTTCTGTATATTCTTCTAGCAATGTTTATTTTTGGCTTTGGGAATTTAAAAGATGCTGAATTTCCATTATTCAGGATGACATCACCTATGCAGGTTCAAACTCAGACAGAATTCAAATTCAGACATTCCACATATGTTCTTCTCTTCATTTTCCAGAGTGCTTCAGCACATTGAGAGAGAAACCACAAGACAGGAATCACAGCATGTGTGCCTCACTGGTCAAGCCTGTATTACTAAAGCTAACTTTATCAGTGAGAGAGTCTGACATTTCTTAAAACTGCACAATTCTACTCCAACCTTCTCATGTGTTTATGATGCTGCATACTAATTAGCTTTGAATTCTTTTCCTCTCTACAATGCTTTAGAATATATAATATTTTAATAGCATTATAACTTTAAAGCATTTTCATAGTTATTATTTATCCTAATCCTACCAATAGATCACATTTGATTTGAATTCTTTTTTGAAAGTTTTATTATTATTATTATTAGTTTTTTTTAGTGCACGAATGTGTGTGTGTGTGTGTGTGTGTGTGTGTGTGTGTGTGTGTTCTGCAGGGGCAACAAGGGAATGTCAAATGTCTTGGAGATGAAATTACAGATGCGTGTGATCCATCTGACACGAGTTCTGTGAACTAAACTTTTGTCCTACAAAAGTGAAGCAAGTGTTTTTAACTGTTAAGATATCATTCTGGCTTTTGGTTCCTATTCCTTAGGGGAGTGGAGAAGGCGGATCAGAAAAGAGGAAGTCACTGACACAGAGACAGAGTAGCTGTAACACTCACACACACACACACACACACACACACACCACACACACACACACACACACCACACACACACACACACCACACACCACACACACACACA
>NC_034599.1:8349550-8396764 GCF_900095145.1 Mus pahari | reverse complement strand
ACACACACACACACACACACACACACACACACACACACACACACAAAGTCAGCCTCTGTTCCAAGTATAGAAGCAAACAAACCAACAGCTTCCAATGAGGAGCTTTCTGAAGCATCTGAGATTATTGACAACTAATTGATAAAAAATAATATTGTATTTTATTTTCCTTGTAGAATTCTGATTATTGTCATAAACTTCAGATCCATTAAACACCTTCTAGCACTTATTTTTATGGTAGACAAAATTTAGATTTATCAGATATAACCACAGAAAATAGATTAATGCCCTGCATATGCAGCCAAGTTTATCAAGTTTTTCTGATTCTATTGTTACCATTAAAGGTGAATAGAGAGAGTCAAGTATATCTAACTATTACAAGGCAGATTAAATAATAGCATGGCTCTCAGGAGCAGGCATGAGAGATGTTTTGTATTTTCCACTGACTGAAGGCCAGGATTATTTCCTCTTCTTTACAAAGAGAGGACCTTGTCCAGTCTCTCAGAGTTAACACAGTTGTTTTTAGTTTCTTGCAGTATTTTTTTTTCATTATCTGCCATTTATACTAATGCCACTAATTAACTGGCCTTTTTGGCATTCATACATATTGTGATTGTCCCTTATATTTTCTATCTGTCTCTGATTTGACCATAATGACATTTCAAACATTTTTTAATTTAAAGAGGAAACATTTGGAAGAGAAATACCTTGGAATCAGGATATCTGATTTTTATTACTGGTTCTACAAAGAGGTTCAGAGCCCAGATATTTCTTTACTACAATAAGAAATTCCACCAAAGCTGGATTTGGTGAGTGTAACTTTTTTTTCACAAATTATTTTTCTTCATAACATCATTTGATTAATCTTAATAGGGAGAGCATCAATAATAATACTGTGAGCAGAAGGTTGGAATATACTGGCTGTATATTTGGTTTCAGGAAAGACCATGTGGCATTTGCTGATAACAAATGTCCATATGAAACCCTCTTTTCAGTGTCCTTAATCTTGACACCTAGATAGAACTGTCAAGGCCATCCATCTCTTTCTACAGCCTCTGAGCCTATTTCCAATACTAATGTTGCTTCTATTTATAGATTGGGGAAAAAGCTAAGTTGAAGAAAAGGAGATGTTTCTTTCTTTAAGAAAAGAAGGCAATCCAAACATAGTAATTTATCTTTCCAGGATTTAATGAACTGATTTCATTCTAGCCTAAGCATTTAAACTTGTCAAAGAACAAGTTTTTGAGTAACATGAACTTCTGGCTTCCTTTGCCATCTTAAAGAGTAATGGGATCATTCCCCACATGGATTAGTTATGAATAAAATGACAGCTTCCTTGGATCCATGCAGAGGAAGTTCAGTTGATGTGGAGAAAGTATTTCAAGGTGACAGAATTCACTATTCTAAATGTTTCCTAAGGGAGTTCAGAGGCACTAATACTATCCATTGCACAAGCCTCCCTGCTAGGAGCCTGCATAATCAAGGCATCAGAATTGACATATTTGTTGTAAACAATCACATTGGCAACTTTCTGAATCTGTAAATAGTGGCTAGGGCACCTATAATAATTTCTAGATACAGTGATAAGGCTCTTAATCTTGATGTGATCTACAGGGGGAAGAGCCCAGGTGCATTCACTTGGAGTGCTCATTATTGGTGTATGACACACAAGACTCCTGAGATTACTCAAGCTTCTCGGCTCTATGAGACGTTTGTAGCATATGTGCGCCAGCCTTTCTGCCCTGGGTAACATCCTGGTAACAGTACTACAAAACTTTCTTACATTTTTTCTGAGATAAGTATGCATAACATCAACATTTCCTATTAATTGATAACACATTGTATATGACAGACACTCATTCCAGAACCTTACACATTTTTAACTAATATTTACAATATCTTTAGTAGAGAGAACCCTTCTTATGGCCACTGCTTTATGGATGAGAAACCTAGAACCCAAGAACACCTATAGGTCGGGGCTAGTTAATGTTCTGTAATAGGCTAGGTTTAAATAGGCTTAAGTTATGTTTGTGAACCTTATTCTTTAAAAATATTTTTTATCCTTTTCTAGCTCTGTAAGAGTGGGCTAAAAATAGGGGTACAATTTTTGTACCTTAGTGTTCTCCCTGGTAAGTTGTGGATACTAATTGTAGCTATTTAAATGTGTACAAAGCATCAGGATACTGTGGCTCATAACATAAGTTGATTATTTAATCAAATACAGTATGTTCAATCATTACCACATTCCACATCAAGGTGATCTAAGGTTATAATATAACACTCTCATAAAACTACTGCTGCCAACATCAGCACTCTCACTTGTATTATTAATTTATATTATAATTTATTTATCTATTTAGTAAAGAATAACACTGTAAAATGACTGTTACCAAATCATACCCTACTGTATGATTGTGCCTAAGTTTATGCATTCACTTGATACATGCTCGGGTGGCATGCAGATATGTGTTACTATAAATGAAAATACCCCTATCATTCCCATCAGTCACTTTATGGATGCTATTTTTGTAACTGTACTCTGTTAGAGAAGTCCATGGCTATAAATGAGTTAAAGAACCCAAGGAGCTAAAGGGGAGGAACAACAATATGAACTAACCAGTACCACCAGAGCTCCCAGGGACTAAACCACCAACCAAAGAGTATACATGGAGGGACTCATTGCTCCAAATGCATATGGAGCAGAGGATGGCCTTGTTGGTAATCAATGGGAGGAGAGGCTCTTGGCCCTGTGAAGGCTCTCTGCCCCAGTGTAGGGGAATGCCAGGGCCAGGAAGTGGGAGTGGGTGGGTTGGTGAGCAGGTAGAGGGGGGAGGGCAAGGGAGGGTTTTCGGAGGGGAAACCAAGAAAGGGGTTAACAAAATGTCTAAAAACAAACAAACAAAACAACAACCACCACCACCACCACAACAAAAAGTGCCAGAGTATTTTCCAGATGAGCCTAACGTATTTTCATTCACATGAGCTGTATGTGCCATGCTGATTACTCTGCCCCTACCACACTGGCAGTACTTTAGTTCTGGTCAGTCATGAGCAGGGAAGAGGGAGCAGCATAGATGTCCCTGTGTCTTGTCTTGTGTCTCTTAATATCCGTTGTCTGTCAGTCTTGCTGCCCTGAACTTATTTGCTTCTAGCATGTTCTTTGATTTAAAATTAATCAGATAATTTTTCTGTGTTATTTATATAGTTTTTACATGCTGTTTATATGTTGTTTATATATTATCCTGGATGCAGGTATCCATGTTCTTTGCAGTCATTTAAATTCATTTTCATTTTTCCCACTCTATTGCTTCCTGTTTCTTTTTTATTAATTAATTATTTTTTTTAAACTCTACATTTTATTCCCACCCCCAATTCCCATCTACCATCAGACTGTCCCACATCCCATACCTCCTCCTCATGCCCCACCCCATCTGATCTATAAACTCCCTGGAGCCTCCAGTCTCTTGAGGGTTAGGTGCATCATCTCTGAATGAACACAGACCTGACAGTCCTCTACTGTACTTGTGTTGGGAGCCTCATATCAGCTGGTGTATGCTGCCTGGCTAGTGGTCCAGTGTTTGATACATCTCGGAGGTCCAGATTAATTGAGACTTCTGGTCCTCCTACAGGTCTGCCCTTCTCCTCAGCATCTTGTAGCCTTCCCTAATTCAACAACAGGGGTAAGCTGCTTCTGTTCATTGGTTGGGTGCAAATATCTGCATCTGACTCTTTAAGCTGCTTATTGGGTATTTAGGTGGGCAGTCATGATAGATTCCTTTTTGTGAGTGCTCCATAGCCTCAGCAATAGTATCACACCTTGGGAACTCTCCTTGAGTTGGATCTCACTTTGGGCCTATTGCTGGACCTTCTTTTCCTCAGGCTCCTCTCCATTTCTATCTATGTAATTCTTTCAAACAAGAACAATTATGGGTCAGAATTGTGACTGTGATATGGCAACCACATCCCTCACTTGATGTCCTGTCTTCCTGCTGGAGGTGCGCTCTATTAGTTCCCTCTCCCTACTGTCTGGTATTTCATCTAAGGTTCCTTTCTTTGAGTTCTGAGAGTCTCTCACCTTCCAGGTCTCTGGTGCATTCTGGGGGTCCCCCCAACCTCCTATCTCCTGAGGTTGCCCATTTCTATTCTTTTTGCTGGCCTTCAGGGCTTCAGTCTTTTCTTCCTACCCAGATCAGGTTCCCCTCTCCCCCAATTCCCTCCATTCCCCCATCACTCCATCCCTCCCCACTTCTGATTGCTTTCTTCTACCTCCCAAATAGGACTGAGGCATCCACACCACATTTGTCACCTTCCACAAAGCTCAAGTCAAAGTGAATCAAGGACATCAACATAAAACCAGATCCACTGAATCTAATAGAAGAAAAAGTAGGAAAGAGCCTTGAACTCATTGGCACAGTGGGGAAATTTCCTAAACAGAACTCGAATGGCTCATGCTCTAAGATCAAAAACTGATAAATGGGACCTCATGAAACTGGAAAGTTTCTGTAAGATAAAGGACATAGTCGATAAGACAAATGGGCACCCTATAGATTGGGAAAAAAAACTTCACTAACCCCACATCTGATAGAGGGCTAATATACAAAATATATAAAGAACTCAAGAAGCTAATCACCAAAGAAACCAAACAACCCAATCGAAAAATGAGGAACTAAGTAGAGAATTTACAACTGAGGAATCTCGAATGGCCAAGAAGCACCTAAAGAAATGTTCAAAGTCCTTAGTGATTAGAGAAATGCAATTCAAAAAGACCCTGAGATTCTACCTTACACCAATCAGAATGGCTAAGATCAAAACATTAGGTGACAACACATGTTGGAGAGGATGTGTAGAAAGAGAAATACTACTCCATTGTGATATTGCAAACTGGTACAACCACTCTGGAAATTAATCTGGAGTTTCCTCAGATAATTGGAAATAGATCTACCTGAAGACCCAGTTATACCACTCTTGTGAATATACCCAAAAGATGTCATACCATGCCACAGGGGCACGTGTTCTACTATGTTCATAGCAGTCTTATGAACATAGATCATAGAAGCCAGAAACAACCCAGATGTCCCAGGACAGAAGAATGGATACAGAAAATGTGGTTCATTTACACAATGGAATACTACTCAATTATTAAGAATGAGGATATCCTGAGTTTTGCAGGATGGTACTAGAAGATATCATCCTGAGTGAGGTAATTCAGACCCAAAAGAACATGCATGGTATATACTCACTTATAAGTGGATGTGAGCCAAAAAAAAATACCCACAAAAAACAAACAAACAAACAAACAAACACAACATACAGAATACCCAAGATTTTGTCCACGAAACTCAAAAATCTTCCTTATCTCCACCTAAGGCTTAACATTGAGGATGGTACTTTCATGATTCAAGAAAGATCTTCCACTTCAGTGACACTTCTGGGAAATGCTCTCACAGATACACCCTGAGGCATGCCTTATCAATCTCCTGGGCCTTTCTCTATGCAACCATTTGGACAGGATTAATCATCACCATGACAGAGTACACAGCCAAGCTCTTTCTTGTCACTTGTACTGGATAGTACAATTTCTTTGTTTACCATTGTAGTGGGCAGAGATCTTTTCTGAGGTCAGGGAAATCAAATCTGTTGGCATTTTGAAAGTAGAAATATAATCTAATTAAAAAAAACTTAAAGTATTCGTAGTGACTGTAATAAAGGCACAACACAGTACAGAGGGCTGTGAGTCTGTTTTCAAATACATTTTCTTCCAGTGAGAAGATGTGGCTGGAACTTATCCATACATAGAGCAGATGAGTTTCCTTAAAACTCCTTAATTAGAAAATCCTTGCTGGGATATCAATGCACAACCCTGGGCATGGCAAAGCAGAAAAGGAGACAACAGTATAAATGTTAAGACAAAAAAAAAAGAAGAAAAAAAAAGAAAAAAAAAAAGGTACTTTGGGAACTTTGGGAAAGGAGAGGTCCCAAGACAGGAATTTTCATATTACTCAAGAATTAGTCTGCTTAACATTGAAATATTCTAATAAGAATTTACTTTTCTTCTTAGAAGTTAAATAGTATGGGTAGTAAAGTTGTCAATGGAAAATGAAAAACAACATATAATGACAGTTAAAAATAGTACGTAGCTTAATAGTGCTCACTTTTAGGAATAAAAAACACATGGGAAACAAAATCAATGCAACAGAAACTTTCAGTATTTAGACTGCTGGGTTTATATTTTGATATCTGTTAGTGTGTCTTAGAGTTAAGAAGAAAGAGTAACTGTGTTACTTATTTATGATACAAGTATTATTTATTTTTGATGCTACACTTAAATGCTGTTAAGAACATCCATGGTGAAATATTCACTGCAGTCAGACAACTTACATATCCACAGTTTTTCCATAGTTGCAAATATTTTTGGGTAACACCACTGCCAATACCCTGACTTAATAAATTTTCAATCTATTGTATTACCCATGCAGTGTCCCTGAAATGGACAAGCAGAAAACTTGTCAGTGTGTGATCTCACACACTCCTCTCTAAACCGCTCAGGTAGCAACCTATTAGCATCCCAAGACTACCACATTCTTCTAGCTGCACATATACTTACTCTAGAAAATGGAAATAAGTTATTATCCTTAGCATTCCACTGTAAATGCTCTGCTTATGTGGAAAGCTGTCCAGAAAATAGGATGGACATTAGGATGACCTGGCCCAGACGACTGAGTGCATGTGCAATCAGGGAAAACTATGTCCCAAAATGAACTTTTAGGGAGAATCGTATCTATATTAACTTTTTCCTATTCATAGTAGAGCACATATATGATTGCAAGTAAATAAACCATTGGAAAGGGCATGAGTCATGAGCAAAGGGCCACTAAGCTAAGTCTATCAATCAAAATAGAGAGACGCCCATGCTATGCTCATGGCAGCAAAATGCTTCTCTCTCCTGAACTTCATTAATAGAGGTTCTAGATAATGACTGGCACCCTTGATTATAGTCACTCTTGTGACCCATTGCCAATCTTGATAGTGTTTCCATTTCTAATCTATATTATAGTTTTGCTTTCAGTAAAGTTTCCTTACTATTTTTATAATCGGTGGGAACCTTTGTTTTAATTAATTACTTGTATAAGAGACCAAGAACCTGGAAACCCTTGCCCAGATGTTGCCCACCAGCATGGAACTTGCTATTCACAGCTCTTAAGACTTATTTTTTGTTTATTAGGTACTTTCTTTATTTACATTTGAAATGTTATCCCCTTTCCTAGTTTCCCCTCTGAAAACCCCCTATCCCTTTCCTCCCTACCCCTGCTCACCAACCCACCCACTCCCACTTCCTGGCCCTGGCATTCCCCTATACTGGGGCATAGAACCTTCACAGGACCAAGGGCCTCTCCTATTGATGACTGACTATACTAGTTGCGAGTCACTGTGACTTTCCACTTACCTCCTGTCTGAATTCACACTTTTGTAGAAGTGGGTATGTATTTTAATCACACTCACAACTCTGTACCTGGATTACAGTATCTGTCACGTAATAGCTGTTCAAAATATTTGAATGGTGTTTAACGTTAGAGTGAAATGCTTTGAGTAACACTTATTTCCTGATATTATTTATTGTAAACTGTTGTCCCATCATGTTCATAGAACATAGAAATTCTACAAAGGAAGAGTACCTTCCCTAAATATAGTCCTGTGGTGCGTGCAGCACTCAAATTACAGTGAACCGCATCTTTGACCCCTACCACCCACTGCTTACTTCGAATTCTGGCTAGCACTGGTTTGGACTTCACATTACAGCTATTTTATACATCCATTTCACTGTGCCTATTGTTAGCTCATTGAAGCCAGATGTCTGTCTCCATTGCATGTCCTCTGAAGAACTTAGCATGCTGCCTCACAATCAGAGAAGGCTTGCTAAATTGAATTACAGTGATAGTGATCAAAAGGGTTAGGGAATAGAACGTTTCAGAACAGATTAAAAGAACACAGATTCTTTATCTCAAACAAGATATCAGATGCTATTTTAAGTGTCTACTAATCAATTAAGTCTGTTATATCCAGAATTGGGATTGACGTGGACAGAGGGGCCCAGTGACCCAGTTGTTACAAATCTCTGGAAGAATATTCAAGGACTCTTGTTTTTTTTTGTGTGTGTGTCTTTTGACTGTAAGAGATTGTGTTTTAGGAAATATGCCTCCCTGTTTCTACAATAGGACTCAAATAATTCAGTTCCAGTTAATACTTTTATTTATAATTCAGGAGCTGTCATTTATGTAGGGATCATTGTTACATGTGACTATTAGATTTTAGCCAAAATAACTCTAAAATATGATCTTATTTGTTCATTTTGCTGAAGCACACGCACTGTATTAGCATCTTTAATTCACAAATACTGTGAGCATTGCCACTAGTGATATAACAAGAATCCAAAATCAAGGGAAAATAGAGGATCTGTTCTTTGCTGTCCCAAGAAGTTAACATCTGAAGACATAATATCAATGCAAAAGAAATACTCATTTTAATGTAAAATACATTAAATGTGTATAATGTATTAGATTACCAAAGAGCCCACAGATTTGGAGGCAATGTTTTGTGTAAGCCTGTCACATTCCATAGACCTATAACATAAACCACAAGTATCTTTTACATTGTCTGGTAGCCATGTCACAAAATAAAAGAAGGAATTCATGTGATTTTTATCATAACTTTTATTTATCTCAATATAGTCAAATTTTAATTTCCATATTGAACCAATATGAAACTTATTATTAAGGCAGTTTATATTCTTCTTTTTTATTCTTAAGGGAGGAAAGAATTTATTATAGCTTATACTTCCAGGTATTAATCCATCATTGAGGGAAGTCAAGACTGGAGCTTAAGCAGGAGCTAAAGCAAAAAAACCATGGAAAATGCAGCTTATTGGCTAGCTTTCTGCCTGGTCTTTTTCATATAGCCCCGGCCCTCCTATCTAGGTGTGGTGCCACACACAGAAGGCACTACCCTTAAATATCAAACATCAGTCAAGACAATCTCTTGCAGACATTGCCAAAGGCAGTCTGATCAAGGCAATGTGACTGTTATATCACATTGACAACAAAACATGTGTAGGCCTAGATTTTTCAACATCTATTTTTTTAAAACTTATTTCATTCATTTACATCCCAAATGCTTTCCCCCTCTGGGTCCCTCTTCCAGAATTCTTCATCTCATATCCCTTTCCCTTTGCCTCTAAGAGGATGTCCTTCACTGGTATCCCCCTTCCCTGGATATCAAGTCTCTATAGGATTAGGCACATCCTCTCCCACTGGGCCCAGACAAAGCAGTCAGTCCTCTGCTACATATTGCCAGGAGCCTTGGACCAACCTTGTTCATAGTAGCCAGAAACGGAAAGCAACCCAGATGTACCTCAATTAAAGAATGAAAAATGTGGTTCATTTACACAATGGAGTACTATTAAGCTATTAAAAACAAGGACATCATGAATTTTGCAGGCAAATGGATGAAACTAGAAAATATCATCCTAAGTGAGGTAACCCAGGTAAAAAGAACGTGCATGGTGTGTACTCACTGATAAGTGGCTATTAACCCAAAAGTACAGCATACCCATGATACACCCCACAGACAGTAAGAAGTTAAACAAGAAGAAAGACCCAAGTGTGGATACTTCAATTACTCTTAGAAGGGTGAATAAAATAATCATGGGAGACAGAGGGAGGGGGTGACCTGAGTGGGAGATGGGGGATAGGGGAAAAGGATGGGCATGCTCAGGTATGGAGGGAGACAAGAGAGAAGCTCAGGAGGTCAGGAAAGTGAATAGAAATATGCTGCTGTCAGGAGTGGGGGATAGGGGATGGGGAATGTTGGATGGGGAATGGGGGTATGGAGGAAACTTCTAGAAAATCTCAGAGACTTGGGATGTGAGAAGTACCTAGGACTCAATGTGGGTGACCTTAGCTGAAATGTCCAACAGTGAGGAGATAGAACCTGCAGCCCACCTCCAGTAGTAAGACAGGGACTCCAGTGGAGAGACAGTGAAACAAATTCACCTTCAAATTTATGACCTAGAATGGTTCCTGTATAAAAAATATTCATGGACAAAAGCAGAGCAGAGACTAAAGGAATGGCTGACCAGTGACCATCCCAACTTGAGATCTATTCCATGGTCAGGCACCAAACCCTGACTCTATTGCTGATGCCATGTTGTGCTTGCAGACAGGATCCTATCATGGCTCTCTTGAGAGGCTCTATTAACAGCTGACTAAAACAGATGAAGATGCTTACAGCCATCCATTGGACTGAGGTGGGGATTCCTACTGAAGAGTCAGGAGAAGGACTGAAGGAACGGAAGAGTATAGCAACCTCATAGGAAGACCAACAGTGTCAACTAATCTGGATCCCAGGGAGCTCCCAGAGACTATGCCACCAACGAAAGAGTTTCTTCTTCTTCTTCTTCTTCTTCTTCTTCTTCTTCTTCTTCTTCTTCTTCTTCTTCTTCTTCTTCTTCTTCTTCTTCTTCTTCTTCTTCTTCTTCNTCCTCCTCCTCCTCCTCCTCTTTCTCCTCCTCCTCCTCCACCTCTTCCCCCTCTTCTTTTTCTTCTTCCAACTGAATGTTCAAATTCTAGACTACTTCTAGAGATTATCAACTTAGATCAGCTATCATTCAAATGTTCTGCAGTTGCTGTGGCTAGTTACTATAATATTTCACAATACATGTCCAGAACTTAATGGTTAGATTTTTTTCAGTTAAGTGACAGTAAACTGTGTTTTGATATTTAAAGAATATCACCAAATATGGTAGTAGATGGTATATTAACAGGATGGAACATCACCACAAATGGAGAGAGAAAAACAGACATGTTGATAAAAATCTCATGTGTTTGGGTCTGATAGGAGACTGGTCAAGGATGAAAGAATGGGTAGCTAATAGGTTAACATAAAATCAACATATCATTGTGACATGTAAATATTTGTGAAATTCTTGCTACATGTCAGGTCATATTCTGAACACTTTTTATATATTAGAGGGTTTAGTCCTTGCAACAGCAGCATGAAAATGTGACCATCATTAAGTACAGATGATGAGAGAAGAAACATGAAGGGTACCAGTGATCTGCCCAATTATACATAAATGTTATGTGTGAGGAACTGAGCTTTGCTGCAGAATCTTGTTTTTCACAATTATGCTGTTGTCTGTAAGCCACTCCCTCTGCTGTACCGCACAGACCTAGTGATGAATCTAATGTTCTGTGAAGATCATCAGAAGGTACACATTAGAGAAGTGCCAAGACTGTAATGAGGCAAATGCAATCGCCTAAGGATAAAAGTTGATCAAAGACTAAATATGATGCACAGCTATAAAAAAGCAGACAACCCCCCAAAACAAAAATCAAAACAAAGACAAATGTGATGGGAGTATATTATATTCAGGATTTTATTATATAGTATATGCATAAAGCCTCATGCCATTTTGTTAATAAGGGAAATGAATAAATTGAAAAAATGTTCACTTTACATAGTATTGAGCAATATCCAGAAAATACAATCGAATATATATTTTATGTATTGTTTAATGAGAGACACATTTACACAATTAACATAATGAAAGTCAAAGAATGAAAGAACTATACCATGTAAACACCAGTCTAAAAAAGCCTTTGTTGCTGCAGCAATAGTAAAACAAATCAGAAATCAGTGCATGCCAGAGACAAGAAGCAGTGTGATGATTTGACTAAGAATGGTCCCCAGAGGGTCATATGCCTAGACCTTAGGGAATGACACTGCTTGAGAGGAATTAGGAGCAGTGGCCTTGTTGGAATATGTGTGGCCTTGTTGGAGTATGTCTGTCATTGTGGGTGTGGTTTAGGGTGTCAAAAGCTCAAGCCAGTTCTAGAATCTCTCTCTCTTTCTAATGCCTGCTGATTTGAATATAGAGCTTTCAGTTCAAACTCCTGCAGCATCTCTGGCTGCATGTATCCATAATTCACACCATGCTGACAGTGGACTAAATCTCTGAAAATATAAACAAGCCACAATGAAATGCTTTTCTTTATAAGAATCCCAAATAGAATATTGAGCAAGAGAGGTAGAATGGAAGACTTCTTTATTATGAGTTTTGTTCACCAAGAGAGCTCACATTTTATTTATCCAATGAAACAGCCTCAGAAATTTTGAAGTAAAAATTAAAAAGTTAAAAGATTAACCAATTAAGTTATTTCTTTCTTTTACAGGGGCAATGGAAAAAAATCAGAAGGAAAACTTGACTGTTAAAGTCAACAATCATCATGATACAATGTACCTTTGACTCCATGTACTCCAAATGCAGACCATTCATTCTTCAAGTTCCATAGAATAGAATGGTTATGTCCAATATCAGGAAGCAGTTTCAATTAAATGTAAATGCTTTAAGTTATATTTGGTAACCCTATTTAAGTTAGGAATCAATGACACATTTGAAAATCCTCATGTGTTTAGAAATGAACATATATTTATGTGTTGTACATATGTTGTAGAAATGTGAATCAAGTTAAAAATTTATTTCTAGTTGAATGCATTTGAGTTTATTGTTTTAAAATTCATGGCAAACATATTTAATTGCCCATGAAATTAAGTTTGAGGTATATAATTTTATACTGCCAGTAGGATTAAAATCAATATGCTAAGTATCTCAAGAAAGTAGATCAACAATAACATACTAAGTAAAAAGAAAGTAAAATTAAAATGCAAACTAAAATAAGTGACAGAGAAAAAAACATGCTAAATATTAACCGGTGACATTTGAGATCAGTAAATAAACAAACATTTGTCAAGCTAAACTCTTCATGTTGGCATTCACAATGGCAAGACTATGTTTTGGTTTTCTCTATTCAGACAAGGATTAGCTTGTATTGAAAAGCATTAGCTTTTCAAGATATAGACTGTAAAATATCATTACAAAAATATCAAATTTGAGGGATAAAAATAATAAATAATCCTTGTATTTTCCCATGTCTAATTGATGTACATATTTAGCATGCGACTCATTGTCCAATATGTTGTTCTATTTTGAGCCTATATATTCTCCACCTCTTTCAGTGGGTATATAGAACCCTTGTGGCCTTTAGATGGTATAACTCAAAACAGAATTAACTGGCTGAAAGAATTTCAGGTATTATAGCATGCCTCAACACAATAATAGCCTTCTGAGCTCTCATGATGGAATCCCTGCAATCCAGCTTCTCAAACAGACATTGCCTTCATCATGGGGACAGGTCAGCTCACAGCTCACAGTTGAGCTTTATATTGCTCAACTGAAGATGACATATTTTGATGCATGTGCTTAAATTGCAAGTTGAATAAGAGGAAATGCTCCTCTTGTTTTTTTGATTCCTGTGCTTTGGTGCTTGAATCTGAGCCCCTAGGGAGTTAGCATGCCGAACAAGCACATCTAAACACTAAGCTAGCTCTTCAGCCTCTTAGTTCTCTATATGTTGACCCTGATATATTTAAATTCATGTCTGCCTTAATCCTTAACCTTTCAACACTAAAACATAAAATAAATATATTATTAAAATAAATCTAAAAGGAAAATACCAGAAAGCCAAAAGATAACTTTGCCTATAAGAGAGAAAAAAAATGTTAAATAATCAAGTCTCTCTAGTCTCTAATCAAAAGAGGGACTAAAAATAGTCTCAGATAAAAAGAAGTCTCATCAGATAGCTGAAATCATTGATAAGGAAGTGCAGGCTGTAGATGCTTAGAGGCACTTCGGAGGGAACAGATAAGAAACCGAGCGTGGCCAATCACCCATAAAATTGGCCACCTCAGGCAAACTTCTGCCTTTGGGTTCTGAGGGATGCTTTTCAGTCATGTGTGAAGTATTAGGTCATGTTAATTCTTAGAACTGTACAAAAAAGTCAAAGTATTATCAGCAATATTTGGTCAAAATAGTGTTTACAGCCTGTTTACTAGATGGAGGTTCATGTTAAAGATAAAGTAAAATGATAGATTATTTCAGGAGGGATCTATGAGACATGTGATAAGATTTGTGATGTTGGAGGCATGTGTAGGGTTACTAATTAATACCATTAATAATGTATTAGGTAAATTGCTCATATGGATGCATACCAGAAGATGATAATTCCAGGTAGATGAGACTAAATATATTACACCAAAACTCTGTAAATTAAAAAAAATTAATTGGAATTTCTTCATGATATGTTAGGAAACTATTTAATAAAACTCAAACAGCATAAGCTATAAGTAAAAGATGTGATAAATTATGCTTTATTAGGAAGGAAAGATGGATTAGTGGATAAGAGTGTCTCTTGTTCTTGTTAAAGATCAGAATTCAGTTCCAAGCAATCTCATTTGCACATATGTCTCACTTCCACCACTAGCCCCAAATCCAGGAGTTCCTATGACCTCTTCTGGCCTCCATGGATGTCTGCATGTGTGCATATGCACCCTCCACACAAATAAATACATAAATAAAATGTTTGCTATGTCAATGATAATGATATTTACTAATCAGAAGACAACATGAAGAAGGTAATAAGAGTGAGTGACAGAATCAATTTATCAACTTCCATTAATATTAGCACATTATATCACCATACATGGGCTATCAATACACTTAGAGTAGGATTTTTATATACACTTTTATTATACCTGTGTGTGTGTGTGATAGACACCCTTATACCATTATGAACTAGAAACCAATAATTCATTAAAATAGAGAAAACATGTGAATAAGCACTCTCCTGTTTGATGATCAATGAGCAAACATGGTAATTTTTAACAACATTATTAATTAGAATAATCAAAATAATACTTCATTTTATACATACCTTACTGAAAAATATTGAGAAATCTGACATGTCAAATTTATAAAACATTTTCTTATGCTTGTTGCAAAAACACTTCATAACAGAACTTGTTATCTATTAAAGTTGAAAATATGCCTAGCCTAGGGTATCATAATTTCTTTTATGAACCTGTGAATAATGGGCCAATCATTAGGAATCTCAACATTTATACATCAAGAAGTATGAAAAGTTACAATGACCTATATTAGAAAAATTATAATACAAAAATATTTATTGGTAAGAAATTGTGTGAAAAAATTAGTACAACTATATAATTGGATATGGCCCAGTAGCACAAATAAGTAAACTGTGTACCAAGGAGACAATAAACATATAAATATGTAAAATATATACAAGTAAACCTAGTATCAAAGAAATATAGAATGAAATATAATGTTCAGTTTTCACATATGGAAATCTGTGTGTTGGTCACATGTAGTCACATAGTGTGACTCTTAATCCCTCGAATAGGAAGTGGAATGTTTTCCCCCACATCTCTTTTCATTACTTTTGGTGGAAAGTCTGTTTTATTATATATTAGAATGGTAACTCCAGCTGCTTTCTTGTGTCTATTTGCTTGGAAACTTTTTTTTTCAGCCCTTTACTCTGAGGTAATGGAAGAGGTAGGTGAAGGATTAAGGGACCTGAAAGGCACAAGGACTCCACATGAAGACTGACACAGTCAAGTAACCTGGACTCTTAGGGCTCTAAGAGACTGATCCACTGACCATAAAGCAAGCATGGGTTGGGACTAGGCCCCCAGATGCCTGGTCTTCATGTGGGTCCCTCCACAACTGGAGAAGGGGGTCTGTCCCTGACTCTGTCGCCTACCTGTGGCCACACTGTCTGGCCTCACTGGGAGAGGATACACTTAGTTCTGCAGTGACTGAAGGTGCTAGGAAAGGAGCCTAATGTAACTATGGTCACCCAGCAAGCAGCTGATAGAAACTGATACAAAGAACCAAAGCCAAACACTAAGTGGAGTTTGTATAATCCTACAGAAGATGGAGGGACAAGATGGAAAGTGTCACAGGGGTCAAGGACACCACAGGAAAACACACAGCAACTGCTAACCATAGGGACCCATGCATGAGAAGAAGCTGGGCCTTCTGCAATATGTCACAGTTATGCACCTAAGTCTTCATGTAAACATCCTAAAGTGGGAACAGGGGTGTCCCTGACTACACTGCCTGCATTTGGAGCCCTTTCCATAACTGAGCTGCCTAACTCTAATAGCTGTTCCTAGTCTTACTGAAACTGTATATGCCAAAGCTGGTTGATATCTATAGGAGGCTTCCAGTTTTCTGTGAAGGGAAGGAGGAGTGGGAAGGTAAGGTGAGAAGGAGGAATGAGGAGAGGAAGGAGGGGAAACTGGTGGATATGTAAAGTAAATAAGTAACGTAATTAAAGAATAAAACAATAAGAAGCAAGTTTCTCCTAAGTTGTAGGGATGAGTGTAATTTGCAAATGGCAAGATTTGTTTGCATATTTTTAAAATAAAATTTTATTTACCACCTCACCAATGTGTGTGTGTGTGTGTGTGTGTATGTGTGTGTATGTGTGTGTATGTATGTATGCATGTGTATGTCTGCTCATGATGTAGTGTGTATGCTTTTGCTTCCCCATCTTAATGCTATGGAAATGGGCTATGCTACCAGCCCCTACCAGAGAATATTGGATTCACAGATGAAAAACACAGACACATACACATTGTTCAGTTTCAACCTGCCTTATTGGATCAATTGCTGGTTACCTTCAATCTACTGCAGCTAGCATGTCCTTCCCAATACTCCCAGTCCAGCACCCCAACCTCCTGTCTGGAGAAGTGGCCTATGGCCTCTCCTCCCAAGTTCTCCCATGACTGGTTGGCTTTTCTCCCTCTGAAGCATGGTGAAAAATCCTTTCCTCTCTCTCTCTTGTATCTGTAGCTTGCCTGTGGGGACCTGGAAGACCTGTGTATTCCACACAGTACACTGGCTGTTAGCATCTTTATTCATGGATCAAGAACCAATTGGGAACAGGTCCTTAGTATCAGAACCACCCCTACTCATTAAGGTCAGAGGGCAACTTATGTCCCTTAGGTTGCACACAGTTTCTCCGGCTCAGTAACAGGCTCTGTTAATTGCTGAGCCATCTAGCCTGCCTTCTTTTACATAATTGATGGTTGTTCTGGTTTCTTGCAGTAGTTAGTACTTTTTATTGTTCTTTACAACAAATAAGCTTTATATACTTTTCAAATATAATGTTCATCAAAACTTTCTCAAAAATTAGATGAGGAGAATAGAATTTTTCTTTTGAGAGTAGAACCATTGTTCATATCTGACAAACTAACCCTGCCCCTCCCCATTTTTATTCTGGGGGTCAGAATTATACCACCACTAACAAGGCTATATATGAATGTATACTAGACGCTGTGTGAATTCACAGCTTCACATTTCTAGCTCAAAGCCATCATCATAAAGACTGGTTTTGTGTTCAAGATGGAGAGAAGGAAGATAGGACATTCACTAAGCACACGACTTCTTCATTCTTCCCTTTCACAGTCATGTGTAACAATGTTAGAATTTGCTACTCAGGGCCTCACAGGAAATGAGTTTATCTACTGTGCTCCGGAGCTCTGTTCTGGGATCTCTTGTGGTGTGTTCTTTCTTACCACTTGGCTTTGCAGACTTCCTGATTCCCATGACTTAGATCTCAACTGTGTCTTTACTCCTTTAATGAGATTGTTTAACACATTTTTAACACAATTCAATTATGTCACTCCCATCTATATCCACAGATTCTGTGTCCTCAAAAGTAATTGTTCTAATTTTAAAACATTGAGGTTCACCTTTTGTGCTGTGAAATTTTGTCTCTGCCAAATGCTGAGTGTCAGGCAAAAGTAACTGTGAATTAATTTCCATTTTCATTCTTTTTTCAAAATAAATTCATTCTTTTCATTTAATTTTTTTACTCTCCAGATTTTATTCCCCTCCTGCTCCACCATCTGACTGATTCATATCCCATACCTTGTTCCCACCACCATGTCTCCACAAGGATGTCCATACCCATTAGCCCACCAGACTTCTAGACTCCCTGGGGCCTCCAGTCTCTTGAGGGTTAGGTGCACCTTCCCTGACTGAACCCAGACCCAGCAGTCCTCTGCTGTATATGTGTTGGAGGCCTCATACCAGCTGATGTATGCTGCTTGGCTGGTGGTCCAGTGTCTGAGAACTCACAGGGGTCCAGGTTAATTGAAACTGCTGGTCCTCCTACAGGATCACCCTCCTCCTCTGCTTTTTTCAGCTTTTCCCTAATTCAACCACAGGGGTCAGCAGCTTCTGTCCATAGGTTGGGTGCAAATATCTGCATCTGATGCTTTCAGCTGTTTGTTGGGTCTTTTGGAGAGCAGTCATGATAAGTCCCTTTTTCTGAGCACTTCATAGCCTCAGTAATAGTGTCAGACCTTGGGTCCTCCCCTTGAGCTGGATCCCACTTTGAGCCTGTTGCTGTACAAGCCCACCTCCAGCAGAAAGACAGGGCATCAAGTGAGGGATGGAGTTGCCATCCTATAGTCAAAATTCTGACCCATAATTGTTCTTGTGTGAAAGAATTGCAGGGATGGAAATGGAGAGTATCCTGAGGCAAAGAAAGTCCAGAGACAGGCCCAAAGGGAGATCCAGCTATTTTTCATTTTTAGCATGTAAAGATTGAAATTTAAGGGTCTGTATCATATTCACATTGGTTCTTTTCACATAGCAACATCCAACTAAAATTCATTCACATCATTCTGTGGATTTTGTGGCTCATTTCTTTTTACCCCTGAATAATATTCCATTTATTTATTTATTTATTTATATGTACATATATTTATATTATTATATTTTATTTATATTTAATTTTGATGAAATCTAATAAATATATTAATCTAACAAAAGTACTGCTACCATGAAGTCTTGTTCTGATATTAGTTGCCAAATTAGTTAGATAAACATGCAGAGACACAATTGCCTAACATTGTGGTAAAGCTATGCCATGATTACAGGAAAACTAATTGGCTCACAAATTGATTCTAACATTTCAGTTGATACCAGCAGCAAATGGAAATTGCATTTTGGTCTACATCCTACTTCTGTCAGATTTTCAGATTTTATCACTTTTGTGTGTATGTGCGTGTGTGTGTGTGGGGGGGTGGTTCTGCTTGTTGTTTTAACCTTCCACTCTTCATGCTTCACTGAGAAACTTTGTAAATGTTTCTCTGTCATTGCTCTACCTTTAGTAAGATGTGTCTACTTGAGGACTTTATCTCTTGATTGTCCTTTTAGAAGAATTTGTTTTGTAAACACTTTCCCCTCTTTGCTGGAGTTCTTTATTACTCTCTTTACAATGCTTATATAAAGCAGAAAGATTTAATTTTGTTGACCTCTAACTTAGGAGCTCATTCTTTCTTGAGCATCTTGTACTATTATGTCTAACATATACAACCTAATATCATATAAACTTTTCTAAAATGTGTGAAGGTTTCAATTTGTCAGTTATCACCATGATAATGGTTGTGTTATTTTTAAAAGGTACTGGGGATTCATATAGCATTATTTCCATGATTGCCTCTTGAATATGCAAAGCAGGCATTTCAGTACCACCTATGAGTCTTCTAGCCTATGACTGTGGGAGGCTTTCTTATTATCTTAGCCTTATGACTTTCCTCATCTATGTTTATACCTTTCAGGATGTAAACTCAGTATACATTCCAAAACCTTCCAATTCAAGATATGATTATAAATTATTATTTTTAATTCAAAAGAAAAATTATTGGTGGTATAATTAATTAAAATTATTCTGGATGTTATTACATTCATGTATTAGGTTTGTGCCACTATTTATTATTTCTTTCCCAATGTTATCAGGTAAGGAGGAACTAAGAGAGAATATGCCAGTGTTCAGTAGCTAACCTCTTCAGGAGATAACCAACCAACTCAACTAGTGCTGTGTTTTCTATGGGTGTCTTTTATTCCACTGAGATTCCCTTTGGTGGTAATTGCACCTGAGGGATCCTTCAGGTTCAGGCACCTTTTACCAAAACAGGACCTTGTTTTTAGTGAAACAATGCATACACTCAATCACAGCACTTAAAATACAGCCAATTCACATGTAGTCAAATATGGTTTACTAGAATCTACACAAATGAATGCAATCTATAAGAGCAATGTTGGTGATGGCTCTAACTGACTGCTGCATCCTATTTAATTTTATTTCTAAGTTTCACTAAGCAATGTTCAGGTTAGGGTATGTTAATCTTAACATATTTTTGGAAACTAAATTGAAATGCTTGCCCTGAAAGTTCGGGGAAAACTCAGAAGAAGGATTTAGACCTGTCCATTATTCAATAGATGCTATCAATTCCAAGCCAAATAAGAACATCTGGTAGAGAAAATACTGATCTGAAATTAATTAGGAAATGCTACACACCTCTGATAAATTTCCTGACCCTCTGTTCATTTCTCCTGTCTCCTCACCTACCTGATCCTGGCTCCCATTTCCCCTCTCCTTCCTCTTTCCCTCCAAATCCTTCCCTCCTTCGACCTCCCATGACTATTGTGTTCCCCTTTCTAAGTAGGACTGAAGCATACACAGTCCTTCCTTCCTCTTGAGCTTCATATGGTCTGAGTTGTATCATGGGTATTTAGAACTTTTTCCCTAATATCCTCTTATCTGTGAGTATATACCATGTGTATTCTTTTGTGACTAGTTTACCCCACTCAGGATGATATTTTCTAGTTCCACTCATTTGCCTGCAAATTTCATGAGGTCATTGTTTATAATAGCTGAGTAGCACTCCGTTGTGTAAATGTATCACATTTTCTGTATCCACATTTTCTGTGTTCATTGATCAGAGCTGTGTAGCAGTAGAGGATAGGGAACTGGGAGTAGTCACAGATGCCAGGAGATAAAGAGACTCCTAGGACTCAGTGGGGATGGCATTAGCTGAAATACCCCCCAAAAGGAACAAAGAACCTGTAGAGATGATTTCCAGAGTTTAGGCATGTCCCCTGGTTGAGCAATAGGGCCACCCTCCCATCTCCAACATTTTATCCCAGAATTGCTCCTGTCTAAAGGAAATACAGGGACAAAGACTGGAGCAGAGACTAAAGGAAAGGCCATTCAGAGACTGCCCCATTCAGAGACTACCACATTCAGAGACTACCCCATTTAGAGGCTACCCCATTCAGAGACTGCCCCATTCAGAGACTACTCCATTCAGAGACTACCCCATTCAGAGACTACCCCAATGGGGATCCATTCCATATGCAGCCACCAAACCCAGACAAATTGCTGATGCCAAAAAGTGCTTGCTGACAGGATCCTGATATAGCTGTCTCCTGAGAGACTCTGTTAGAACCTGACCAATACAAATGCAAATAATCACAGCCCCTCACTGAACTGAGTCTGGGGACCACAATGGAGGAGTTAGGGGAAGGACTGTAGGAGCTGAAGGGGTTTACAGCCCCCTAGGAAGAACAGCATTATAAAACCAGAACCCCCAGAGCTCCCAAAGACTAAACCACCAATAGAAGAGTACACATGGAGGGACCCATGGCTCCAGCTGCATATTTAGCAGATGGTGGCCTTATCTGGCATCAATGGGAGGGTAGACCCTTGGTGCAGTTAAGGCTCAATGCCCTAGCAGAAGGGAATGATAGGGCTGTGAGGCAGGAGTGCATGGATGGGTAGGGGAGCACCCTCATAGAAGCAGGGGGAAGGGGGAAAGGGTAGGGGGGTTGCAGAGGGGAAACCAGAAAGCAGGTAACATTTTTGAAATATAAATAAATAAATAGTTAAAAAAAAAAAAAAAGAAGTTAATTGAGGTCAAGGACTCAGCTGTGGGCAAGGCCAGTATTTAAAGAATAAGAAGCAGGGGGTCCTTGCTGCTGGTGCAGATGCCTAGTTGGTCAACTCCCATGAAGACTCCATATCCATCCTAGAGGACCTGCTGCACTCAGAACAGTTGGAAAACAAAACAAAACAAACAAACAAACAAACAAAAGACAAAAAAAAACAAAACAAAAAACCAAACCTCAACCCCTCCCTCCCCCAAGTCTCAGAGCTGCTGCTGGTAGCCTGGTGGACTTGGGACCCATCACTCACCAAACCCCCTATCCTCCAGAATACCACTCCCCTTCCTTCCTTCCTTTCCACCTCCTCTGTCTGGTCCTTGCTGTTGGGGCAGACTCCTAGTTGGTCTGCTCTTGGGAAGATTCCATATCCTGATACATGATACATCATAGAGGACCTGCTGCACTCAGAGCAGTTGAACAGTTGAGGACCCTCTGAATTCAGAGCAGTTGAGGATCTGCTACTCTCAGGGCAGTTGAGGATCAGCTGCACACAGGTCAGTTGGACAACAGCTTGACTACTCCATTGAGGACCCAACAGTATGAAGGCCTCCCAGAAGATCTACTGCAGTCAGGAGAACAAATCAGCAGCTTCTCTGCACCTGTGAAGAGCCCCTAAGTTAAAAGGCCCGACAGGTGGTATGATACAGCCAGAGCCAAAAGCCCACCAGGAGATCTGAAGCAAACCAGGGACAAAAGAGGCAGATTCCACTCAGTCACCCAGATCAAAAAATACTAGGGATCTCTAGATGGTGAAAGGCAAGCATAAGACCATAAGCAACAGAAGCCAAAATATGTGGGTATCATCAGAAACCAGTTCTCCCACCATGGCAAGCCCTGAATACAGACAGCAATGCATTTGAAAATCAGGAATGTGTCCTAAAATCCTGTCATGAAGATAATAGTGTCCTTTAAGGTGGATATCAATAATTCACTGAAAGAAATATAAGAAAACATGGGTAAACAGATGAAGGAATTGAATAAAGCAAACCAAGACCTAAAAGTAGAAGTAGAAAGAGTAAAGAAAACACAAATGGAGACAAAGCTGGAAACGGAAAACCTAGGAAAGAGGTCAGGAATTACATATGTAAGTATTGCCAACAGAATTAAATAGATAGAAGAGAGAATCCCAGGTGTAGTAGATATGGTAGAAGAGATTGACATAACTGTTAAAAAAAAATCAAAACATAGGAAAATCCTAACCCGAAGCATCCAGGCAATTCAGGACACCATGAAAAGAGCAAATCTAAGGATAATCAGAATAGAGGAGAACAAAGATTCCCAGCTCAAAGGACCTGAAAATGTCTTCAACAAAATCATAGAAGAAAACTTTCCCAACCTAAAGAAAGAGATATACATAAAGGCACAAGAAACCTATAGAACAGAAAATAAATGGAACCAGAAAAGAAAATCTTCTTGTCACATAATTATCAAAACACTAAATACACAGAGCAAAGAGAGAATGTTAAAAGCGGCAATGGCAAAAGGTCAAGTAACATACAAAGGTACACATATCAGAATTACAGCAGACTTCTCAACAGAGACTATGAAAGCCAGAAGAGCCTGGATAGAGGTCATGCAGACTCTACAGGAACACAAATGACAGCCCAGGCTACTATACCAAGCAAAACTCTCAATCAACATAGATGGAGAAACCAAAATGTTCCAGGACAAAACCAAATGCAAACAGTATCTATCTACCAACCCAGCCCTACAGAGGATCCTGGAAGGAAAACTNCAACACAAGGAAGATACCTGCACCAAGGAAAGGACAGATATAAAACATCTCACAATAAAGTCAAATGCACAAAGCCACAAGCACATAAAGCCACCTATAAAAACAAACATATCAGACAACAGTTATCTCTCTTTAATATCTGTCAATAGTAATGGACTCAACTCACTTATAAAAAGACATAAGGTAATAGACTGGATATGCAAAACAGATCCAGCATTTTGCTGCATACAAGAAACACACTTCAACAACAAAGACAGGCACTATCTCAGAGTAAAAGGGTGGAAAAAGGTCTTCGAAGCAAATGGTCCCAGGAAACAAGTAGGAGCTGTCATCCTAATATCCAATAAAAGAGATTTTCAACAAAAAGTTTTCAATCACGATGAAGAAGGACACTTCATACACATCAAGGGGAAAATCTACCAAGAGGAAGTCTCAATTCTGAACATCTATGCCTCAAATGCAAAAGCAGCCAAATTCATAAAGGAAACTAAAAACACATTAAACTCCACACAATAATAGTCGGAGATTTCAACACTCAACTCTCACCAGTGGACAGGTCATTGAAACAGAAACTAAACAGAGATACAGTGAAACTAAGAGAGGTTATGAACCAAATGGATTTCTCAGATACCTATGAAACATTTCACCCTAAACCAAAAGAATACACCTTCCTCTCAGCACCTAATGGTACCTTCTCCAAAATTGAGCATACACATGGAAGCTGAACAATTCTTTACTCAATGATAACTTGGTCAGGGAAGAAATAAAGAAAGAAATTAAAGACTTCCTGGAATTTAGTGAAAATGTTGACACATCATGCCCAAACTTATGGGTTGCAATGAAAGCAGTGCTAAGAGGAAAGTTCATAGCATTAAGTGCCCTGATAAAGAAACTGGAGAGATTTTACGCTAACAACCCAATAGCACACCTGAGAGCCCTAGAACAAAAAGAAGCAAACTCACC
The DNA here is from genome assembly GCF_900095145.1 of Mus pahari. NCBI lineage: Eukaryota > Metazoa > Chordata > Mammalia > Rodentia > Muridae > Mus > Mus pahari. Next base: position 8,372,351 of record NC_034599.1, on the reverse strand, counting down.
AAAGAGGACTAGAAGGGAGGAAATAGTCAAACTCAGGGCTGTAATCAACCAAATAGAAGCAAAGAGAACAATAATAAAAAAAAAAAATCAGCAAAACCAAAAGCTGATTCTTTGAATCAACAAGATAGATAAACCCATAACCAAATTAAGTAAAGGGCCAAGAGGCAGTATCTAAATTAATAAAATAAGAAATAAAAAGGGAGACATAACAACAAAAAACAGAGGAAATTCAAAAAATCACCAGATCCTATTATAAAAGCCTATACTCACTGGAAAATCTAGATGAAATGGATGGTTTTCTAGACAGATGCCACATACCAAAGTTAAATCACGAGCAGGTAAAATATCTAAACAGGCCCATATCCCACAGGGAAATAGAAGTCATTAAAAACCTCCCAACCAAAACAAACCAAGGGCCAGATGGATTTAGTGCAGAATTCTATAAGACCTTCAAATAATACCTGATACCAATTTTCATCAAACCATTCCATAAAATAGAAACAGAAGGAATACTACCTCAACTCATTCTATGAAGCCATAATTACTCTGATACCTAAACCACACAAGGATCAAACCAAAAGAGGGAATTTCATACCAATCTCACTTATGAAATCGATGCAAAAATACTCAGTAAAATTCTTGCAAACTGAATCCAAGAACACGTTAAAACCATCATTCACCATGATCAAGTAGGCTTCATCCCAAGTATGCATGGTTAGTTTAATATACAAAAATCCATTAACATAAACCACTATATAACAAACTCAAGGAAAAAAAATCCATGATCATCTACTTAGATGCAGAAAAAGCATGTAGTTTTTTTTTTTTTTTTTTTTTTTTTTTTATCACTATTGCTCTTTAGTAAAGCTTGAGGCCAGGGATAGTGATTCATCCATCTGTTCTTTTATTATTCTGGGTTTTTTGCCTTTCCAGATGAATTTGAGAATTGCTCTTTCAATGTCTTTGAAGAATCATGTTGGGATTTTGTTGGGGATTGCCTTGAATCTATAGATTGTCTTTAGTATGTTGGCTATTTTTACTATTTTAATTCTGCCAATCCATTAGGATGGGAGATCTCTCCATTTTCTGAGATCTTCTTCAATTTCTTTCTTGTGAGACTTGAAATTATTGTCATACAGGTCTTTCACTTGTTTGGTTAGAGTTACCCCAAGATATTTTATAATATTTGTGGCTTTTGTGAAGGGAATTGTTTTCCTAATTTCTTTCTCAGCCGATTTATCCTTTAGAGTAGAGGGAGGCTACTGATTTGTTTGAGTTAATTTTATATCTGGCCACTTTACTGGAGTTGTTTATCAGTTGGAGACGTTCTCTGGTAGAATTTTTGGGGTCACTTATGAATACTATCATATCATGTGCAAATAGTGAAACCTTTATTTCTTCGTTTCCAATGTGTATCCCATTGATCTCTCTTTTATTTTTGTTATATTTTTCTAGCTAATAATTTGAGTACTATATTGAATAGATATGGAGGGAGTGGGCACCCTTGTTTTCTCCCTGATTTCAGTGGGATTGCTTCAAGTATGTCTCCATTTAATTTGATATTGGCTGTTGGATTGCAGTAAATTGCTTTTATTATGTTTAGGTATGGGCCTTGAATTCCTGATCTCTCCAATACTTTTGGTTTTATTTCTGGGTCTTCAATTCTGTACAGAGACAGAAACGTTGATCAATGAAATATAATTGAAGACCCAGAAATAAAACCACACACTTACAGTCACTTGATCTTTGACAAAGACATCAAAAATATACAATGGTTCCTTGGGTATTTTTCTGGCTCCTTCACTGGGGACCTTGTGTTCCATCCAATGGATGACTGCGAGGTAATTCTTAAAGCTTAACAAGGCATTTTAAAAAAATGTTTTGAAAAATTTCAGGTGTGAATGGATGCAAAATTATAATCTATCCTTCTAAGAAACAAACCTCAACACTAAATATAGACACAGCCTCTGCTTAAAGGTTTTCAAAAAGACATCTCATGAAAATAAACTCATTTTATGAAACTACTGTTATCCTTATACCCAAACCACACAGCAACTCAACAAAGATAATTACAGTACATTTTGCCTTATGGTCAGAGCTGCAAAATTATCTGATAAAATTCTTGAAAACTGAATGCAAGAGCATATCAAAGACAGCATCTACTATGATCAACTAAGCTTTATCACAGACATGAGGGGAGGGTTCGACATATGTAAATTGGTAAATGTAATTGACGATATAATAAAACTGAAAGAGAAAAACACGTGGTCATCTCACTAATGCAGAGAAGACTGTTGACAAAACCCAACATCATTTTAAGATAAAAATGCTTGAGAAGTTAGGGATACGAGTGATACCAATAAGGGTGTGTTACAGAAAGCCCACAGCCAATATCAGCTTAAATGGAAAGAAGCTCAAAGCAATTCCATAAAGTGAAAAGACAAGACAACTCTTCCCATATTTATTCAATAGAGTACTCAGATTATTAACTATATCAATAAGACATTTGAAGGAGTTCAAAAAGATACAAACTGGAAAAGAAGAATTTTTATTTGCAGATAATAAGATAGTATATTTAAATGATACTAAAAATTCCAACAGGAAATTCTTACAGCTGATAAACACTTTCGGCAAAGTAGGTGGATACAAAACTCACAAAAATCAGTAGCCCATTAGTACACAAACAACAAACTGTCTGGAAAAGAAATCAGGGAAACAAAAACCTTAACAATAGTCCCAAATAATATAAATTATCTTGGGGTGCCTTCAACCAATCAAATGAAATACTTGTGTGATAAAACTTAGAGTCACTTAAGAAAGAAATTGGAAAGGATATCAGAAGATGGAATGATTTCCCATGCTCATTGGTCAGTAGAATTAATACCATAAAAATGACTATCCTACCAAAAACAAAACAAACAAAACGAAACAACAAACCCCTACAGATTCAATGTAATCTCCATCAATATTCTAACACAATAGTTTACACATCTTGAAAGGGCAGTTTAGCTACACATAAACAAACAAACGAACAACCAACGCAGGATAGCCAAAATCCTGAATAATAAAAGAATTACTGGAAGTGTTCCCAATTTGAAGTTTACTGTAAAGCTACCACAATAAAAACTGCATGATATTGGCACAAAAAGCAGTCATGTTGCTCAAAGGAATTGAAGACCTGGATATATAGCCACACACCTATAACTACTAGATTTTAATAAAGAGTCCAGAAATACACAATAGAAAATAGTATCATCAAGAAATCGTGCTGATACAAGGAACGCCTGGGCCAAGTAGTGGGAGTGGGTGGGTAGGGGAGCAGGGGTGGGGGTGGGGGTATAGGGAACTTTCGGGATAGCATTTGAAATGTAAATAAAGAAAATAATAATAAAAAAAATTAAAAAAAAAACCCAAAAACCCTAGATTCTCTAGTGACCAGATTAATGTGGGCTTCTAGAACTTCCAGAGCATGATAGGGGCAGAGCAGAAACCCCCAGGAACCTTCTCGTACACGTGTGCATGTCTGGGCGCGCATGCACACAGGAGCACTCGCACTCGCGCACCTCTCACTTCCCCTGTGTCTGGGCCGCAGGCACAGATCTTGACCCCTGAATCCTTAAATCTACCATTTTATTGTGGTTGAAAAATATACATAAGCCCTCTTAGCCAGTTTTTAAGAGTACAGTTTATTGGTACACTCTACTTAAGAGTAACGTTTATTTGTTTAAATTAAAAAAAAAAAAAAGAAGTCGTGCTAATAAAACTGGATGGCTGCATGTAGAGGAATGCAAATAGATCCATACTTATATCTCTGCACTCCAAATAGATCAAAAACTCCAACATAAAACCAGATACACTGAACACGATAGATAAAAGTGGGTGCTTTTCTTGAACACACTGGCACAGAAAAGGGTTTTCTGAACACAGGCATTAAAATCAGTAATTAATTTTGTGTGTTTTTATTTGGTTACAGTTTTGTGCTTTTGGGGGGGGGAATGTTTTATTTTATTATATTGATTTTGGAGGGGTTTGATTTTTTCCATGAAATTTTTATTGTTTGGTTGAGAATGAACTTAAAGTTGGTTGGGTAGAGAGGAGAGAAGATGCTGAAGGGCTTCAGGGAGGAGAAATAATATGATCAAAATATATTCAAATTTTATTTTTAATGATAAAATTATAATTAAAAATTCTCAGATTTATTCTTAAACTTTGGTATTTTTGTGAGGCAGATTTAATGCTTTTTATTAAGACATTGCTAAAGTTTGTTTCAAAACAAGTGGAAAGTGGAAAGATTCAAAAGTAAGGACACCTGTGACTATATGTGTGCAGACTTCTCTAAGGGAAAGTATAGCCAGCATATTCCTTAAACAATGGTGTGAAATAGAAAATTTGGAAACATACACTTAAGAAATAGCTTCGGATAATTCCTATGCTGGCTTGAGTCCTCAAAATAACTACATTTTCTTCACCTTAGAAAAAAATTCCACTAGTTTCCAATTTAATAGAGGAGATGGAAGCTCTCTATGGACCCGCCAGGCATTGATAGGCAAGATATTCTAAGGTCAACTTCTCATTTTTAACTAGCCCACACCATATTTTTTTCTGATTCACTGCATGCTGATGGTTGCTGTCTCTGTAGCTACTTCATCTGGTCCATCATCAGTTGTGTTTATTCTTCCTTAAATCATGTATGGATTACTTTGACTCCTAGCTAGAATCTTGTCTGATTTCCCTGGAGACGTTACTATGGATTCTTGACTACGCTATTTTGTTCATGGATCATAAAGGCTTGCAGCCACTCTAACAACTCAGGCCAGCATGATGTGTGTTAGGTGAAAATCTATAGTAACACATGTGGAAGAGCCACAGCCATAGATCAAGTCATTAATTTTACTCTTTGGGATGTGCTTCAAAAGTCTTATTTTTTTCTTCATGTCCCATTATGGGCATGAAAATTTTGTTCCTCTATTTTAAAAAATCAGAACATTTAATCCTTTATAATGTTTTATCACTGCTCTCTACCTTGAAACCTCTGCAATTTAAATATTAAGCTGTGTGAATTAGATTATGCTTCTGGCATTACTTCCCTGGGTGAAATTGACTGGCATATCTGTTCATTTTAGATTGAGTAGACCACAAAACTGATTTCAATCAAGTCCAGACTGTTAAACTAGTGAGTAAGTTTGAGGTAATATGGGCAGCTCCATCATGTGAAAGCTCAGCTCAGCATGGGTGAAAACTCAGGAATGCTCCTAGGCTGCAGTTCCACAGGTAACCTGCAGGGATGCACTCTACCCAAGAGTTGTTTAGCATTCAAGAAAGCTCAGGAAGGGGCCTCAGGAGTCATAGTTGTCCTGAGTTGATTCTCAGAACTTGCTTGATGGTTTCCTGAGTCTTGAGTCTTCCTGCTCCTTCCAGGAGCGAGGATTCAAGGATCCAATTTGAAAGCATCAGTCTCACAAGGCAGCTTCATTCATAACCCTATGACAGAAACAACTACACAGACAGTGCTCCTGAGAATTATCTTTATATATGAAATGGAAATAAATAAATATTCCGTATGTTTGTAGCATTCATATTGTGGGAAGAAGTTCAAACACAGTACTTTACTTTCAGTAGGATCATCACTTTCGCCATGAAATAGAAATCTGCAATTCATTGTGATAGACTAAGGAAAGATTACCACAGTTTCGTCCTGTGATCCAGAATTGTGAATAAGTCAGTGTTTGCATATGCATCTAGTTTTTGATGTGCTTAATAAGTACACAGTATGGAGTCAGGGACTGAAAATAATTTGGTTATTGTTTCACTCCTGTACTTAAATGCTGACCATAAATCTATCAACAAAGACAAACTCATAACATAATAATTACACATTACAAATGCTTTTAAAGTTATTCAAGAGAAAGGAGACACCAACTCTGAGTGAGACATCTCGAAGGCTCTCATAGGCAGCCTGACACTGGAATCAAAGCCTTCCCCCCTCACCACCTCTACATGAACCTTGAATTTCCTTGGAGAATTACTGACTTTGAACATAAGAGGTGTAAAATACCCCCTAATTTGATGGCAGCAAAAGGACAGTTCAGTATTTGGGAACCTGGCGGAAAGACAGGTGATAAGAATGAGACTCCCCTGGAAACAGCATGGGTGTCTGAACCTATGTTTTTAAGGCTTTTTGTCTTGCCAACTGCTCTCCCAGCTTGGCAATTTCTATTGTTTAAAAGAATAAATTGGGCAAAATTTGCCCTTACTCAGAGGTACATATTCACTAACCTCCTGAGGCTACCATTCTAATTTACTTTCTATTATTAGCCGTGCCACATTCAATGCCTGCATTTTTAGAACCACCTGAAATAGAACATGGTTAATGCAAAATTACTCTTTCAGATGAACAGTATTTTTTTTCATTAAAACATTTCACTTTCTAAAAAAATTCCTATAATCTTATCACTAGTCTTAAGATCTCTTTAAATGAGTGTTGCCTTAACTATAAATGAACAGCAGGGGAAAAAAAAAAGAAAAAAAAAAAACAAAGCAGAACTAACCCTCATTCCAAATGAGGTCAGCAAAGAAGGACATTTGCTTTGTGAGGATTTAAAGATAAGCACAGATAAATTTCAGCTAAGTCACATTAGTTATTAGCCTTGAGCACAGGTTAGCTCTACTGGAAAATAGACAGCAGCTGGTTCTGTTGGGAATGACCTACATTGGACAAGCTAATTGCCCACAGTGTCATGACCCAGCTAAGGAAAGGTCATCATGTCAAGGGAGTTTAATTGGTCCTTCTGAATACATTGTATTGCAGTGCACAAATGGAAATGAAGTGGAAAATATTTCTTTCTAAAAAGATGAATACGGAAGCTAAAACCCGATTATTAATTTCAAACTGCTAAAGTCCTTTAAGCCTCTTTACTGATTTCATAATGGCTCACAGTTTTCCTGTGTGGATCTGGTCATGTGGCTTTGTTCACCTAATTTAAACAGTCCCATTTGACATTTTGGGGTTATCTAATAATGGAGTCTGCCAGGCAATCAGCTTTAGCATTATGCGTTTCATGAGTGAAAGGGAAAAGTTCTGTTAGGCAGGCTGGATTTTACTTCATTATTAGCATTTCACGGGAGCAAAGTGGTATCAGTGATGGAAGGTAGGTTCAAACACTGTGATTTTGCTAATAAGGAAAAGCATACTTCACCCCTCACCACAATGCTATTACACAAAATTTCAATGCAGGCAAAATTCTTTGTCTTTATGAGACTTTTGATTTCTGAGTACCGGATTCATTAACGGCTCTGAGAAGCATAGGAATGATTATAGATTTTGTATAATCTGTGACTGTAATTGACTAGTGAAACAGTAAACAGCAGTAAAATTATACAGGGGTTTAACGTGGGAGAGAATGGAGAGGAAGGAAGTCGCAGTCACAAGGAAATGTGTCATGGAGTGTACTCAGGAGAGAGGGCGCTGGCATTTAATGAAATTACAGACTCGACTCCTGCCATTAACTTGAATCATGGATTTCCTAACAGGGGAATTACTGGCAAGGGAGACTTGCTGTGAAAATGACCGCAGTTCCACATGCATCAGCTTAACATCTGAACAAAAGGTAGAAAAGCTCAGTGATGCTAGTCTGCTGTCCTTCTGTGCTGTGACTGCTTTCAGCTTCTTTGGGGGCCCTGCTCCTGTTTTCTAACCTCATTACCTGCATTAGCAAGGTTGAAATGTAATTGTGTTTCCCCAAGGAATCTAAATATCCCCATCATTTTATAGTATATTTGTGCATGGGAAGCTGAGTCCTAGGTCTCATGACTCTAGGAAAGCTCTGCCTATGGCTTCCACTGGGATGGGAAGACTATTGGAAAAAGTAATAGAGTAAGAAGTTGATAAACTGAGAAGAATTGGAATTATTTTATCAGTATGAATATCAGACATTTAAAGAAGATATGATTTAGAGTCAAGTTAGATTTGGAAACTATATCCTTGATTATGTAATCTCAATTATTTTCATCTGAAAATACCTAAAGTAGTACCACAGGCAATTAAATCTAACTGATCAAGAGCTTACCATCAAATATCCATGAATTCTAAATGCCACCTTGTTTTTCCTGAACCTAGGAAGAGCTACCTACTTCTTCAACAAACGGATTTATTTCCCTCCTTCAAGGTTACATGGAAGAATAGTCAGAAGAAAATATGTCTCAAGGTCTCTGAAAGAATATTCACATTATTAGATTGAGCAGAGTAGGTTTTCCTTCTATCCACTCAGCTCCTCCTGTTTCTATTGCTGTTATCCAATTCTGCATAGAAATATGGTTAGACATAACTTAAAATATTTTTATTTGTTTTGGAAAGTTGGAGGCTAATTCATAAGTAGCCAAATGTCACTAGAATATTTCTCTCTATATTCTCTCTATATAAAATCTTCATATATTCACATTAAATTTATACAAACTGTTCCATTTAAATAGAATAAGAGAAATACTTTAACACAAAACTGTAAAGAATGTTTGAAGTTGCACTCTTCAGATAGTCAGAAGCAGCCTGGAAGGGACAAGGCAAGTGTCACCCAGTGCTCTCGGCAGGGCCCACTTAGTCGATAGTTGGGAGGTGTCCTGAGTGACAGAGTTTGAAAAGGATGTGAGTGAGCTCTCCAAACCTAAGTAAAACGATGTGAGTAATGCCCTGATTATTCACTGCTAAATAAAATCAATTATAATATATTTTCTTAAGAATTAGGATTTCCACAGTAGATTAGTATGATAGTCTGGGATCAGAAATGTTCATGAACTGTGGTTAAGATTCCATTCTCTTAGACCAGTGAGGAGGATCAGCAAATGACAGTGCTTGCCATAAATCTTGGCCAACAGGGTTCTCTCTCTCTCTCTCTCTCTCTCTCTCTCTCTCTCTCTCTCTCTCTCTCCCTCTCTGTCTCATTGGCATATATAAACACGACTGTCTAATATCTGGCATGTAGTTGTCATGTAGTTGGCTACTATTTGGGTGACAATGTGACTCTTGTGGATGTCTGAATGCTTTGCAGGCATAAAATCTGGCTGCTTCTTCACTGTGAGTAACTTCAGAGGACATCGAAGCAGATGCCACAATGTCCAAGTCTTATGTCCATGTCTGAGTGCTAATCAGACTGTGGTCTTTATTTAAGTAGCATGAGCTACTTGCTGGTAGGGTAAAGGGCAAATCTGTGCATACTGAGCAAACTAAAGCAGAAATTCAAATTTCTGCAATAAATGAGTCTGTGTCTATATGCTCAATCCTCATTCCTATCCCCACGCCACTGTATAAACTTACCTCTCTGTTATCTACTCAAGGGAGCATCAGTAGCATGGATAATCCAAAACCAATTAAGAATACATTATATATTGGGGGTGGGCAAGGAGTAATTGCCACTTTAATTATGTCTAGTCAAATTGCAATTAGTCTGTGTTCACTGAGAACACACCTGTTAAGAGATGACTCAAATGAGGTAGCTAGAATATGAATATAGATTTAAAGGTTCTTCTCAAAGGTTCTTTAGAGAATCGTAAGAAAAATAAAATTTCAAATCATTGTCAGCATCAGATCCTCTTTGATTATGACTGACACAGTAATAGAATTTTAATGTAGGATGTGTGCTTCCCGAACTGTATGTTCTGCCTATTATGTGGACAAATCTGATTTCAGCAATAGATAGCATGAGTCCAGCCCTAGAATGCAAGGAAAGAAGCAATGTTACTGTGTACTGGGTTGTATAAATTACTTAATCCTGACCTGGGGTTTCTACCCTGCCTTGATCATTCAGTTCCTGGATGAAGGACATGCACAGCCTTTATATTTGCAATATGCCTTAAACAGCACAAAAGCTGGTCAGAAACCTACCCTCTATGCTATAAGAATCTATTTTCCTATCAATAACCCTGAGTTATTACTTACTATGTTTCATCTGGGCTGCTCTTAATTCCAATTGGCCAAGTCCTCAGGGCCATGTGTTTAGGACTCACCTAGCCCATGGTAATTTCTCTCTCCCCCTCCTTCATTTTCTTCTTCCTTCATGGCTTTCCTCTGATCCCAAGCCTGGGAACCATAAACTCCTCCTATGTCTCTTCTGCTCAGCTATTGGCTGTAAGTCTTTTATTTTCCCATGAGAAATCATTTGGGGACAAGGTCACATAGTGTCTACACATGGGCTCTCTTTTCTCTGGGGCAACCAGGCTTGAAGAACCAATATTAGCATTAGAATACAAGCAGCATCAGGCTAACCCACTACAGTATCAGGAAGAGGAATAGACAAAAGGCAGAGTGGGAGAAAAGACATTGGAGATGACACATTCTTGCAGAGAAAAAAGATACTTGGGGTGAGTGCTGGAAGATCAACCAGATGTGCTTTGGAATTCCACTCTGGTGATCTGCTGGTGTGTCCTAGGTCTCAGGGAATGCTTCTGAGGAGTAGTTAGAATGTCAGTTCTAGACCTACGAGAGGACTGTGCCCTTGAAAGAGGCTCACTCATTAAGTTTAATATTTTAATTGTTTTATGTATGTATATATGCATATATGTGTATATATTCATAAATATGTGTATATCTATGTGTATGTCATCTATCTTCTTGCATTCTTCTAAGTATGCATAATGTTGTTCATATGCATATGATTTTAAGGCAGACCATTTGGTATTACATACCAAATTTAGGGTCTCTTCTTGAAGAAGACTATTTTTAATATTTATATTCAATTATTTTTATTGGTTATTTCATTTATTTACATTTCAAATGTTATCCTCTTCCCAGTTTTTTCTCCACTAATCTCCATTCCTCCTGCTTCTATGAGGGTGCTCCCCCATTCACCCTCCTACTCCCACCTCACCACCTTAGCATTTCCCTACATTGGGGCATCAAGCCTTCACAAGACAGATAAATGCCAGATAAAGCCACCCTCTGCTACAGATGCAGGTAGAGCCATGGATCCCTTCATGTATATTTTTTGGTTGGTGGTTTAGTCCTTGGATGCTCTGGGGGTTTGGTTGGTTGACATTGTTGTTCTTCCTGTGGGGTTGCAAACCCCTTCAGCTCCTTCAGTCCTGCCCCTAACTCCTCCATTGGGGTCCCTGTGTTCAGTCTATTGGTTGGCTGCAAGCATCCACATCTGTATTGGTCAGGCTCTGGCAGAGCCTTTCAGGAGACAGCTGTATCAGGCTTCTGTCAGAGTACACTTCTTGGCATCAGCAGTAGTGTCTGGGTTTGGTGTCTATATGGGATGGGTCCCCAAGTAGGGCAGTCTCTGAATGACCTTTCATTTAGTCTCTGTTCCACTGATTGTCCCTGCATTTCCTTTAGACAGGAGCAATTCTGAGTTAAATTTTTTTGAGCTGGGTGGGTAATTTTTAAGAAAAGCAAATGTTGCAAGTGAGGCTTTCACATGAATACCTATGATCTTGCTTTATCTATTTTCCTGGTAATGTATTTCTCATGAGTTTTTCTACTCAGAACTTTTTAGGCAACAATCCCAGATAAGACATGTATCTATTTGAATGCTCCAGCACTGCGCTGTCTCTTTTCTATAGCATGCTTCCAAGTTTATTGCTAATAGTAGGGAGGCATCTTTATGAAATTATAGATTGGTAGAGTAGGCATACCCTATGTGATAGATGCACAGAGAAGTGTTAGGAGATCTTGAATACATAAATAAATAAACTCTTATAATCTGATTAAATATGTGTGGTAAAGTCACTCTCATTAGAAACCAGTGTGTTGAGGCAGAGGCAGGCATATTTCTGAGTTTGAGGCCAGCCTGGTCTACAGAGTGAGTTCCAGGACAGCCAGGGCTACACAGAGAAACCCTGTCTCGGAAAAAAAAAAAAAACAAAAGAAAAAGAAAACAGTGTGTTCTCTTATTTTCCCCAATGCTCTCAGGAAAACAAAACAAAACAAAACAAAACAAAATAAAACAAAACTCTATTCATCAAGCAAAGATCCCAGTCTCTCTCTCTCTCTCTCTCTCTCTCTCTCTCTCTCTCTCTCTCTCTCTCCCTCTCTCTCTCTCTCTCTCTCTCTCTCTCTCTCTCTCTCTCTCTCTCTTCCCTCCTTGTCCTTCTTTCTCTGTCCCTTACTTCGCTTCTCAACCTCTCTCCCTCCCTCCTTTCTTCTATCCCTCCCTCCATCCCTATTGCCTATTGCTTCACTTTCTCCCTCTGTTCTTTCCTCTTGAAGGAAATGTACTTTGGACACCTGGTTTTATGTAAGAACAATTTCTGTAATTTAATTAGGTTAAATACTTTTCTTAAATGTGCATCCTTTTAGGAAATGTTTAGAGGTCACTAGATAGATATCTAGTCAATATGTAAATTTACAGTCTATGAAAAAAGGAGTATTAGTTTCGTGTGGGGAATGAAAGCTAAATTATTTTATTTAAATATTAGGGAGGATCATACATCACTTTTTACAGCTTCAAAGCATAGTGTGAACCACATGGGAAATGAGAGGAAGGGAATGAAACAGAAGGGGCTACTTAAATTATTTTAAACAATTTAATAATTTTCAAAATATTTCCTAGTTTCCTGGAAGGTCAATGCTCATTTGATTTGTGAGGGAGGAGAAAGCAGGGTGGAACAACTGTCTTTTATTCTCTGAAAGGGGTGAGATCTGTGCTTCCTGGTTGATGAAGTAATTTGCGTTGAATTCTATGAGACGGCGTCTCTTGAACTTTCTTTGCATGAAGAACAGACACTTCATGGGTTGATAGATTTCAGGAAATAGTTGGCACCATTAAGACTTGTGATGATGTCTTGAGTAGTAGAGTCTGGAATTAAGTATGAGAAAGTATCACAGATTAGCTACAAGGAGAGATGAACCCAGGAATATGCTTTTGCTTAAATCTAGTGTCATGCAGTAAAGGAGACATTATAGTGCCTTCTCATGTTTTACAGTAACATATTAGGGTTACAATGTGCTTTGAGATAAAAATAATTGTTTTCATTTGTATAATCCTTTGTTTAAGGATAAGGGAAACAGGAAATTCCAGGTATATAATTCTGTATCTCTAGTTTGTTTGTCCTCCATTTAGAAGGAAAGGACATAAACCCACAGAAACAGGTGAAAATAAAACCTGGAAAGACTACATTTCCCAGTGAGCCTGTGAGCATGCTGAGCAATGTGTCTGTGCTGCACAGAATCTGTCCTTTGTGGCCTGGGGATGTAGGAGAGTTAGTGAGTGATTCAGTGATAAATCATGAACATAGGTTTGAGCCCTATCACAATATAAACTGGGAGGGGTACAAGTCTTTAAGTGTTGTTATTTCTGAGTGGAGACTGGGGGAGGTCAAGAATTTAAAGTCATGTTGGGATAAATGCAAGTTCCAGACCAGCCTTAGATACAAATAATCTTATTTTAAAGTCAAACCAAAATCATAATTGTTGACAGCAGGCTGTCCTCTGCTCTATGTTTCTCTACATTGTATACAATCTGAACCTTTGCTATGACTCTGCTCCTGCATAGACATGAGAACAGCATCATTGTTCCATCACCACCCACAAAGCACAGATTGATAAATCATTTATTTGGGAGAGACAAGGTGTGTAGCCCTATAAACTTTCTGGAATAAATTTGGATTATACCATCATTGGGAGGAGAGTCCCTTGGTCTTTCAAACTTTGTATGCCCCAATACAGGGGAATACCAGGGCCAGGAAGTGGGAGTGGGTGGGTTGGAGAGCAGGGTCGGGGGAGGGTANAAGGGACTTTTGAGATAGCATTTGAATTGCAAATGAAGAAAATATCTAATAAAAAATAGAAAAAATAAAGTCCCCAATAAATAAAAAAAGAAGAAAATATGAGCATATCAAAACCATATTAGGGATACAAGACAGAACAACTGAGAAGACATAACAAATGACAGAAGAGGTATAACTCCCCAGTTGAGTCCAGAAAAACAAGAACATACACATTGCAATGGCTGTCACCCACACTTACTTGTCAAGACTCTCCAGTGTCTGCCTCAGGGTACCAACAAGCACAGACCTCCTGCCTGTCACAGGGACTTCACGTTCTTGTTGGCATGGCTTTAAGACCCAACATCTATTTCTCTATCCATCTCTTTCTCATATACCTGACCCTTCTCCTTCATCTGTGCAGTGGAACTCAAGTCTACTGATCATCTTGGAGGAGCAGCTGTCAGCACTGCTAAAGGTTTCCACCATTCTCAATCCCAATTTGCATCACTGCTAGTTTCCACAGTTCGGCTTCTTAGTCTTCCATGAAAACTCCTGCCTATTTCAGCCTTTGTGTCATACTTCATCCAACATATTTAGAATGGCATTTGTTGTGTATCTTAGATAGGGTTTTAATTGTTATGAAGAGATGCCATATAATGCAGGGAAACTCTTATAGTTACTAGTTTAACTGGGGCTGGCTTACATTTTAGAGGTTTAGTCAGTCAATTATCATCATGGGGGGAAGCATGGCACCATGTACACAGACATGAAGTTGGAGAGGTATCTGAGAGTTCTATATCCAGATCAGCATATAACAAAACAGAGAGTGAGTCGTAGGACCCAGCCTGAGCATCTGAGACCTCAAAGCTTATCTGCAGGGACATATATCCTTCAACAAGGGCACACCTACTCAAACAAAACAATAACTCCTAATAGTCCCATTCCCTATTGGCCTTTGGGGGTCATTTTTATTCAAATCATGACACTGTGTAATGGTTAATGTGTGGTCTGAGAGTTAATTTTATAATGTCTGTAGCAAAAGAACCTTTCTTTTTGTTTGCCAATCCTATTATGATTAGCAGGTATTATCTGGCAAATTGTTGCCATAGAAATCACTATCCTGTATGTTGTGGCCATAAAAAGAGAAAGAGCTGTAAGTATATGTTCTGGTGGGGTGTGGAGGAAGAGGGCACCTCAGTGGGCCTATGCCCAAGCATTCCTTCCCACTGAAACACCAGCCACATGATAATATAGTATAGGATATAGTTTATTCAGGGCATGGGGAGGGGAATTGAGAGGGTAGCAGAGGCAGAGAAAGGCAGAGAGAGGAGAGAGGAGAGAAGTAGAGGCTGGCCATGACCACATGGAGAGTGGGGAGAAGGGATTGGGAAGAGATGGGGAGGAAGGGGACAACAGGCAAGAGAGAGGCAAGAGAGCAAGAGTGGCAAGAGAGAGAGGAGGGGTCAATCAGCCCCTTTTATAGTGGGCCAGGATTATCTGGCTCTTGCTAGGTAACCATGTGGAGGAGCATACCTGGCTGTTGCTAGGTATCTGTGGGGGGCGGAGTCCACATAGAACACCAACACTGTGAATTTATTGTTTTTCAGTAATTCTGATGTTGTAGAAGGACACAGATATGCTCATCTATGTTTCTAATACTCATGACAAGAATCTGTCATTTCATTTCAAGAGCGTTTGGTGTAAGTCATCTGATCAGAACAATGTAACTCATTCTCATGCTCGTGAGTTTTCTAGTATTCTAGATGTTAAAACGATACAGCTCATAGCCTGAAAGATTGCTCTGTGGTTGAAGTTACTTGTCAAAAGTTACAGACTAAATTTGATCACCAGGACCCATACGGTAGAAGGACAAATATGACCACTACAAGTTGTATTCCTTTTTTTTCCCAATGTATACTTTTAATGATGGTTCTTAAATGCTTTAACCTCCCTTTTAGCCCACTTCCCACCAGAGGTACTGGAAAAGAAAGAATATAGGGGAAGTAGACCTGTTTAGAAAGGTTCTTTGGAACAACTCCCTTCTGTGTTGTCTGGATATCAGCAGCTCAGTTCACAGGTTAACAGCAGCAGCTCTATCCACCCACAAACACTTCGGGGATATACCAGCAGCCCAGTTCAGTAGAGCTGGGAGAGCAGACAGGAATCAGCAATGGTGTTGCTACCTAACAGAGTCAGCCAGGCTTCAGCCTCCACAGCATGAGTCAGCAGGAGGAGGGACCAGGGACAACAGCAATGCCAGAAGGAGGGACCAGAACAACAGCAATGCCAGAAGTTCTCAGCTGTGCCTCGCAGCAAAGAGTAAAACTTCACCCAGAATATATCAAGAAACTACAACTGCAATTTATACAGCAAAAACTAAGATTTCCTCTAAACCTTTTTCTTATGATTTGAGAATTTCATATGGAGCTGGAGAGATGGCTCTGTGTTTAAGAGAATTATATATATGTATATAATGTGTTTTATCCATTCCAGGTACCATTCTCTCTTGTACAATTTCTTCCTTATCTCCCAATCATTTTCTCTCCCAAATTAAAACCTACTAAGTTAACTTAGTGCTAAGTTAACTTTTGAGTTGCACCAAAGAACCTTTCTAAACAGGTCTACTTCCCCTATATTCTTTCTTTTCTAGTATCTCTGGTGGGAAGTGGGCTAAAAGGGAGGTTAAAGCATTGAAGAACCATCATTAAAAGTATACATTGGAAAAAAAAGAATATAACTTGTATGTGGATGGGTAGAGAGCTGTCTGCTGGAGCAATGGGAGTCTCTTGGGGACTGCATCTCTGAAGAAAACTAAATCTCCCTCCACAGAAGCCCATATTTGTTTATTCATCGTTCTCAGGAAAACTCGATCAGTATCTTAATTATTACACAAATCTGTGAGGCATATTTAAATTCTATTACTTGGAGACTTTGGGCTATTTCTTGATAACATGCTGCCAGAAGCAACACAACTGATCATCCTGTATTTCTTGAACCTTGGTCATCTCTATAGCCTATTAGCTATTCTTTTCTATTTCCATTTTTATTAGATATTTTCTTTATTTATGTTTTGAAAATTATCCCCTTTCCTAGTTTCCCCTCTGAAAATCTCCTATCCCCTTCCCCCTTCCCCTGCTCCCCAACCCAACCACTCCTACTTCCTGGCCTTGGCATTCCCCTATGCTGGGACATAGAACCTTCACAGGACCAAGGGCCTCTCCTCCCACTGATGACTGATTAGGTCATTCTCTGCTACATATGCAGCTAGAGCCATGATTCCCATGTGTTTTCTTTGATTGGTGGTTTAATCCCAGGAAGATCTGGGGGTACTAGTTAGTTCATATTGTTGTTCCACCTATGGGGAATGCAAACCCCTCCAGCTCCTTGGGTACTTTCTCTAGCTCCTTCTTTGGGGACCCTGTTCTCAATCCAATGGATGGTTGTGAGCATCCACTGCTGCTGTATTTGTCAGGCAGTGGCATAGCCTCTCAGGAGACAGCTTTATCAAGCTCCTGTCAGCAAGCTCTTATTGGCATCTGAATTATTGTCTGGGTTTGGTGGTGGTTTATAGGATAGATCCCCAGGTGGGTTAGCCTCTTGATGGTCATTTCTTCAGTTTCCCTAATTTCTTTCTCAGTCTGTTTATCCTTTGTGTAGAGAAAGGCTACTGATTTGTTTGAGTTAATTTTATATCCAGCTACTTCGCTGGAGTTGTTTATCGGGTTTAGGAGTTCTCTGGTAGAATTCAAGGGGTCACTTATATATACTATCATATCGTTTGCAACTTCTTCATTTCCAATTTATATCCCCTTGATCTCCTTTTTTTTTCGGATTGCTCTGGCTAGGACTTCAAGTACTATACTGAATAGGTAGGGAGAAAGTAGGCAGCCTTGTCCAGTCCCTGATTTTAGTGGGATTCCTTCAAGTTTCTCTTCATTCAGTGTGATGTTGGCTTTTGGTATATTGATTTTATTATGTTTAGATATGGGCCTTGAATTCCTGATCTTTACAAAACTTTTATCATGAATGGGTGTTGGACTTTTTTCAAATACTTTCTTAGCTTCTAATGAGATGATCATGTGTTTTTTGTCTTTGAGTTTTTTTTTNTTTTTTTTTTTATATATATAGTGGATTACGTTGATGGATTTCCATATATTGAACCATCCCTGCATTCCTGAGGTGAAGCCTACTTGATCATGATGGATGATTGTTTTGATGCATTCTTGGATTTGGTTGGTGAGAATTTAATTAAGTAGTATTGCATCTATATTCATAAGGGAAATTTTTCTGAAGTTCTCTTTCTTTGTTGGGTTTTTTTTTTGTTTGTTTTACGTATCAGAGTAATTGTAGCTTCATAGAAAAATTGGGTAGAGTACCTTCTGTTTCTATTTTGAAGAATAGTTTGAGGAGAATTGGAATTAGGTCTTCTTTGAAGGTCTGATAGAACTCTGCACTAAACCCGTCTGGTCCTGGGCTTTTTTTAGTTTGCAGACAACTAATGACTGCTTCTATTTCTTTAGGGGATATGGGACTGTTAAGATCATAATATGATCCTGAATTAACTTTGGTACCTGGAATTTGTCTACAAAATTGTCCATTTCATCCAGGTTTTCCATTTGTGTTGAGTATAGGCTTTTGNAGTAGGATCTGATGATTTTTGGATTTCCTCAGATTCTGTTGTTATGTCTCCCTTTTCATTTCTGATTTAGTTACTTAGGATCCAGTCCCTGTGCCCTCTAGTTAGTCTGGCTAAGAGTTTCTCTACCTTGTTGATTTTCTCAAAGAACCAGCTCCTTGTTTGGTTGATTCTTTGTATAGTGTTTTGTTTGCTTGCTTATTTGTTTGTAATTGGTTGATTTCAGCCCTGAGTTTGAGTTTTTCCTGCTCTCTACTCCTCTTGGGTGAATTTGCTTCCTTTTGTTATAGAGCTTTTAGGTGTGCTGTCAAGTTGCTAGTGTATGCTCTCTCCATTTTCTTTTTGGAGGCACTCAGAGCTATGAGTTTTCCTCTTACGACTGCCTTCATTGTATCCCATAAGCTTGTGTATGTTGTGGCTTCATTTTCATTAAACTCTAAAACGTCTTTAATTTCTTTATTTCTTCCTTGACCACATAATCACTGAGTAGAGTGTTGTTGAGCTTCCACGTGTATGTCGCCTTTCTATTACTTATGTTGTTACTGAGGATCAGCACTTTTCTGTGGTGATCTTATAGCATGCATGGGATTATTTCAGTCTTCTTGTATCTGTTGATTACTTTTGAGAAGGTAGTATGAGGTGCTGAGAAGAAAGTATATGCTTTTGTTTTAGGATAAAATGTTTTGTTGATATCTGTGAAATCCATTTGTTTCATAACTTCTGTTAGTTTCACTGTATCTCTGTTTAGTTTCTGTTTCCAGGATCTGTCCATTGATGAAAGTGTCCACTATTATTATGTGAGTTACAATATCTGCTTTGAACTTTACTAAAGTTTCTTTAATGAATGTGGATGACTTTGCATTTGAAACATAGATGTTCAGACTTGAGAGTAGATTTTACCTTATATGAGTATGAAGTGTCCTTACTTACCATGTTTGATAACTTTAGGTTGATTTTATTTGACATTAGAATGGCTACTCCAGCTCGTTTCTTGGGACCATTTGCTTGGAAAATTGTTTTCCATCCTTTTACTCTGAGGTATTGTCTGTCTTTGTCACTGAGGTGGATTTCTGTATGCAGCAAAATGTTGGGTTCTATAGTCAGTCTGTTAGTCTATGTCTTTTTATTGGGGAATTGATTCCATTGATATTAAGTGACATTAAGGAAAAGTAATTGTTGCTTCCTGTTATTTTTCTTGTTAGAGTTGGAATTATGTTCCTGTGGCTAACTTCTTTTAGGTTTGTTAAAAGATTACTTTATTGCTTTTTCTAGAGTGTAATTTCCCTCCTTTTGTTGGTGTTTTCCCTTTATTTTCCTTAGATGGGCTGGATTTGTGGAAAGATATTGTGTAAATTTGGTTTTGTCATGGGAAACTTTGGTTTCTTTATCTATGGTAATTGAGAGTTTTGCTGGGNATAGTAGTCTGGGCTGGCATTTGTGTTCTCTTAGGGTCTGTATGACATCTGTCCAGGATCTTCTGACTTTCCTAGTCTCTGGTGAGAAATCTAGTGCAATTCTAATAGGTCTGCCTTTACATGTTACTTGACCTTTTTCCCTTACTGCTTTTAATATTCAATCTTTGTTTAGTACGTTTGGTGTTTTGATTATTATGTGTCAGGAGGAATTTCTTTTCTGGTCCAGTCTATTTGGAGTTCTGTAGTCTTCTTGTATGTTCATGGGCTCTCTTTCTTTAGTTTAGGGAAGTTTTCTTCTATACTTGTGTTGAAGATATTTAATGACCATTTAAGTTGAGAATCTTCATTCTCATCTATACCTAGTATCCTTAGGTTTGGTTGTCTCATTGTGTCCTGGATTTCCTGGATGTTTTGAGTTAGGATCTTTTTTTTCACTTTCTTTGATTGTTGTGTCCATGTTCCCTATGAAATCTTCTGTACCTGAGATTCTCTCTTCCATCTCTTGTATTCTGTTGGTGATGCTTGCATCTATGTTTCCTGATTTCTTTCCTAGGATTTCTATCTCCAGAGTTGTCTCTCTTTGTGATTTCTTTATTGTTTCTACTTTCATTTTTAGATCCTGTATGGTTTTGTTCAATTCTTTTACCTGTTTGTTTTTTCCTGTAATTCTTTAAGGGATTTTTGTGTTTCTTCTCTAAGGGCTTATGCCTGTTTCCCTGTGTTCTCCTGCAATTCTTTAAGGGAGTTATATATGTCCTTCTTAATATCCTCTACCATAATCATGAGATATGATTTTAAATCCAAATCTTGCTTTTCCAGTGTGTTGGGGTATCCAGGATTCCCTGTGGTGGGAGTGCTGCATTCTGATGATGCCAAGTAGTTTGGTTTCTGTTCGTAAGATTCTTGCATTTGCCTTTCACCATCTGGTAATCTCTGGTGTTAGATGATCTTGCTGTCTCTAGCTGGAGCTTGTTCCTCCTATGAGTCTGTAAGCCTATGTTGGCACTAGTGGGAGACCAATTCTCCCCTGGGAAGATCAGTGCACAGAGGCCTGCAGATGTAGTTCTGTAGGACCCTGTCCCAACTGCTTCTGAGGCTTGTTCTCTCCTGAGTGGACCAGCCTTCGAGTGACACTGGAGAGAAAATGGTCAGGGTCATTGAGTCCCAGGATCAGAGCCTACACATTGTATTCTTATCTCCATATGGAACTCTCTTTCCTCCAATGTAAAAAAGATAAAGCGTGATAAGAATAATAAGTATTTACATATTTATTTATTTATTTATTTATTTATTGCAATGCTGGGAATGGACTGCAGGGGCTTTTAGCACCTTTCATACTGGAAAGACACTACTTCAAATTTGGTTCTTTAAAGTGAATTATGGAGAATTAGCAGGTCTCTTTATCTCTGTTCCTCTGCCTTCTGATCTCTTTGAGAGTCTGTGTTGGGGAAGATTAATGAAATCCCTCAATAAAAGAATGTCCCTTGTACATTCTAGACATTGCAGGGTCTTGCAAGCTTAAGCTTTCCTCTGTGGTATTGTGATGTCCATCTCCTTGTTCGTCTTTTCCTTCACCCCACTTTCTATGGACAGTCTCATCTAGTTTGGGATTTGTACAGTCCATTCTTAACTATATCTCTGCTTGTGGTTTCATGTCTTTACTTTTTAAAGCTTCTCTTCCTTCAATATCTTCAATCAGTTTTCAAAGGACAGACTACTAGCTAGGTTTCAGGCACTTCTGAAAATATGGTCTCATGAGCAGTTCATCCCTTGTACATGAGAATCAAATATTCTATTGTAACTCTTCAATATTCAGGTTCAAGTGTGAGATCTCCATAAGTTTCTTTCTATATTTATAATTAGTCACACTGCCATTTAATATATTTTAATGATCATCATACAAAGCCATGTGTAGTTTCTGAATTTCCAGCACCATCTCAGTTCTGATATCACATAAAATGGGTCTTACCCTAGTCCTTTCATATCTTAAAGTTTCACGTATAACTTAGTATTCACTCTTCCTTTTACTGGTCCTCTAACTTTGAGGCACATCACTGGGATGTGTGTTTTCTAAACCCTTCACTCTGGCAGGGAGAAAGCTGCCTGAGATCTGAGAAGCTGCCTGTATTACAGGAATCGATTCTTTCATAGCCATACTTTTCTGCCTTGAGTTCCTTGTATATACACTTTATTATGTAGTGTCCCCTCTTTTTATGACCATGAACACACAATGTCACTTTACACATTATTCACCAGCTAGTTGCTAGTGATCCTTAAGGAAAGCCATCATTAAGAATAAAGATAGCACTCAAGTTTGAGTTGAGTCAAGTATAGTAGGTTTGCCTTTAAGTTGAGCTCTTCTAAAATTACTGAGGGGAATAATATTGATTGTTGATAAGAGAGGCATCTAATGATTACAAGTCTCTAAGTGCATCTTAATCTAGTAAGAATTTCCGTTTTGTGATTAACTGCAACTTAACTTATAGCAATTCAATAAAAGAGTCATTTTGCATAAATTGTCTTTCACATGGAACCAAAATACTCCAAAAATCTTAAGATATTGGAAGTATTTGAAGGCATGATAGAATCACACTTATATTAGTGTAAAGTGTGACATGGGGTTAAAATTTCAAAGTAGCAGCTAAGGGTCACATCATAGAATTGTAGGAAGCATAATGTGTAATGAAGACAGACGTGACTTCTTTTGTGACAGATGATTTTGCAAAGTGTTTCTTAATAGGCTTGTACTATGAAAAAGCACAACTCCTTTAAAATTCATATACCAGTATTAAAAAGGGATTAAATATTGGAAATTTTTTGTCGATTCTTTGTGTCTCCTCCTTAAGAATTTCTAGTGTCATCCATTCATCATGTCATCTACTTTGTGTATTTAAGGAGACANAATAGTAGATAATTACCTTCTATATGTTATGAGATAAAATTAAGAGTATTTTAAATTTCTTGACAACAAAACTGGATTGAATTTTCTGATTCTCTAAGTCATTGTGAGCTTCAGACCTTTAGCATCAGATTACCTTTCACAGCCATCTAT
>NC_034599.1:8344579-8349539 GCF_900095145.1 Mus pahari | reverse complement strand
GAGAAGTGACCCAAGCCCTTGGAGGAGCCCAGAAGATCCTGAGTTGGATCCCAGACATTGAATGATTGGAGATTGGTTTTTTCATTTTGATTGTGACTGTGCCCTGATATTTTTTCCTCTTGAAGGAAGTTTTTTAGTGAAGCCCACAGTTAAGAGACTTTGAATTTTAAAGTACTTTGTATTTTAACTGCATATTTTAAAGGGATTGAACTTTTAATATGTAAAGACTATGGGACTTTTAAAGTTGTTTAGATCTTGGGGATGAATAAGAACTAAGGATTGAGGCTTACTAGTGATATGTTCCTGTGTCAAGTTGACAAGGGGTCAATTGTACTGGCTAATTTTGTGTCAACTTGACACAGCTGGAGTTATCACAGAGAAAGGAGCTTCAGTTGGGGAAATGACTCTAAGAGATCCAGCTGTGAGACATTTTCTCAATTAGTCATTTAGAGGGGAGGTCCCCTTGTTGGTGGTGCCATCTCTGGGCTGGTAGTCTTGGGTTCTATAAGAGAACAGGCTGAGTAAGCCAGTGGAAACAAGCCAGTATAGAAACATCTTTGCATCAGCTCCTGCTTCCTATCCTACTTTAGTTCTAGTCCTGACTTCCTTAGTGATGAGCAGCAGTATGGATGTGTAATCTGAATAAACCCTTTCCTCACCAACTGCTTTTTGGTCAAGATGTTTGTGCAGGAATAGAAACCCTGTCTAAGTTACCATGGTTATAACACAGAGTAGCTTTATTCTTTTGTGGAGTAGATTCAAAGCTCACCTTGCACAGGAGATTGAATGACTTCTAATTTGAGCAACTTGCCCTGGA
The DNA here is from genome assembly GCF_900095145.1 of Mus pahari. Classification (NCBI taxonomy): domain Eukaryota; kingdom Metazoa; phylum Chordata; class Mammalia; order Rodentia; family Muridae; genus Mus; species Mus pahari. Next base: position 8,348,722 of record NC_034599.1, on the reverse strand, counting down.
TGTGCCTATAAATAGTGCTATGAGCTGTAAAAGATTTGACTAGTATTTAAAGTCATTGAACAATTAAATCAAATTAGTTCATTCATTCTATTAATTCAATCCCATAATGGAAAGACAGTATCTTTGGATAACCAGTAATCTTAGATTAAAATTCAGACCCTTCTCTTTGCTGGCTTTACAGTATGGGCTGAATGGCTAAAACTCTCCGAGCTATAGTTTCATTATGTATAAAATGGAAATTATAATATTAACAGCCGTGTTAGAAGGGCAAAGTGAGATAAAATATGTGAGAAGGGTTTCTAATAATGTTTGAGTTCTGGACAGATGTTAACCTCCCCTTTTTATTACACTAGGTCCCATCCCCGTATGTGAGTAACAATATAGTTACTGAAATTATTTTACTTTATTTTATTTAATAGATTTATTGGTTAAGTTAAAATGGTGAAGCTATTTCTGTATGTGCACAAATTCAATAACTTGCTTCCATGTAGACTTTAATTTACTGGGCTAATACCAAATGCTCAATATTATTAATGTAAGATTATGTGCTGATAGCAAATGAATTTATATTATGCATTGCTCTGCTAAATTTTATACCTCTACAAAAGCCTACTTTAAAAATAATCTTTACCAGTTTAAACAAGAAATAATCCTTCTGTAAAGAGGGTTAGGAAAGACTTTTGTAACTATAGAAAGTAAAAAAAAAATATGCTAGATTATAATAATTTAAACAAACAGTTTTGACTTCCTCTTCAGACTCCATATGCTGCCTTTGTGTATTCAATAGTGTTTTCTGAGTTTGTGCCCATCTGAAAACATGGACAATTTATTGTAAAGTATGTTTTTTGTAGATACAATGAAATTAAGGATGGATATCAGATACTAATGGTTTAGTATGCACTTTAAGTTCAGTGAGTGTCATTAGAGAGAGGTACACATAGGGATATGCACTGGTATAAGGAGTTATAGGGGGCTGCAACCCTGTAGGTGCAATAATATGAACTAACCAGTACTCCCTGAGCTCGAGTCTCTAGCTGCATATGTAGCAGAAGATGGCCTAATCGGCCATCATTGGGAAGAGAGGCCTCTTGGTCTTGTAAACTTTATATGACCCAGCACAGGGGAAGGCCAGGGCCAAGTAGTGGGAGTGAGTGGGTAGGAGAGCAGGGGTGGGGTGGCGGTGTAGGGAACTTTCGAGATAGCATTTGAAATGTAAATAAAGAAAATAATAATAATTTAAAAAAAGATAGTGGCAGGGGCAGAGATATCAGTAACTTCTCTGTAAATTAAGTAGGCTCCTGGGTCAGCAGAAACTCTTGAGGTTTTGTCTTTTACTATGTATTGTGATGCTAAATACTGGCACCCAAGATCTGGTTGCCTCCAGGGATAGGAAATCCTCACACACCCCAAGTGATATGTAACTTTCCTCTTTAACTTAAAACTATTGGTTGAGTAATTGTGCCTATGGCTTACAGCTGCACAAAAGAAAGGTAGGCAGAGTTTTGGTTTCCATATTTGGGGTCTGAGGCAGAGACCACAACAGGAAGAGAGAGAAGGTGGGAAGAGAAGACATCATGGAGTAGATTAATTATGAAAACATGGCCATGAGTGTTGACCAATTGGAGTAGGAACTGCTAAGATGGAACATGGCAAGTTATAACTTGGAGTTACTAAGAGGGATGTAGATACTAATAGCATAGAGGGCTGATATCTAGTGCTATTAAGGTTTATTTAAATATAGCATTTTGTATCTTTTATTTGGGAATTAAATGGCCAAAGGTAATGTAGAACCCCCCAACTGATATTAAATATCTACATCCTTGCTAGTAGAATCCATAAAAGAATAATCTTCACATGACAAGCCATGAGCTTGCAGTTTGTTAACAGCGGCCTTAGAGAAACAAATGTGTCCTCCATCCTTTTCAGCATCGCATGGAGGCTAAGACTATGCACACAGCAGCTTGTGAGAGGTTCCTGAAGGTATTTACAGAGGTTCTCCCTCTCTCTCTCGAACACCCAATCAGTCTGCATATTTATCCTCAAATCAAAGGAATGAGGAAACAAATTCCCACTGGATGTTGGAGGAAAGATACTAAAATAGAGCATACAGGATTTTTATAAAAGACCTGTCTAGGAGGCAGGGGATGGCTCTGGTGTCTTAAACTTTGCTTAATAATTGATGCTAACCATGAAACATTAACAAATTCACTTATCATGTGCCAAACAACTGTGGATCAAGTGGACCATGCCACCAGACAGAAGAACTGGTAAGGTTGAGCAAGCCTAAACACTGCAAAATATCAGAACTGAGAATGGTAGGCTTGGGGCCAACTTTTTGCCAAACTACCTGATCTGGAACCATGACTCCCCACTGAGATGACCATGACATGACGTGACAGTCAGACAAATAGCATAAAGTTCTGGAGTTCTCCATGCTAATTAAGTATCTGGATAGGCCCTGAGTGTTGAGCCAATGCATTTCTCTTTCTGTGTATTCCTTCCTGTAAAAATGTTTAATCCCTGTGTCACAATGAATAAGATGTGTGCATTCACTGATGCCATAAAAGAAAGCAGTTTGGACAAGCAATGATTGCTGCAGGGTGCAGGTGCAGGGTCAAATGTAAATCTCTCAGAGAAGGCCTTCTCTCTTCCAGTCCTCTATTCTCTTGACACTCACTTAGAACCAAACTGGGTTATGCCCCCTCTAGGCTCAGCCATCCCCTGTAGAGTTATTGGGTGTCCTGTGTGCACTCCACCACAGGGCTCTGACCACTGGTGGAGGTGTGATGTAGGAGTTTGACTGTACTTACCCCTCGCTGGTGCCAGGAGGGTGTCAGCCTATTGGAAGCCATGGGACACTGCTCTGGAGTTGGGGGAGCACAGTCTGAGGTCCCCGGAGACTGCTTGAGCTGGGTCTCATGCTTTTGGACACCCAGGCACTGCTGGATTCCACGGAAGCACTGAGTATAGAGTGGGGGCCCACAGACTCAATCTAGCCTGGGGCCAAAGGGGAAAAGACAGGAGAGCTGAGTCTGGATCCTGTGGGGAGCAGTCCTTGGCATGCTTGGCAGGCAGCATGGCTTGGTGGAGGCCATGACTGGGAGTGCCGAGAGGCCTTCTGTAGGAGATTAGGCACCTGGCTCTCTAGGTGAAGGCCTGTTCCATTGCTCTACGTGGCAGATCCCAACGGAAAGAGACAGTCCAGGGTTTTAAGGCATTTACTGTCATGGCAGAGAATGGCAATTAGTTAAAGCATGCCCTATTTTCTGAGGGTGGGCCTTAGGTTAAAAATCTTTTGTAGGGAGGAGTGTCTGGGAAGGGGAGTTTATTGGCTACATCTCCAGGTGTTAGGTACCTCATTAAAATGGAGAGCTGTCTTGAGGCTACATAACCTGTGGTTATGTCCTCTACTTGTGGAAGACGCTGATGTCACTCACAAACCTTCATTTCGGAGGCTGAGACACAACTGACTTTTTACTTTTATGGCAAAAAGATAAAAACTACAAGGAAAACACAGTGTCTAGAGGACTGTGCACAGTGGCTTATACCTTTAACCTCAACATGTGGAAGGCAGAGGCAGGGGGATGTATGTGCTTTTGAGTCCAGCCTGGCCTGCATAGTAAGTTCCAGGACATGCAGAGCTATGTAGAAAGACTGTCTCAAAATCAACCAACGAAACAAACAAAACAACAAATACAACAAAATAAACTGTTTCATTTCTTCATGTTCCATAAGAAGATTTTGTAATATTTGAAGAAGTAAAGAAAGAAATAATTTACGTGAACCAGCTCTGAGAGAGTCTTTTCTGTTTCTACCTAGAGCAACTGATTGACTCTCTTCTTTCTTTATTCTCTGACTGAAGCAATAAACCCTCAAGTTTGGCTTGAGCTTCCTAAGTATTTTTTTATTTTATTTTAGTATCTCATATTTCAAATTTGTCTTAAATATAATTGTTAACAGGATAAATTATCTTAAGTATTATTTTTAGGGAATAGTATTTAAATTAAATAGATTTTACCCCATTTTAAAAGATATCATCCAATAGTCTAATTTTTAATCCTCTTATTGTATATAATTTCTTGAATTCATGAAAGGACATATATATTCTTGTAACATAACTGACTCTTTTTTTTTTTTTTTTTT
>NC_034599.1:8332600-8344568 GCF_900095145.1 Mus pahari | reverse complement strand
TTGGGCGCTGGATCAGCCTGCGGACAGCCGCCAGGCGAACACCCCTCCTGGGCAGGAGAGGCGCAGGACGATCGGGTCCAGCTGCTGCGGGTCCCCTCACCCATAACTGACTCTTAAAGACTGTGGCTAAGTGAAGCTTTATTCTTGGTTAAGTTTTTTATGATGCTAAATAAGGCTTTATTTTTGGTAAGCTTTTAATGAGTGATTTTCAAAATGTCTTATTTTTCTGTCTCTCAACACCATATACCATAGTATATTCTATTGCTTTACTATACATTTCCAGTCTATAAGGCTTAAAGTTACTTTGATCTTGTCACTAGAAGACGTATCAGAACAGTCCTTCCTGGATCAGGAGCTTGAGGTCTGAAGGCCTTGCTGTGTGCCACAGATAAACGCTACAGGAAAGGTATAGAAAGCTGTGAGTCTCAATAGATGTGAGGGGATGTTTTTGTTTTTCCTTTTTCTTACTGAAAAAGAGTATAAAGCTATAAAAATCAAAATTATGTTTTGAATTAAAATATATTATAATGCATATTTAGTTTTCTGTCCAATGTACTAAATGTTTCTTCCTTAGTTATATAGTCAGATACATAACTGGGACTCTATAGGACCAAAATTCAACTATGTCTAATTCACACACAGATATATAAACAGATTCCTAGGAGGAAGTAAGTCAACCATAGGTCAGCTGCTGGTCATAATTTTAGGGAAGGGTTTCCTGAAAGGATCCCATTTTTCTCAGGTTTTTTCCTGTGTGTGAATATGGTACAGGCATTTGCATGATTGTATGTGACCTATGTGTGAGCATGCACATGTATGATTGTGGTTCTACATGCAGAATTGAGAGGTAAACAACTGATAACATCTTCCTTAGTTTCTCTACATTTAAATTTTGAGATAGTCTATCTGTAAACCTAGAGATCACTGAATTGACTAGATTATCTGGCCAGCAAGAAGTACCCCTGTCTTTGCCTCTCCAGTGCTAGCATGGACAAGTTTGCATTACCTTGTCCAGGCTTTCTGTTGGCATTAGGGATAGATCTCAAGTCTTCTGTGCTGGCATAGAAAGCACTTCACTGTCTGTGCTACCTCTATACCCCATAGTCTCCCAATTTTCAGATCTCACACCCATTAAATGCTTAAACTTTTGAAGATTTTAAAGACTTTTATTTATGTGCGTCATATGAATTCATATCGGGCATATACAAAAACTTGAACTGATGATATTTAGAAAACATATCATGCAAATTTATAAAACACAGTACCAACTACTAACACATTCACTCAAAAGTATACTATTAGTAAAAATGTAACTGCTTTCCAAAAAGAAAATAGCAAGAGAAATGGGTTAGTTTTCACCTTTGCTTCTCATGTGCTCTCTCAGAGCAGTTACTCTCTTTGCTCTGTATGTAGTCTAAGGCATAACCTGTCTTTTTTTTTAAGATTTATTTCTTATTAGATGTTTTCTTCATTTACATTTTAAATGCTATCCCCTTTCCTAGTTTCCTCTCCAAAAATCCTCTATACCCTCCCTCCTCCCTCTGCCCCCAACCCACCCACTCCCACTTCTTGGCCCCTGCTTTCTCCTATACTGGGGCCTAGAATCTTTGCAACACCAAGGGCCTCTCCTCCCACTGATGGCCAATTAGGCCATCCTATGCTACATATTCAGATAGAGACGTAAGCTCTGGGGGTACTGGTTAGTTCATATTGTTGTTTCTCCTATAGGGGTGCAGACCCCATCAGCTCCTTGGGTACTTTCTCTAGCTCCTTCATTGGGGACCTGTCTTAATGGAAGTGTATGAGGTAAGGTGGTCTCATGCACACAAAACATTGGAAAAGATAAGGGAAATTTAGTGGTCATTCAGATAATTTGGATAATTTTAATGAATATAGGTTCTGAAACTATCAGTTTATATACTTTGTTACATAAATACAATTTTGAATTTGAAAGGATAATTTACCTATCCATGATTTTGAAAACATATGCTTTAGTCATTGGGAAAACATTGCTTTATCTAGTTCTATAGGTTTCTATGTTGAGAAATGTTCCCTTTGCAATGTGGAAGAAACACATTCATTACTTCTCTGTCATCAATGGAGGAGTAGTATAGGTCAAGATATACCTTCTTAACTGCAACAATAAAAGGTGAAATAAAATATGTCAAACAATTCTAAAGATCCAGGTATCAAGTACCAGTAAGGGGAGGGTTATAATTCCCAGAAGATGGGGCAAACAAACATCCTGCTTGCTCCCTCCGGAGAGTTTCCAGCTCATGGCATTAGGAAAGGACACACTAGCTGAGTCCTGTTCAAAAGATGAAGCAAGGGCATCAAGAATGCAAAAGGAGCTTGAGTTCTGAAGAAAAATGCCAAGATTCAGAAGGTGCCAGCAGAGGAGTGGAAAGGATCACTCTGATATCTCAACTGGGAATGTGGTCAGAAATAAGGAAACCCTTCAAAGCTGAACAAGACTAGTTTTGTTTCCACAAGCATGTGCTTTATAAGCATCAGCATACTTCAAAAGTTATCTTCTACATTTTGTATTAAAGGAATAAAACCCATGGTCAACACTGCTACATCCCCACCTAACTAATATTAAAAGTAATGCCTGAAAAGGGCAAATTGGTCCAATTAAAAAGAATTCCTAACTTGTTGAAGAATTGGAGGGAAAAAAAACCCTAACATGCAAATATAATCCATGAATTGTATCTAATCTAGGAACAGCTTGGATTATTTATGTTAGGAAATACGAATGAGGATCATACCTCTGCTCCCTGTTTTATTATGCCACAACTAAGGGTGACTGTTCCCCCTTTCAAAGATGCTACTAAGATCGACAATCAGTAAATGAGACCTCATGAAACTGAGAAGATTCTGTAAGGCAAAGGACATTGTCAGTAGGACAAAAAGACAGCCAGTAGAATGGGAAAAGATTTTTAACAATTTTCCATCTGGTAGAGGACTAATATCCTAAGTATATAAAGAATACAGGAAGCCATATATTGACTAAATAATCAAATTAAATATGGGGTATAGATATAAGCAGAATTTTCTACAGATGAAACATAAATGGGTAAGAAATACTTAAGCAGTGCTCAACATCTTAACTCTCACAGGAATGCAAATCAAAACAACCCTGTGCCTCCATCTTGCACCTGTCAGAATGGCTTAAATAAATAAATAAAAAATAAAAAATAAAAATAAATAAAGAAAGAAAGAAAGAAAGAAAAACTAACAGCTCATGCTGGTGAGGATGTGGACCAAAGGGAACACTCCTCCATTTCTGGTCACAGTGTAAATTTATACAATTACTCTGGATATCAATTTGGCAGCTTCTTGGAAAACTAGGAATTGATTTACCTCAAGACCCAACTATACTACTACTGGGCATATACCCAAAGGACATGCCATCCTACTACAAGGACACTTGCTCAACTATGTTCCTATTAGTCAGAAACTCAAAGCAACCCAGATGTCCTTCAATTAAAGAATGGGTAAAGAAAATATGGTAGATTTATAAAAAAAAAAAATCATCAAATTTTGCAGGCAAATGGATAGAGGTAGAAAAAAAGTCATTCAGAGTAGGGTAACCCAGACCCAGAAAGAAAATATGGTATATGTTCACTCATATGTGAAGACTAACTGTAAAGTAAAGGATATTCATGCTATAATCCACAGACTCAGAGAGGCTAAATAACAAAGAGGGCTCAAGGGTGGCAGAACTTCATGGGAGCAAGAAATAGAGTAGGTTTTGTAGGTGGACTACTGGCAGGTGGGAATGGGAACAAGAGGGATCGGTGGGGGAAGAGATGGAGGGAGAAAGTACTGGGAGAGATGACTAGAATTGGGGTGCATTTCAGGAGTGAGGTAGAAACCTAGTACAATGGAAGCCTCCTGAAGTCTTTGAGAGTGAGCTTAGGGAAGACTCCTAGTAATAAGGTATAAAGAGCCTGGGCCAGTTATCTCCTGTGACCAGACAATACTTCCAGTTGTGGGACTGGGATAACAAGTCAGTCACAAAACCTTCATCCTACAATTTGTTTTGCCTGAAAGATGTGCTGGGATAAAGGTGTCACAGAACTTGTAGAAGTGGACAACCAATGACTGGTCCAACTTGAGTCTCATGTCATGAGAGGGAGCCCAAGCCTGACACTTCCTGAAGGCCTAGGGTAGAACCAAATAGGACTAGGAGAAAAGTCCAATGATATTTTGCTATACTCACAGACACGAGAGTAGCATAATCATTATCAGAAAAGCTTCATCCAGCAAGTGGGTGGACCAGATACAGAGACCCACACCCAATATTAGGCAGAGCTCATGAAAGAGTGGGAGGAATGGTTGTAGGAGACAGAGTGGTCAAGAATACCATAAGACTCTCAATGTCCTTTCTTCAGTCTCTGCTTAACATTTTATCTCCATATTTCCTCTTGTGAGTATTTTGTTTCCCCTTCTAAGAAGCACTGAAGCATCCACACCTTGGTCTTCTTTCTTCTTGAACTTTATATGGTCTGTGAATTGTATCATGGTTATTCCAAATTTTGGGGCTAATATCCAGTTATCAGTTAGTGCATACCATGTGTGTTCTTTTGTAACTGGGTTATCTCACTCGGGATGATATTTTCAAGCTCCATCCATTTCATAAAGCCATGTTTTTTAATAGCTAAGTAGTATTCCATGTGGATGGGTGGGGGAGTACCCTCAAAGAGGCAGGGGGAGGGAGGATGGGAGAGAGGGTTCTAAAGGGAAAACCTGGAAAGGGGATAACATTTGAAATATAAATAAAGAAAATATCCAATAAAAGAAAAAAGACATGGAAAAAAGAGAGACCATAAGAACACAGAACACAACTCATAGAATCAACTAAGCTAGGTTCATAAGGGCTCACAGAGACTGAAGCAACAATCAGGGAGCTTGCATGGGTCTGATGCAGGTCCTCTGCATATATGTTATGGTTGTATAGCTTGGTCTTCTTGTGAGACTCCTAACAGTGGGAGTAGGGTGTATCTTTGATGTGTTTGCCTACTTTTGGCAGCCTTTCCCCCAACTAGATTGCCTTATTCTGCATTGATATGAGGGTATGTATCCTAGTCTTATTATAATTTGTTATGCCATATTTGGTTTATATCCCTGGAAGATCTCTTCTTTTTTGAAATTAAACAGACAGAAGAGGAATAGATCTGGGGAAGAGGGGAGGAAGGCAGTTAAAGGAGAAGAGGGAGGGAAACTGTTGTAGGGATGTGATATATGAGCAAATAATAAATAAAAAATCATAGATTAAAATTGAAAATATTCTAACAACTTGGATTAAGCTATTCAATTTTTTAAAAATTTCTAGTTTTTGTTTTTGTTTTTCAAGCTATGGTACTACCAAGAGAGATACATTGTTGCCTACTCCTAAATCCCCCCAAAGGCATTTGAGAGCTAGTTATCTTTCCAACAAGTTTAACTCTAAGAACAAAATAGTCCTTGAATTGTGATAATTAAATACAATTTCAAACTTAAATAAGTTGGTAGCATAGGGAAAGGAGGAGGAGGTGACTCTGAATGCTGCCCCCTGTTTGCAGGCATGCTATGATCTGCAGTGGTATGATACAAAGCTGCTGCCTGGAAACTCTCAAGCATTTACGTGATTGCCTCTGTGAATATTGTCACTAATTTGAGTGTATTGCTAAACTACAGAAGTGATGTTTACTTAATAAATAAACTGAAAACAAGACAACAGCAAACCCTTCCCTTTTTCCCTCTAGGGAATATCTACCAGTATCTTATCGAAGTTACTTAAGTCTACTTTCAACCCCTCCCTGCTGGGACTCCTAGTTAGTTAAGGGACCAAAAGACAGAAATAGAAGAACCCTCTGGAGGGTGAGCTGATTATTGATTCTGAATGGGGTACCTGTCTAGCCGAGGGATAGTTTTTAATGAATAGTCACCCACACTGTAACTCTTGCTCTGATGAATCTCAGTGACAGTGACAGAAGCACAGATGTGCCCTGGGATGGGAATGCATATTTTTAAACCTGAAGGCTGCCTAAAGTACTTACACCCATGTGTGTTCAGCTTACCCCACCTTTCCATTCTGAATGTATTTTGGGAGCTTGGGGATATAATCCAAACTTCAGCCCTCAGTCTTCCAGCATCTGCTGATCCTGTGCCCTCTAGGGTTTTCCACTATATAAATGCTTTCGACTATATACGTGGAATCCTTTTATCTATTTGGAGAACTTTTATGTGTTAAGCAATTTACTTTATCTCTAATTTTCCTATACAGCTCATATTTATACCACAGATATGAGGGTCTTTTATTCCCTTACCTGCGTATGTGACTTACTTAGGACCATTAGAGAGCTTTGCATGATCTCTTAGAAACACAGTTCCTCCCTAGAATTTGTCTTCCCTACACTTGCTATACTGACATCTCATTCCTGAGTTCCCATGTGGACATCCTTTCCAATGATACCTGTTCAGGATTAGGTCATCTGGTCTACCACACAGAATGTCACTGTGTCCTCTTCCCAGGTCATGAGATGGAGTATCTGTTTCTTGTTGTTTTCTTGTTGTGTTGTCATTTGATTGAGAGCTCTATACCATAAGCATGGTACATGTCCAACTGCAATTTGAATATTTGTTGAAAGAATAAAGGAAGAAAACTGCTTCATCTACACAGCCAAACTTCCTCATACAATTTGCAGTGCAATGTGAATCACAAGTTCTCTGTATAAAAAATTCTATCCAATATGATGTATCCTCATTTGAATACCTCTTGATACCTGCTGAGATCCAGCCTCAGAATGAAGAGAGTCCTGAAAAGGGAAGGAATGGGAATGGAACTAATTGAATAATGACTTGGAGTCAGTAATAGCTGCAAATTGTCAGTTCAGTTAATCTTTCTCTGTTCCCTGAAAATTCTTATCATTTTTATTCTTCTTCTTAATAACCAGAAAGCCTAAATCCAGTCTTTTATCTACTGAAGCTACACCATCAAGGCTTGATCATTGTTAATAACTATCAAAAATTCTGAAATTTACAGAAATTCTATGAGTCCCAGATCAATAGTCCTAACTCCTGTTTCCTTAAAGCAGAAACTAAACACAAAGCAAAAAGCATATTTCCTTATAGGTTTGCACAGTCTGTTCTTCAGGGGTAGCTCTTGTGGTTTCCTGGTACAGCAGATAGAAATCTTTGGTAACTATTTTATGTTAGAACAGAAAATGACAGACTATTATAATTAAAAAGATTACTTACAAAGTTTTGAATTTTATGTAAGTAAAATTTAATGTTAGCTTTTTCTAATATCTTTCCAGGCATTATCATCTCCAATTCTTCAAATAGCTAGGAGAATTAAGTACTAACTTTATATGCTTACACATGATCTTTTAATTCTCTAATCATCATTTCTTCATCCTAGAAATTCCTTGGGCCCATGTATTCTCCTTCTAATACTGTTCCTAAATCATATAAAATTCCTATCTTTATTCTATTAATACATTTTCTTCTTGAGACCATTCTTAACTCTTTATTCTTGATGTCCCAAAGTTCACCATGGCTAATTAATGAGTCAGTCATTGGACCGGAGGAGGGTACATGTGTCTCCTCATGATTTCAAAATCAAGGCCAAGTCTGGCAAGGCACTATTTATAAAAAGAACAATGTAGGCTTTTATGGCCCTGGTGGTTATGCTGTCTAGATCCTTTCCCATGGTCCTGTAGGCCAAGCTGAAGGTCTGTTCCTCATCCTTCACATCCTCATGAGCCCCTCCATTCCTCATTCCTGAAAACCAAATCAGTTTTAGTTATTATGGTGTGATTAGCTCTGAGTAATGGGGGGAATATATTCTCTAGAATGAAAGATAGAAAGTAAAGTAGGAAAGGCAGCAGGTCATCTTCAGAACAACAGCTCTTATCAGCACAGGTCAGCATCCAGAAGATACCCTAACCATTCCTTTCTTTCAGGTAAGTTTGTAATGCTTTGCTATCCAAAATAATAGAACACAAACATTTGTCAATTCCACACTTTGTTCCCTGCAATGGCCTTTGAATGGAAACAGCCATTTTGCTCAGTGTCAATTTCAACTTGCACTTTGAAAGTTGGAAGTTTAGTGTTGGTGGTCAAAATATGGATCTGAAAAGCACCAGAGTGCTCTGTTAATTTCCCTCATTTCCTAACCTGCAGCAGAAGGTGATCCAAGAAACCCCTTTAAGGTAGCTACCTAGCATTTTTAACAAAGCTCACGGCAGAGCAGAATCCCCTTTCCTTGGTGAGAATTTTAAGTGCAAGAACAAATAGCAACAGTTAGAGATAACATTGTCAAACTGTACATTTGATCACAACATTCAGCAGAAATGCTTGGGAAATTGAAGCAGTCAGATGGAGTTGCATGGGAGCTCTCTGCCTGGTTTGGGCTGCCAGTGTCTGAATTCCCAAGGCCAAACTCTAACTACATGCACTTTCTATCAAGGGGCAAACACTAGTAATCACTGTTGAAAATGGCTCCACCTCCAGCTGGTTTAAAGACACAATGTTTGCTGCTGTCTTTTCTCCTTGTCACAGAGTTAGATGCCATTGTATTCCCAGACTTTGGAGAACACTTTGGAATGAACACACTTTTAACAATACTTCCAGAGCCAGGATGTGAGTAAGCACAAATTACATGTGACAGTTCCCCATTGCATGCATGATGACTGTTTACAGCATATTGTCAGAGAGCTGAGGTTCTGGTCATGGTCACAGTTATCCATCCATCCATCCATCCATCCATCAATCTATCCATCCATTCTGTGTGTGTGTGTGTGTGTGTGTGTGTGTGTGTTTGTTCCATAAATAGACGCCTGAGGATGGCATTAGGTATCGTTTACAGATTTTACTTGCTGTAGGGTTTGTCACTGAGCCTGAATCTCACCAGTTCACTGGATAGATAGTGCTACAGGGTACCAGGATTCGGTTGTTTCTGTCTGACCCCAGTGTTGGTGTTTTAGTCTTTTGTGGGGTTGGAGATTACAAAACAGGTCTTCCTGCTTTCATTGAAAGTTTGAGCTACTTTCCCAGGCTATCCTTACCATTCTTTAATCACATGCACATATTAGAATTTATGAATGCAGACATGGTTGTAGTCATATATATGAAAACATATATTTTTTTAAATAAAGGAAGAAAATGTCCATCAATACAAATTCAACTATTCTTCAAATAAAACACATTGATCTCAGTATGCATTTATGAATTTGTGTGTGTAGCCCCCAGATGCTTATTCCACAGATGGTGATCCACCAATGAAAAAATAAACCAAGAGTTAGTTCTCCTCCATTTATTACCGCTACTTAAAGAAAGAAAACGTAGCAATTTTAAAATGGTATAGAAATTTCAAAACAGAAACCAACTGGACAAGATAAATAAGGAGCCTTATTGGGTATAAGATTCACATATGTAAGAGAAACTATGTGGAAAACTCTTTAAGAATTGAAGTTGAAGTTGTTTCTTGTATGCAGTGGAGGAGTTAATTGTTAAGGCACCCTTAATCTTCAGTGGTGCCTTCTGTGTGGTTCCTTTCTGGAGCCACAGCCTCTTTTGAATTACAAAGATGTCTGATCTCCTGGAAACAGAAAATAAACAGAGACACATGGACACTAACAGAAGTTATGAAACAAATGGATTTAATAAATATCTACAGAACATTTTATCCTAAAACAAAAGGATATATGTTCTCCTCAGCACCACAAGGTACATCCTCCAAAAAGATCCTCTTCATTTAAATTTGAAATGCTATCCCTAAAGCCCCTTATACCCTCCCCCTCCCTGCTCCCCAACCCACCCACTCCCACTTCCTTGCCCTGGCATTCCCCTGTACTAGGGCATATGATCTTCGCAAGACCAAGNGCCTCTCCTGCCATTGATGGCTGACTAGGCCTTCCTCTGCTACATATGCAACTAGAGACACAGTTCTGGGATACTGGTTAGTTCATATTGTTGTTCCTCCTATAGGGTTGCAGACCCCTTTAGCTCCTTCGGTAATTTCTCTAGCTCCTTCATTAGGGGCCCTGTGTTCCATCAAATAACTGACTGTGAGCATCCACTTCTGTATTTGCCAATCACTGCCATAGCCTCACAAGAGAGAGCTATGTCAGGATCCTGTCAACAAAATCTTTCTGGCATATGCAAGAGTGTCAGGGTTTGGTGGTTGTATATGGGATGGATTCCCGGGTGGGGCAGGGAAATTACTTCTTTAAAACATGGAAATGACTACCTTGTAGAAAATTCTGTATCCACTTCTGTGTTTGCTAGCCACTGGCAGCCTCAGAAGAGACAGCTGTATCTGGGCCCTTTCAGCACGAAGAAAATACATAATAAAAATTGGAAAAAAAGAGAAAGTTCTGTCTCCTTAGTATAGTGTTTATATGTCTCTTCTATTACCCTTTAAATTCTATAGCTAGGAGATTAAATCTCTTCACAGTGACTCACATTCTAATAATAAACAAAAGTCATTGGAAGCCTTCATATCAGCATTTTCTCTTCTGATGCTTCTGTGTCCGCAGTCCTTTGCCTTGATTCAGTTTATTTATCCATTCTCAGTGTTTATGGCATTAATCTTTTTGTTTTAAGCTCTTTCAGACAAGTAAGTAAACATTTTATTACGTTTTTAAATTCTATTTTTAGTTTATTCTCTTCTTGAGAATTTCATACATGCATGGAATATAACCCTCACTCCAACTCTTCCCTTAGCCTTCCAAATACCCTCTAAAACTCCTGACCTCTTCCTTTATTAATATAATTGCTATGTCCAGCCTATTTGCCTTTTTACTAAATCATGATGTTATGAGGATTGCTATGAATCCTTTTCACATATTTATTAGAAATACAAACCTACTCTACTTAGGGTGGAATTTACTTTACTTTGGCATTGTACTTGTAAGACTTTTAGCTCTGAATTTACTTCCTTCAATATATAGAGGATAATATATATAACCATTTCTTTTTAAATTTACTTTATTTCATTTTAACTTATGTGTGTTTCTGCATATGAGTATGTATGTATAAGTCCATATGCCTTCAAATGTCAAAGAGAGTTGGAGCCCTTGAGATAAATGTTACAGGATGTTGGGTACTGGGATTGTAACTGAGGTTCTCTGGAAAAGTCAGCAAACTCTCTTGCCTACTGAGTCATCTATTTCCTCATTATTTCTTATTAAAACTGTCTTTGCTGGTTACCAGTTTTGAGGAACATAAACATTTTAATATGTTTTCAGCTCGATAATGACTTCAATTTTTGATGTAAGGCACCACAAGGAAGTAAGGGTTTTATTACTTTTGGGAGTGGCAATGTTCTTGTTTTAGCAAGCTTTTGTTTTTTATAGCTTTTAACTCTAAGTAGATACTTAAGTACTTATTTATAAAAAATAATGAAATGAGCCACTAATGTGTAATAATAAGGAAGTGTGATATGAGTTCCCTGATCCTTCTGGCATTAAGGAAGTAGTGAAAGACATTTAAAATTATAATTCTTTCCATCAGACAGAGGGCTTTTAAAAGCAGCACTGTTTTTAATTCATCTATTTTTATTTCCTCCATATACAATAATGGTTTCTATTTCTTTGACTTGGTCTAACTAACCACACACAAATAGACCCTATATCTTTCTATAAACCAAACATCAATTACACAAATACTATCCACTATTCCCACATTATTGATAGAATTATTGCAGCTATGCAGAGCACACAGTATACTTCCTGCCAAATACCATACCCAGCAATTTTCAGTTACATCCAATCAAATGTAAAATTAATTTAATTATATATAATTAAATTTATATATATGTCTATATATATAAATTAATTTATATATATATATATATATATATATATATATATATATATATACAGGGCTGTAAAAAATTGATGGAGACTAATCATATGTTCTTAATCTGTACATGTCTGTTTTTAACCATTCATGCAATGAATTTAGTGCTCAGGAA
>NC_034599.1:8324961-8332589 GCF_900095145.1 Mus pahari | reverse complement strand
AGGAATTTGAAAGATGGTAGACAAATATCCTCTGTAATTTTTATTTATGGTTTCTAAAAGTTAATCCTAATTACAGCACAATACAATTTGATGCAGTTTATCTGAATACTTGGTGACATGTTAATCCATGCCTATAATTATTAAAAATACACAGATTGCCAAATTTTATCACTTTTAACATCACATTCTGTCTGTATAGTCATATTCATCTTCTGTCTATTAAGTATTTTCATGTCTACAATTTTGTAATTTTTAGGATGTTATATAAGTTAAAATACACTATAAAATCATTTAGAGAAAGGTCTTTTTACTCAGACTAAGAGCATTGAGAACCATCTGAGTTGCTACATATACATATATATATATATTAGTGTACATTCTAATTTCTAATGTTTTCTAATGTTATTTCTAATGTTTTTGTTCATACTAACACTACTGCTATAGATCTTTCTTAAAATTTATTCCTGTAAAAATTTCCCTCTCATTCTTATTGTATTTTATCCATAATTCTCATGCATCTGCAGCTGTTGAAATGGACCACTCACTCTTTCATAGGTATTCTATACACATTGTTCTTGTGTCTTAGTCTGTGCTCTATGTAACCACCATTCGTTTCACACCCTCAAATATTCAAATGTTTTTAAGCCTCAAAGCCAATTTCAAAGGCCATTTCTCTCAAAATAGTCATTGTGCATTGCTTTGGTATAAATAATATATATTTCCTGTAGGTAACCTAATTTGTGCTATTTACTATGTTCTATTAAATCAATTTTTTTCTAAGTGTTATCATCTTCATATTTTGTATGTTGCTACAATTTCTTGACCAGAGCAATTTTTTATTTTTTCTCTCCTTCCCTTCTGTGCAGAGATTTCCTCTGAACTGGAGTGTATTTCCTCCTAGAGTAAGGGTGGAGACTCTTAAGACTCAAGAGACTAATGAAGCAGAGAGCATTATAAAATTAGATGCTTCTGAAGTCCCCCAACCCCTCAATGTTACAAAAGCAGTAAACTTGCTGAGGGGAACTTGACTTTCATTAATGAAACTGACTGCAAGATAGGCAGGTACCCGAAGAGGTTCAGATTTTCTGAGTCATCACACCTGCTGAGGTAGGCTTTCTAATAATGCAGCTCTCTGTGAGTCACACATATTCCTGTAAGAAACCCCTCACTGTTCACATCTTCTGAAAGAAACACACATGTCTGCAAGGCTCTCAGTCTTCACTAATGATATTCAGTATGCTGCCTATACATCAATATTAAGAAGTGCTTACATTTTTAGTAGGATAAATGTATATAATTAGAAAAGAGGAAAATGTTAAATTTCTAGTACCTACATTAATTGTATTCTTAAATATAGCACTTTACTTCTGGTTAATTTCTTTGTAGCACTCACATTCTATAGTTTAAATCTACTTATTCTGCTGGTGGTCCAGTTAGTGGGTGCTTATCTACATCATCCACAACTGTGCACAGGTTTTCTGCTCTCCCCAGAGAATGAAATAGCTGGACCAAGGTACCTGCTTCTACTGTTTGTCAGACTGACCCTAGACATTTGTTTCTTCCAATGGAACTAGGTCCCAGCTTTGCTTCTTTGGGGTACAAGAATGGAAACCACAAATTTACTCTGCTTCATAATAATAAATCTCAATTATTTTTATTTTAATGGGTAAAATTCTATATTGAAGTAATTTAGTAATAGATTACATTAAATCTACATGAAATCTGTTTATACATTACTTGACAATCCTTTTGATCTAACCAAATGATTAAATGAAAATAAACTCTTGGTTGTCTCCCTGTGCAAAGCTTTTAGATTCAAGTGCCTTCTCAATGGTTGATCCTTGTCCCCAAGCAAACATTATCTTCAGTCCTGGCAATATTCTTTGTTTTGAAGTCATTTTGCTTAATATAAGTATAACCACTCAATCTTTAATTTAATGTCAGCATCATGAATCTTGACCTGCTGCTCACACTTAATCCACTTGCCTTTCATGTATGCTCCTAGCAAGCAACAAATAGGCAGGTCTCACTATTTAAACCTAATCTAACAATAAATATACTTCAATGTACATGTCTGCATATGTGACATATTTATGTATACTACTTTAAAATAAACATTTATGTTTAATTTACATAAAAAAAATAAATAAATACCTGGAAAGAGGAAAAAATAAACTCAGGTTTCCCTATACTTGTTCTTTCAGAAACTTGGGATCAAGAATTAATCTGTGTATGACTTAGTGACAGGTATTAATCTAGTCTGAATATTAATACATCTCATATATAAAACCTACAGACCACCATCAATTTGAGTTCCATTTTATCACTTGTGCTTATAAGATTTCCTGGTACATGTGTTTCAAAAATATGTTTGTTTGAAATCTAGCAATTTTCAAATTTCAACTGTTTAGGAAACTGCTCTCAAGCAAGACTGTGTATCACAAACACATGTAAGATGATAATTCTCACAGAAGCCCAGGTTTTCTAATTCAGGCAAAATACTGCATGAATACACACTGTTATGTCATACAATCAGGGGGTATGCCCACCTTCAAGCTCTTAAATTTTACTCTTCTGTACTGTCAGATGAAAGCCTCACTTAAAACTACTACATTCTTTGGGACTGGAGACCACTTGCTTCTGTTCCAGAGGACCTGAGTTTAATTCCCAGCATCAACACTGTATGGGTCAAAACTACCTACATCTCCAGATCCAGGGGAACTGACCTCCTCTTCTGTCTTCAGTGGCACCTGCACACACCTGGCAGGCACACATAAACATTTACACAATTAAAAATAAAAATGTAAAATTGTCAAAATTCTTATAAACACAGTTCTATGTATTTTTTTTTTGTTTGTTTAAAGAAACAGTATGAGCAAACATTAGGAATTTTCTGGAAAAGTTGGAGAAAACTTACGAGTACCTAAAGGAAAACTACATGTCATTTTTGAGAATGCTTTAAAGATATTATTTTTATGTAGATATGATAATTCCATGTCAAAGGACAAAGTTATCTCCTGACTTTGAAAGGGAATAAGGCTGAAGCTGTTGTGTTGTTTTCTGTAAGATCCAAAGATTCTAAACTCTCTCATTTTACACAATGTCATCAAAACAAGGTTTTAATTGGCCACAATGTAGTTCAATTGAGCCAATAAAAAGAATCATTGATTATAATCTTTTTAGAGCTATAATGACAGCCATTTTTTATCATATTGGCAGGCAAAATTGCATTTTCTTCGTCTCAGGTCACTTACCACCCAAATGAGCAATTGTTAATGGAATCAGATCATTAGTTCCTGCTATACTGATTTCTGTGTCACCACATGAGTGCACATTTCAGTGGCAAGAGGATATTCTATATGGCTTTCTCTTGTGCTCAAGGAAGACATTTGGTTAGTTTTGATAAATGACTCCATTTATAGCATGAAGAATTATCTAAGTGAAATTGCTGACCGCCAAGTTGGGAAGGCTAACGACAGAGAAAGACTGGCTCATACCTGCTATAGAATGAGGACAAAATCTAAATTATTCATGTTAAGGCAAAGTATTAATCTTATTACTGATAAAGTAGAAATAAAATGCACATAAACATGTGAGCGATTATTGAGAACCTTCTCTGTTCTCCATACTGCACTAAGTTACTTAACATACATTTGTTTAAAAGAACTCCAATGAGAATATTGTTATTTCATGGTTAAAATGGAACACTATATCCTAGAGCTGATAACATAGCAAGAAGGCTTACAAACAGACATTATAAAACCTCATTTCAGCCTATCTGCTTAGCAGGCCACATCGCTTGACTCACTTGACTGTTTGTGCACAGTCAGTCTCTGTTACCATGCAGGTGTTTTGTTGTTAGTTGTTATTATTCCTAGAAGTATAATTGTGTTACCTCTTAGTGTGTCTCTTCCTTGAACTATAAGATAATTTAAAATGTAATTAAGATATATTAGGAACTCATGTTCTAAGTGAATGGCTGAATAATTGGTGCCTTGTGGTTTTCAGCAAAATATAAATGATATTATCAAGATCAAAAATATTAGAGTCAAAGAAAAATTTTGCATATTTTCATTCTTTTCTCTCATCATATTGTTATGATTCCCATTACTATGACAAAAATACCAGGGCAATATAATTTGCAGAGAAAAATGTTTTATTTATTGGTAGTCTTATTGGTTTTGCATATGGCTTCATAATAGTAGATGTGCCTGTGAGGAGAGATCACAGGTTATACAGAAAGCCAGGTGGTGAGAGAGCCAGTCTTGGTCTTTTATAATTCCCTTTTCTCATTACTAAAAAGGTCTCAGGAAACTATTTGAATCCCTTCCAAAACATGACCTAGTAGACTCTATCTATTGAAAGGCAACACCTCTTAACCTCTTCACACAAACCAAACTTCTAATACATAAGTGGGCCACTTGAAACTCATCTAAACTGTAGAACCTCTTATTTCTGGGATTTCTATATATAATTGTGCTGTTAAAAATAAACTGTAAAGTACTTGTTATAGTTTCAAGTTTTCTTGAAAGCCATGGCTGAATGGATTGGTGTAAGTTAATATTTGAAATATATAAGTCTTCTGGTCAACTATTTTATAGAATAAAATCAACCATGAATTAGTGTTATAAATTTTAGGTCATATCTTTGTTCTGAGTTTACTAAAGCTACTTTTAAATATGTACAATTCCATTTTGTTGGCCATAGGATAAAAAAATAAGTGAAGCATTCTGCTTGCTGATAGTATTTACTGAGCATATGTAGTCTATGTCATAGCCAAAGCACGAGAAATAAATATATAAAATAATATAACCACAAACACACACACATAGGCCCAGAGTTGTGAATGGATACACATGCATACTAACTTAGTGAAGTATTATTGGGTCAGTACATTTTAATACCCCAGGTTTAATTAATGTCCTATTAGAATACTCTTGTTTAGAGATAACCCCAACATGCTGGTATGATATTTGCTTCTGTGTCAAAAGAAAAGGAGTGACTAGATCAAACAGTATTTTAGCAATTTATTTAGAATTATATGTTTTTCTAAATCATGAAATACCTGTACAGTAATATAATTGTATGAAAATATTGCTAGCCTTCAAAGAGTAAACTTTTCTAGAACTTTCTAAAAACTTAATATTTTTCTAGATTCTTTAAGATGATGCCATTAACTTGTTGCCCTAGTGTGCACTCATCCTATTGAAGTTTAACCTGTTTTTTTAAGAGAACAATATGACCAACCTTAGTTCCATTTCTTAGATAACCAGTTTTAACAATGTAAGAAAATGTATAATTTTAATTTTAAATTCGTTTTCCTTCTTGTACATGACTGAGAGTAAAGTATTCATATATGTGTTGTAGTTCTTGTTTGCTAAAAGTTGCCAATAGGTTGGAGGCAATCTTATGTAATGCATATCCCAAAAATGTTGGAAACAACCTCAGATTTGCTTGATGATATAAGTTTGTTGTACTGTTGTTCTACTAGTTGCTTAAGAGTGAGTTGAAGTCAGAAGAGTTTATTCCCCTTTAAAAATGAAGTTAAGGTTTTGTAAAGAATCCCTCATCTCTTTCCCAATCGTTTGATGCTGTTCAGTAAATACAAAGCTAAGCCCTTTGATAGGGGCATACAAGAGCAGAGTTACATACACAATAGGCAGATTATAGGTTAGCCTTTAACTCACACTGCAGACATAGAAAAAGAAGTGACAGATTCAAATTTGGAATTGCTCCTAGTCAAATTACTCTAAGGGGAAGTACATTGTTTTCATTCCTTAATATGTTACTGATACATTTTGATGCCTCTGAAGTTATCTTCAATGTGTTAACTGATGCATACCTAACTGAACTTAACATGTTCCAACATGTTAAGAATGCAATGTTTTGGATACTTGATTTACTAAAACACATCCACGCATACACAGTCCTAAACATGCATTTACAGATCACAGAAATCTGATCTACATTCAGAATATGTAATTGAAATTTTGAAATGTGTACTTAATTTGAACATGTTTAACTTTCTGCTTTTTAATGCATATGTTCCAATGTTTAAAGTGCTTACATAGGCTTGTGTAGGCATATTCACCCTCACTGGGCATGTGCTCCTTCCCTCCAGCTCATTGTCTTTTCACTACTTAGTAGTCTACCAAAAAAGCTTTGTGCTCATGCACATGTCTCTAGTTTTTACGGCATTCTCTGATTACAAATATACTGGTATCTAAATAGACATAAATTCTTGGAGCAGAAGGAAGCACTGGAGTCTCGTAGGCAAGAAAATGTATGGCTAGGCAGGAGTGCATCAAACGAACCAACATGGCTTAGAAGAAAATCACAGTTATACTGAATACAGACAGAAGCCCCCCCAAATAATAACTACTTTAGTCCACTATGGAAGAGAAATCCATGTGTAATGAGGCACTGAATTTCTCAGAAAAAGCTATAGTTAAGAGGACAACTGCCAGGAGAAAGTTTTTGTTGACCTCCCACAGTGGAAGCCAGGACCCCTGTGGAGTAGCAGCCTTTGTTCCTGCCTCTTAGGAGTCCACGGGAAATGAAAGTTACAGTCTAAAGTCTCCAGAGCAAATGTTTATTGCACATTAACATGTCTTCAGTAAACTATCATTATAAAACAGCAAATGTTAAAGTGACTGAAATGCTGAATCTACACCTGTATCCAAAGTCCTAATTATCATAGTGTCATGATATTGACATGAAATTAATAGTTATTACATCAGAGGAGATAGATTATTCTTAAGATAAGTGTTAGTAAGCATGTCCAGAAGCACAGATTCTATTCGATGTTCTAACATGGTAATCATTTATGTATAGGAACAGAGAACAGACAATCATAAGTGAAGACACGTTTAAGACACTTAGGTGAGAAGTCAAGGTAAGTGGGTTAGGGCAAAATACAGGGAATCTCAGCTACTGGGCTAAGGTAGCTTTTTGGCTGGTGGAAGCAGGATATCTATTAGTGAACACCAAAGAAGGTGCCTAATAGTTACAGAGATGTTAGAACACATATAGAAGTGGGCAATAAATGGCCATTCAGCCATCCAAGATCATTGGGTTCTAGAATTGTTTTTTCCCATCTTCCTATAAGTCTGTAGGAAGTTTTCAATAAAAGATTCTTTGTAAGCTTTAGTTTGACCAATCAGTGAAGACAAGTGATCTTGTATTGTGGTAGAAATAGCTCATTTTAATTCAATTAAAATCAAGGAAGAAGAAATAAATATGACCCTGGCATGTTTATTTTGAATAAAATCATGCCATTATAAATAAGAAATTGAAAATACAACATAAAATACTCATACCAAGTTGAGGTTTGGCCCATGTTCTTGAATTAGTTTTATTGTTAAAATTCAGCACTTGCGATCCAGCGCCTTTCCCCACCTGAGGAGGGGTGTCTGCCCAGCAGTCTCCAAGTCTGAGCCGGAAGGAGGGGTGTTCGACCAGGACCAGTCCCCAGGTCTGACTCGGCATCCAGCGCCTTTCCCCGCCCGAGGAGGGGTGTCTGCCCAGCAGTCTCCAGGTCTGAACCAGAAGGTGAGCCATCTTGGTTCCGGTGCACTGCTGGGGAGAGGGCGGACTGGAGAAGAGTCACAGCTTCTGGGAGGGAACCC
>NC_034599.1:8321248-8324950 GCF_900095145.1 Mus pahari | reverse complement strand
ACCTATTCAATATAGTACTCAAAGTCCTAGCCAGAACAATTAGACAACAAAAGAAGGTCAAGGGGATACAAATTGGAAAGGAAGAAGTCACTATCTCCAGGAGATATCATAGTATATATAAGTGATCCTAAAAATTCCACAAGAGAGCTCCTAAACCTGATAAACAGCTTCAGTGAAGTAGCTGGATATAAAATTAACACAAATAAATCAATGGCCTTTCTCTATACAAAGGATAAACAGGTTGATAAAGAAATTAGGGAAACAACACTCTACACAATAGTCACAAATATTATAAAATACCTTGGTGTGACTCCAACTAAGGAAGTGAAAGGTCTGTATAATAAGAACTTCAAGTTGCTCAAGAAAGAAATCAAAGACAATTTCAGAAGATGGAAAGATATCCCATGCTCATGGATTGGCAGGATCAATATAGTAAAAATGGCTATCTTTCTGAAAGCAATCTACCATTTCAATACAATCCCCATCAAAATTCTGACTCAAATCTTCAACGAATTAGAAAGGGCAATTTGCAAAGTCATCTGGAATAACAGAAAACCTAGGACAGCAAAAACTCTTCTCAATGAACCTCTGGTAGAATCACCATGCCTAACCTAAAGCTGTACTACAGAGCAATTGTGATAAAACAGAATGGTACTGGTACTGTGACAAACAGGTAGATCAATGGAATAGAACTGAAGACCCAGAAATGAACCCACACAGCTATGATCACTTGATCTTTAACAAGGGAACTAAAAGCATCCAGTGGAAAAAAGANAGCATTTTCAACAAATGGTGCTGGCATAACTGGCGGTTATCATGTAAAAAAATGTGAATTGATCCATTCTTATCTCCCTGTACTAAGGTCAAGACTAAGTAGATAAGGAACTCCATGTAAAATCAGAGACACTGAAACTTATAGAGGAGAAACTGAGGAGAAGCCTCAAAGTTATGGACACATGGGAAAAATTCCTGAACAGAACAGCAATTGTTAGTGCTGTAAGATCAAGAATTGATAAATGGGACCTCATAAAATTGCAAACTTCTGTAAGACAAAAGGCATTGTTAATAAGACAAAAATCCACCAACAGATTAGGAAAGGATCTTTACAAATCCTAAGTCAGATAGGGGACTAATATCCAATATATATAAAGAATTCAAGAAGATAGACTCCAGAAANTCAAATAACCCTATTAAAAAATGGGGTACAGAGCTAAAGAAAGAATTCTCAACTGAGGAATACTGAATGGCTGAGAAGCACCTGAAAAAGTGTTCAACATCCTTAATCATGAGGGAAATGCAAATCAAAACAACCCTGAGATTCCACCTCATACTAGTCAGAATGGCTAAGATAAAAAATTCAGGTGACAGCAGATGTTGTCGAGGATGTGGAGAAAGAGGGATACTCCTCCATTGTTGGTGGGATTGCAAGCTGATACAACCACTCTGGAAATCAGCCTGGAGGTTCCTCAGAAAATTTAACATAGTATTATCAGAAAATCCAGCAATACCTCCCCTGGGCATATACCCAGAAGATGTTCCAACTTGTAAGAAGGTCACATGCTCTAATATGTTCATAACAGCCTTATTTATAGCAGTCAGTAGTTGGAAACAACCCAGATGTCCCTCAACAGAGGAATGGATACAGTAAATGTATATTTACACAATGGAGTAGTAATCAGCAATTAAAAACAATGAATGCATGAAATTCTTAGGAAAACGGATGCATCTGGAGGATATCATCCTGAGTGAGTTAACCTAGTCACAAGAGAACACAGGTTATACACTCATTGATAAGAAGATATTAGCCCAGAATCTTAGAATATACAAGATACTATTTGCAAAATACATGAAACTCAAGAAGAAGGAAGTCCAAAGTGTGGATACTTTGTTACTTCTTAGAATGGGGAAGGAAGGAGATACAGAGACAAAGTTCAGAGCTAAGACTGAAGAAAGGACCATCCAGAGACTGCCTTGTCCAGTGATCCACCCCATATACAACCATCAAACGCAGGCACTATTGCATATGCCAAAAAGATTTTGCAGACAGGACCCTATCATGGCTGTCTCTTGTGAGTCTATGCCAATCCCTGGCAAATACAAAAGTGGATGCTCGCAGTCATCTATTGGTTGGAACACAGAGCCCCTAATGTTGGAGCTAGAGAAAGTACCCAAGGAGCTAAAGGGATTTGCAATCCTATAGGAGGAACAGTGATATGAATTAACCAGTACCCCCCAGAACTGTGTCTGTAGTCGCATATGTAGCAGAGGATGGCCTAGTTGGCCATCAATGGGAGGAGAGACCCTTGGTCTTGGGAAGATCATATGCCCCAGTACAGGGGAATGCTAGGGTCAGAAAGCAGGAGTGAGTGGCTTGGGGAGCAGGGCAGGGGGGAGGGTATAGGGTGCTTTGGGGATAACATTTGAAATGTAAATGAAGAAAATATCTAATAAAATATAATGGAAAAAAGAAATTAGTGTGCCACTTCTTCAGGAAGACGAGAATTGATATTTGTCAAGATCCAGCCTTTTCACCTTCTATATACCCAAAGTCAGGTTTGTCCCCACCACATAGATGCTTATTGAAATATGTTCATTGCTGCTATATTCATAATAACAGAAAATGGAAATGATGTAGATGTCCCTAAATGTATGAATGGATAAAGAAAATGTGCTACATTCACACAATGTAGAATTACTCAGCTATGAAAATAGTAAAATTGTGAAATTTTCTGGTAAATGGATGGAATTAGAAGAAAAAAAACCTATCCTGAATGAGATAAAGCAAACCCAGGATGATAAATATATGTATTCCCCTATATGTGGATATAAGTTATTATGTCAGTGAAAGCAAAGTACCACCTTTAGAACCACAATGATGTATAGAGTAAGCGATAGAGAGATAGATCTTATGAGAGAAGAGAATTGATGGATAGTTATGGATGGCAGGGTGGGTGGCTGAGCATAAAATGGGAAAGAGAGTTTAGGAGGGGACAAGGAAAAGAATATAGGAGAAAATAGCTAAAATAAAGGCAATGGAAGTAGTAGTATGAAAATCTAATACATACATGAAGGTATATACATATATGAAGAGAATCTATGTGAAATTGCTCAGTAATGGGGATACAGAGCACTAACTGGCCATCTCTTGTCATCAAATAAAGATTCTAGTCTCAAGATTAACCTAGATACAACTGATTTGTTACTAATATCCCAAAACAACCATGGAGCCCTAAAAAAACCCAAACTCTTCCAATTCTACAGGCCACTCTCCTCAAATTAATGACAGGGCCACACTGCTGAAGGTAATACCTTCACAACTCACTGAAAATGGAGAAATTGAGGTAGTTCCCATAAAGATTCTCACTCTCACAAACTACAATCTTTGGTACAGTAGGTACTCTTCATAATACCTAAAGAGAAACATAAAAACAGACCCAGCCAGAATTATTTTAAATCTACAATAGTGTCACATCTGCCTGATATGCTAGAATAATAGTGACACAAGCTAGTGGGCATGACCAAGCAATATTTGCTTTGACTTAAGATCCACTTAGTGACATAGAACCCATACCAGACACTGCTTGGGTTGCCCAGAATCGGAGACTCTAGATAGTCCAGAGGTAATGAAGATTCCTACTGCAGCAGCTATTGACATCACATGCAAAGACTTGCAGCCAAGAAATTTGCACACACACACACACA
>NC_034599.1:8311089-8321168 GCF_900095145.1 Mus pahari | reverse complement strand
AGAAAACAAGGTCTTCCAAGTCAAAATGAGCAAAGCACACAGGAACTCAGAGACCAAGGCAGCATGAACAGGGCCTTTAGGAGTCTGGAGCAGGTCCTTTGCATATATATTATGGCTTCCAGTTTAGTGTTTTATGAGATTCCTAAGTGTGTGAATATATAGGTCTCTGTTTCTTGTATCTCTTCATGGGCTCTCTTCCTTCTTTTGTTTAATTTGTTCAATTCTATTGTGTTGGTTTTTGCTTTATCACATTATGTTATATTATTTTATATTATATTTTTATATCTCAGAAACTTGTTTATTTTCTAATGAGAGACAGAACAAGAGTGGACCTAGATGGCATTGGAATTGGTCAGGAGTTGAAAAGAGTAGATAGAAGGAAAATTTAATCAGGATATGGTATGGGAGAAAAAAAATCTATTTATAATGAAAGAAAAATTAAAATATAGGAAACTAAATAAAAATGGTGAGGGAGTATGAATCATAAGAGACAAAAGTTGAAAATTGTTGTAAATGGCAAAAATAGTCTCTGGGTAATGGGGAAAATAGTATACTATATAAATCTATAAAAATAAACTTTAATGCTATTTTTCTTCATGCTAAGTTAAGCATAGTGAAGGGAATATGCAATTGGCTCTATAAAAATAAGAATTATATGAGATTAAACAATACGTACTGCCTCAGAAGTAATTGTGTTGGGATATGAAATTCATTTTGAACTCCAGTTAGCCTTTCTCTTCTATAGAAATCTCAAGTTGAACTCTGACCATGACATATCCATCTCCTTGGCATATTGCTATCCAGTGCTGTAAAAAGATAGACACTTCAAGAGAAAGCACATTAGTTAAGCATCAATTGCAACTTAATGGACCAAGGTATTTGAATGATACTCTACAATGGCATTATAAATCTATTCTTTAGAGTGCTGAGGGAATATGCTGTACCTCATTTCAAATCTCTGATGTGACTTTGATATCAATAATCCTTTCTGTAGAAAGCCAATTGAATAGATAGGTATATTTTGAGAACAAATAGTCCAGAGTGAAATAAAAAATACAATAAGATAATGGGCTCAATATTAGAGCAAATATCATTTGTGGTGACAAAGGTGTGACTGAGAGAGGTAGAAGAGAGCAGAAGAGAGAATAAAAATTAATATGGACACATGAATCACGATTGCTGTGTTATTTTTCTGCCACCTTTACTAGATGCTCACATCAGTCCCTCTTCAATCAAATGAGTCGCAGGTGGCATTTTTATGTGTCTGAATGTGAAGTCTAATGCAGCCGAGTGAGTAATGGCTTGCAGTGATTCTGGCTGGGGATATCCTTCAGTGGAAAAACTGCATGGACAAAACTTGCTTTACATATCGTTCACCCACCCCAGTTTTCTTTCAGTTAGTCCACATAAGAAGCCATTTTGTCACAGAAGGACAAAAAAAGATGAAAATTTGGGAACATAGAGAAGATGTGTTAATATTCTTCTTTTATATATATTTGTAAGATGACATGCTTAAAATTTGTAGGTAAACCTAAGCATTTAAGATAAAGTGTCATCGCAACAGAGATGGGTTGATAAAATTTCAAAATTAGACATTAGTGCTTAGAACAAGACATATTGTAGAAAAACCAAACAAACCAAAAAACTGAGACGGTATAGAAAGCATCTTTTCCTGTCCATAGGAGGGAAGCATGCTTTATTCCTTAATAGCTCTCTTATTTTGTATTCATGTATTCGATCTACGTCAACTGCATATACTCTCCCTGTATGCCAGGTTTCTTAGTCTTAATTTTGCTACTCTATAAAAGTACTCAAATTATAAAGAGAAGAAACTTATTTTCATAGTTCTGATGACTAGGTTGTTTGAACATAGCATGTCAGCTTGTGACTGTCATTTGCTGAGAACCTTCTCACATCTCCTGGTAAAAGGCAAGCTACTAGGTGAATATGTATGAGAGAGAAAACATTGGGGTCCTGACTTGCTTTACAATAGTCCCCTTTTCAGTAACATTTCTGGTGACTGTAGACTTAAATCATTACTGAGACCTGAGTCATCCTGAACCATCAGTTAATAAAGGCTCTGACTTTTTATTTTCTAAATCCTTTTTAGAGGGAATAAATTATAGTATGATATGGAGCTCCAGACTTTTGGAAATCTTTAGTGGACAGCATATAGTGAAGCCTGCAGCCTCAAAGCCTTTAGGTTTGGGTAGGGTGACTGAAAAGTAGAAAAGAGAATGACTTGAAATAAAATTATTTACTGAAGTAAATAGCAATGAATAACTTGTTGTATGGTTTTAAAAAACTATAGAGAAAAGAATATGGAGAGGTGATATGATAATATAAATAGATCTGCAATTTAAAAAATGATATCTAGATGTTCTTTATGGAAAGGAGATGTGTGGCAAAGACCAAGAACAGGTAAGCAGATGAGCAATTGGCATGTGTAGGAAAGGAGACATTTAGGTTTAGGGAAGAACAGAAATCTTCAAGGCACTGTGGGCCTAGGGCAACAGAGCACAGAGACTAATAGGACAGCACTAAATACTTAAGGAAAGAAATTATCCTTGAGAAATTATAAGCAGAATAAGGAAATACCTTTGAGTTAGTTACATAGGAAAAACCATAGGAAAGTGACAATATTTAGCAAATGGAGAGAATGAGACAGTGATGAGTTTGCAACAGTTCCCATTTTCAGAAACCTTTTCTGGATACTTTACTTGAAAACAAATGTTAATGTATACATATTTAACAATTGAATGATGACAATGAAAACTGGTTAACTACCATAAGCAGTTAAGCTTCTGAAAAGATACAAGAAGGCAAACTAAATAGCATGAGTTTTAGAAACACAACTGTAAAAGTGGATGAAAATAACTAGACAGATTCTAAATTTGTTTGTTAGGTTTTTGGGGGGGGGGTTCAGCTATTTTAGGAACAAAATCCACATTTTGTTTCTGGAGGGAACAAAACAGTTAATGTTCCCAGGCCTCAGACCCCAACTTTGACCTGGTTCTTTAAATGTCTCATGTTTGTCTGTTAACCATCAAAGGATGCAAAGAGAGGAGTTGCCGTTATCCTGTTATCTAACTAAGGCACACAAGTCATAAATGTGCTGCCTGTCTCGACTTAATTGACTTTGGGCAGCTTGCTCACTCCTTTTTTCCCTTGTGATTCTGAAATCTGGATCTCCTGGTTCAATTAAATATGTGTAGCTTGCCCACTTCTTTGCCTTATACCAAGATAACTTAACTTGTTTAACCCCTTGTGTCAAGACATGATTAATGGCTAATGCAACAACCCATCTCACCTCACTTTTTATTCGCTTTCTTTCAAAATGTTGTTTGATCTCCCTTTGAGGATGTGATTCAGATCCCAAACTGGCTACCTTACTGCATGCACAGAAAATAAAGCTTTCATTTCAAGTCTCTGTCTCTGAAATGAGTTTTCTTAGCTTCTACCCTGAACCCAACACATTTTTGTATGAGACCATAAAAATACATAAATAAATGGAGAAGATCTGGAATCAGAAATGGGGTTTGCTATGTGAAGGAGCAGGAATTATAATGAACTATTTGATGGTAGAAATTACTCCTTTCCAAGGACTGAGGTTAGTAATGTAGTAAAGCTGGGGGAACTGTGTGTGTGTGTGTGTGTGTGTGTGTGTGTGTGTGTGTGTGTGTGTGTGTATGCCTTTAGCAAGCGTAGAGGATAAATACAAATTGTAAGTGCTGTGGATTTTTGGGTTTTTGCTTATATTATGTTAACTGGATTCCCAAATTACACGGGAATTCACACATCTGCATGTAAGATGCCCCTGCCCTGCCCCCAATTGACTCTAATTGGTAAATAAAGTTGCCCATGACCAGTGGCTGGCGGGACTTTAGATTTCCTGGGCAAAGGAAAGCATGGAAGAAGAAGGACTTTTAGAATCATCATGCCATGAAAGGAACAGGATTCAGGTTTGAGAGTTGTGAAAGACAGAGAACCATCCATGAAAGATCTGGGTGAGAGTGGCTTCAGGGCTCCCCCCCCCCCAATTTGGATCTGAGGTAGCAAAGATGAAATACAGATATTTAGTAAGTAATAATTCAGGAATATTGGAGGAGGGCCTTAGCAATGTGGAAGTTTGGGAGTGGCCCAACCACTGAACTGCTTAGGGCATATCAAAAATAAGGCTCTTGTGTTTTTTGTTTTTGTTTTTGTTTTTGTTTATTCTAGAATCTGGAAAATTGGGCAGTAGTGAGAAGTGCTAATGAGGAGTTTAGAGCAGAATACCATATTATCACATCACTTAATGGTGGCCTTTTGGAAGGATCTGGTTCACACAGAACATTATGTGGGAAAGTAGAAAATGGTGATATTTAAGTAATGTAGAGGAAATGAAGTCCTTGTACTCACAAACAAGCACTAGAGAAACCAGGAAAGATAAGCATTCAACCTCGTCTCTTTAAAGGAAAGGATATATTTGCCTGTTTTCCAGCAGAAGACGAGGAGCAGATGTTGTTAATAACCTGGTGATCTTTTGATATCTGCAGATTTCAGCCTTACCCAAATCTGACAGAATCCTGAGGATTGTTCTTAGTCTATAGAACCCATGCTTATGGAAGAGGTCTGTGTATGTTTGCAGCAGAATCTAGTGTTATACTCATTCCAGTCCCATTCTCTCTAGACCATTAGCTTGAACATTGTTTTTCAGTCAATAGAAACTATTTTTATGGAAGAAGACATAAGTATTTTGCAAAGCACATGTACTTTGGAATGGAGCTTCAGTGTAGTTATGCCTTGAGCTTTGTTGTAACTTTTCCTCAAGTTTGCACTGTGCTTATATATGTCAAAATAAACCCCTTAGGGTGAGATTCTAGAAGTTTGAACCAGTCTAGGTAACTAAGTTGTTTTGTTCAATTTCTTTCTCACCTTTCTCAGATTGTCAGGGACCCCCACAATGTACGTGCTATTTAAAGTTGTCCACCTTTACGTTAACCTTCTAGGATTCTAATATTAAATATACTAGGTAAGTGACATTTCTACTAAATATTCCATGGAAAAATGGTGTTGGGATATGTCTTGCTGTCAGTTTCAAAGTGGCAGGCTCAAGGTTAATAGCTCGGAGTGTGTGCAGAGACATTTCTGTGCTCTTGTCCATTTCTGACACGTGAGCTTTACAAGAGGCTTCTGAACCAAGGACCTGCTTCTGGCTACCACACATGCCATGTTCTTTGCAGTTTGAGGAAGCTATTATTTGGAGATAAAGAGCAACTAAAAAGCAGATGTCAGAGAAAGGGAGAAAAAAAAGCTATTAAAGTAGAGGTGAATTCTGAAATTTTAGCCAAAAGAAGGCACATCTCCCACCTCAGAAGGCAAGCTGAGAGAGAGGATTATCAAACACAGCTGAAGTCTGCTTTATCCTTTTGGAGCCTTGCTCACTTTTGGACTTTCAGAATCCTGTGGCTTTAAACATTTATTTTATCTTCGACATTAATCAGTGGGGAGGAATAAGACGTGCTGACAGATCATGTCTCTCTGACACATTCTATCAAAACTTGAAACTTGGTGCTTGGCAACAAAGCCATGTCACAAAGTAGGAGCAGGATAAAGAACTCTTAAAAAAAAAAAAAAAAAAGAACACTACTGAACTTAATGACTACCAGGTTCACTGTCTTAAAACAACTTCCTTTATGAAAGAAAGTCTTTTATTGGGAAGCAGAAAAATTATGATTTTATTTATTAAATTCTTCTAAAAATATTGATTTAAAATTTATTTCTGTGTGTCTCGGTGAATATGTGTATGTGTATGCAGATGCTCACTGAGGCTAGGAATGGATGTTAGACTCCTGGAGCCTGAGTGGCAGGATGCTAAGAGCCTTCAGACATTAGTGATGGAAATCAAATTCTGATCCTTTGAAAGAACAGCAAGTACTCTTGAGTGTTGATCACTAAAAGAAACAACAGTAGTAACAGCAACAAAATAGTCATGGTGAGAGTAAGGTCTTATGGTTTTCTGAGTGGAGATAGAGGTAACTCCAATTGCTAATCTATTACCCAGATTGCAATAGAAATAAACTCCCTGACGTCATGAAAATTGGCACATCTATACTTAATGATCACACCAATCATATGCCCTCTGAAAATCATGAGGCCCTTATTGTGTGCTAGACATGTGCTAAGAACTTAACATAGAACATTGTGCACCTTTTCTAACTAAGGCTTTGGAACACTGACTTGTTAGTATTCCCTGGTGGTTGAGTAGTAGTGGCCACTTAGTTACAAGGACTCAGAACTAAGACTACATATAGCAGGTTTAGGAATCTACAGATTTCTCTGAAATAACAGGCACTACAGGGAAATTCATGATTATTCCAGTGCTGTGCATTGTTTTTATGCATTAACTGGGTTTAGGGGATATGTGCTGTGGAAGAGACACCATATAAGCAACTGAAGGAGAATGCAAGTAGGGTTTTGTAGAAGCTGTCAGGGGTTAGAAAGGAAGGTAGTACTACGGAGAGTCACGTTACCACACCAGTACGTTCCTAGGAGAGGTACCACATCTGCTTTTGTGTACTATTGTGGAGTGCAGAGACTGGAGTAGTGACAGATCTCCAGGTAGATGAGTAACTTGAGCACAGTGGAGTTCCAAATAGAAGAAGCCTTCACCAGAATATAAAACCTCGGGTGGATGTGGATCGTACGACTTTTAGCTTGGTGTTATTTGGACAGAAATGCAATCAAATCTTCAACTTTCCTGGGAACTTTATGACTTTTTGGTAGCTATACTGTCAAAAATTCTTACTTAGTATTTACCCATATTGCAATATAAATCATACTCACTTAAGTATTAATTGAGCCATACAATTAATGGGACTCTTCTTGACTAAAGAAGGTAATCAGTTTGCAAAGATGATGAATCTTTTAAAAAAAAAAAGAAACAAATCATAATGATAATGCTTATCAAGAAGGCTAGTACTTGGGGATGAGAGATGATTCAGGCTTAGTTAATAGGAGCACTTGCTAATTTCCCAGAGTACAGAGTTTGGTTTCCAGCACTTACTTAGGACAGCCTGTAACTTAAAACTCAAGCTCCAGGGAACACATTGCCCCCTCTGTCCTCCACAGTCACTTTAAACCTGTGGCACACACACACACACACACACAGAGAGAGAGAGAGAGAGAGAGAGAGAGAGAGAGAGAGAGAGAGAGAGACCAGACAGCAGACAGACAGAGACAGAGAGATAGACAGACAGAGGCAGACAGAGTGACAGAGAGACTGACAGAGAGACAGACAGAGAGACAAAGAGACACAGACACACACACATATACACATACACACACAGAGAGAGACAGAGATAGAGACAGAGATAGGGGGCATGTAGATTAGATAAAGAGGCACATCCAACACAGATAAAGATAAGTAAAAGGCTGGGTTAAATGTGATGATAACTGCTGCATACCTCTTTCCAGTCCCCAGTGAAGACATGGCTACAGTTTTGTGTGTGTGTGTGTGTGTGTGTGTGTGGAGATATTTCATAGAAATATAAACTAGAAAACATGCATATGCTTCACACTATTTTGATCATTCAATCAACTATGTGTCTAACTGCATCTAGAGTTATATTCCTTTGGTAAATATAAAGAATTTATCACGTCTGAGGCTTATGATTAAGAATCTTGTCTGCCTTTTAAAATGGAGAAGCAAAAAAAAAAATTAGAAAAACTTTATTTTCTACTTCAACTCCATTTGACAAAGCTCTGCTTTTAGAGCTTTAGAGCTTTCTTATAAATGCATAATGGAGGGTTTCCATCGAGTTCTTCAGGTTTTTTTTTTTTTAGTATAATAATTTAAGCCAATAGTAGCTAACACCCTCTTTGAGTTTCCATAGCAGCTATTATAATATACCTAATGTTATTAATATTTAAGAAGGAACCACTAAGATTTCAAATATGAGACAAATTGAAATTTTAAGTATTAATTGAGCACCACTGTTAATGTCACCTTTGTTAATCTATGGTGAAGGCAATATGCACTGTTTCATTAGAGATAGAAACCTTGATGTGTAGCGGCAGAACAATCTCAGTTTCTAGCAATTTGTCACATATAGTCATATAACAAATGACATTGCACTCAAATCTCTAAAAGTTAAATTTTTCAGACAAGTAAAAGTAAAAATCATCTATTTAGTTGTTTGAGTGGTAGATAAGAACACATCATTCGTCTGTGTACCTATTCTTCCTGTGACTAAGTCTTTAGTTAGCAAGTAGAAAACACCAGGTACGCCAGCACAGATGCTCCTTAAAATAAAATCTAAATATAACTGCTTTTGTAGAATGATGTGCTACAAGTCTTGTTCAGCATGAATCTCAAGAGGTTAGAACATCTGTCTGCTTCTGTCAATATTTTAGTTTCTCATATAATGTTTACTTTTGATTTTACCATGATTGGTTCATACTAATGTTTTCAACTTTTATAAATTCTCCATGTGCAGTAAGTGCTGTGTGTACTTGTGTGTGTGTGTGTGTGTGTGTGTGTGTGTGTGTGTGTGTGTGTGTATGTCCCTGAATTTTCCACCATTTTCCTTACAGCATGTTTGAATGACAGGGATTTTTACTCTATTACTCTATTTCTGAAACAAAACTAGAACTTCATATAAAATTTATGGAAATTAGGACTTCAGAAAGAAGTATCCGGAAGGAAGGACTGATACTTTCATCCAAGCCATAATGATTTCTGTGATGTCTTCACATGATTCCGGCTGTCCCACAACACTAACAAGTTAATATTTCACTCTGCTTGTTATTAATCCTCACTATTTTCCATACAATTTCCATATGTTTTTACACAAAGCCAGAAATGGTTCCTTCTGATTTTTCTGTAGTTTTATTCTGTTTCCTTGCTTCAGTAGATATTCAGTTCCGTGCCCAACTAACACACAGGACTTACAAGCTGGTAAACTGAGGCATAAATAATAGGAAATAATATTTGTAAGGGTATGAGAAATAACAGTATCTTTTTCACTCATACAGTGTTAGTCAAATGACATTAGACATTTCCCATGTTATTCACATGGGTCCACATGGCCACAGCATGTACTGTGTTATAGTTTTTATAAAGTATGGTTAAATTTGAGTATGATAGAGGTAAGAGTTAACCCATTTATCACCAATTAGACAATATTCCATCTAAGTACTTTGGATAATCAGAGCTAGTTCATAGTGAAACTTCAAAAATGCTTGTAGATTTGCAAAATGGGAAAATCTATAATGTTCATAAATGAAAACAAATTTTTAAAAGATAAATGAAGAGGTGATTGGAAAAGTAATTCATTGATTTTTTCCCTAGTATATTTTTAAATAAAAATATTGGATTTAAATATATAGGGTACATTTATATGTGTGTATACATTTTTATAAATGTATGTGTATATTGGTCACATAACATGAGTGTTCAAGGTTAAGCATTAAACTCATTGTGTTTTAATAATGGGAGGTAGTGAAAACACTCATGTACCTATTTACATTTCTGGGTTCTCAGGGACTCTACTCAAAAGCAAATGAATCCAGTGAAATAACTGTCAGTCAATTACTGTTAGTTGTGCATTTACCTCCTTTTCCTTCTAGCTTGTTCTAATGGTTTACTTAGATACAATGTCACAGATCTTAAGTGCACACAAGTGCAGGGTTCTTTCCATTCAGGTCAAGGCTTAAAACCCTTTTCATTTGTTCTAAGAATTAGATATTTGGAAAGATGCAACTATTTAAATTATTGCTGCACTGGACTTTCATATATAACTAGTACAAACATATAGAAATATTTTTCATTTTGCTCTTAAGAACTTTGCATAAAATTTGAATGAAACCATTTCCTATTGCACTTGACAGTTTTTTCAAAGAATTTCAAGTTTTAGCAAATACAAACGTGTTAATCTCAAATTTGGCCTAGAAATGAAAGGTGACAGCTCAACTCTGAAATGTTTCCATTACTTTAAATCTAAAGATCAATTGACTAAAAAAAAAAAAAAAAAAAAAAAAAAAAAAAAAAAAAAAAAAAAAAACCCCCCCCCAATAAAGCCATTTTCTACAAGTAA
>NC_034599.1:8288758-8311053 GCF_900095145.1 Mus pahari | reverse complement strand
AAAAAAAAAAAAACAAAAAAAAAAACGGTGGAAATGGAAAAGGCAGAGTCATGTGCTAGGGTAGTTTTATACAATCAACAGGTCAAGAATCATTCATCTGATGTCTTGTGATGGATTAGACTATCATGTATGCGGCCAGCTCTCCCACGATAGCTGGCAAGGGATGAGGACTGGGCAGGGCCAGCTACCACACTGCAGACAAACTGTAGTGACAGCTCTTGCATGTTCATGCTTTAGAGGCGGACTCACTATGTTTACACTCCACTATCGCCACCAGGGACATCTCTGCCTTGCTGCCGATGTGAGGTGCAGGGGCTACTCTCCCAGGTGCTGCAGCAGATAAGGGTCAGAGACAGCTCTCCTCTCATACCCTCAGGGCAAACTCTTCCCTGATGCCCAGATGAGGGCTGGTGCCAGTTCTATATAGCTATGAAACAGCAACATGGTCCCAGGGGACAGCCTAGATCAGGGATGTTCCCCTCACTTTTGGTAACAACAGATCCCTGCTCCTACATTGCCACAGACCCAGAAATGTCTCTTGTGTGTGTCAGCACAGGCCAGGGTCTCACGATGGTCTTATGACATCACCAGCTACTCACATCAGATTGTTCCTCAGAACCCTGAGTCTCCAATTCTGCCTCTATTGTCCACACATCCTTCTGCTTCTCTTTCTCTTCCAATTCTGCACCACTTGCTTGCTTCTCTTAGTAGTTCCTGGGGTCTCTGAGTGTCTGAGTGCATCTCAGTAGTGCTATGCCAAGCCAAATGCAGTGTGGCACTAGGCAGACATCATCTGGGTTTGCGCAGTGCAGTCTAGATCCCTGTCCAGACAACATGGTACTAAACTGGTAGCTGTATCTGGCTTACTCCTCACCTGGGCCTACCTAATGACACCAGACTGGTATGTGTGTGGGGGTGGGGTGGGGAGGGTCTCATCTCCAAGGATATGGTTTAAAACCTTAATATATTTCTTCTGTATATCTGAGAAACCATTATAGATATTTATAATAACAAATAAAAACAGAGAACATAAGTTGCATAGCGACCTTTAATTTATTTCATGGAAGTTTTTAGAAGCCAGTTAGTGAATTTCTGTTGAGCATGAAAATAAATGATATTTTAAGCTCTGTTATTATGGAACAAACCCCAAATAACAAATGATCTATTCTTTGCCATAGAAACACAAATTGAGTCTTCAAGAGTTTCTTCATTAGATTTGATTTTCCAGATGCATACTAGTGTAATTTTCTATACATACCATACTACTACTTGCCTTCATCACTTCACCAGTTCTGAAGGTCTTTCCCTCTCTCCCTTTGAATGATGTTCTCTGTCTCTATGCCCAGTCTTTCTTTTTCACCCTCATTATCTCAAATTCTTTCTGAAATATTATGTCATAATTTCTATCTCATGAAAATTCCAACTTATTTCCTAGTATTACTATATAATTTATAGTGAAAACTTTAAATTTTTGATAAATGATAAGAAATGAACTCTTAATTATGTGGGAATCAATCCCAGACATGGACAGACCATCTTCCTACCTAACATGGTTTAAATATATATCTAAGGAAAAAAATCCTCACCAACCTTACAAAACCAATCCCTAGTAAGTTTTCATTTTGTTTGCTCCCCTGCTCATGTTAACCTAAAAATGAGAGGTTTCATGCCAGACTGCTGCACCTGGGGATCCATCCCATGTACAGTCACCAAACCCAGACACTATTGTGGATGCCAAGAAGTGCTTGCTGACAGGAGTCTGATATAGTTGTCTCCTGAGAGGCTCTGCTAGAGCCTGACAAATGTAGAGGTGGATGTTCACAGCCAACCATTGGGGTGAACATGGGGTCCCCAATGGAGGAGCTAGAGAAAGAACTGAAGGATCTGAAGGGGTTTGCAACCACATAGGAAAAACAACAAAATCAACCAATCAGATCTCCCAGAGTTCCCAGGGAATAAATCACCAACCAAAGAGTACACATGGAGGGACCCATGACTCCAGATGCATATGTAACAGAGAATGGCCTTGTCAGGCATTAATCCAGTAAAAGCTCAATGCCCCAGTATAGGGGAATGCCAGGGCAGGGAGGCTGGAGTGGGTGGTGGGGAACACCCTCATAGAAGCAGGATGAGGGGGATGGTATAGAGGGTTTCTGGAGGGGGGTGGCAAACTGGTAAAGGAGATAACATTTGAAATTTAGATAAAGGAAATATCCAATAAAAAAAGAAATATAAACAAATAAAATGATTAATACATTTTTTAAAAAGAAAGGAATAAATTTCAAATGACCTTGGTTAGTGAGTTCTCCTCTTCCCTGCTAAACTACAGGTCAGCTAGATGGTACCATTCTGGTCATTGCATCAAGTCTTTCTGTAGATGGCTTACAGCTCTGACAATTGGGCAATTCTGTCTAGAAGTAGTAGTCAGCACGCTCATCTCGTCATGACATTGAAAGGCATAAAATACCACATATTATTAGTATCTTAAATATATTGTCCATTTCCCTTTGTTTGATTCCCCATATTTCTGAATTCATGGCATAAGGAAAGAACAGCAGTGCAGTAAGTCAGGGCTATGCTGCTAAATCCACCATGAGAAGCTTTGTGACCTTTCTTGGTAAAAACAAAAACAAAAACAAAAACAAATAGCTGTGTTGCGATGTTTATTTGATATCTCTTGGTCATCTGATAAGTTTGCCTACTACCTATTGACTAGGAAGCGTATATGTTTATCTCCATTTCATAGTATAGTATGGCACACGATAGACGTTACCAAGGGATGTCTAAAACAGAGTGAAATGTCAGATTATTTCACCTAAGTTTAAGCTATGTTTGCTGTTTTTGTCATAAAGAATCAAGAATAGGCTTTAATTTATATAAAATCATCTAATAAAGAACAAACTTTATATTAAGCCCTTTAGACATAATCCATCATTTAAATCAAAATATTATATGCAAGGTAGATATTGTTATTTGTTGAATAGAATATTGGTAAAAAACAAACAAACAAACAAACAAAAAACCATGTCTTTGCTAGACCTGTCCAGATGACAAAAGGTAAGTGACATTGGTATAACCCTCTTGCCTCCAAATCTTGGTAATTTTCACCACGCCACTGTGCTTCAGCAATGTCTTTCCTCCAGTACTGGCATAACGAAAAACATTCTATTTTACATACAAATCCATATGAAATTCCTCACTAATTTTGAAATGCGATACATTTCACTATATTTATGGAGAGGAATGAAATATCTTGGAGGCCCAGGTGCCTCATTATTGCAAGAAGAGCCATTGGAATAAAGAATATGAGAACCAGAGTTGGCACTGGAGAATTGCTAGGTTTAAATACACAGAAAATGTCATTTCCAGCTTTTCTGGTTTTAAAGTGCAATATGAAGAGAAGATGCCAGATTGTCTCCAGGGTGCAGCAGTGAGCCAACCTGATTAACCTTGAGCAGCCAGTGCAGTCATTGCTTTTTTTTTTTTTTTAAAAAAAAAACATCTAATAGGAATCAGTGAAAAGTTTCTATGTCTGAATATAGCCACATATGTTACGTTCACCATGTGTGATTTCTTTTTTACCTCATAGTCCCAAAATACTCTTATTTAGCACATTCCTCAATGGAATTTACTGTGATTCAATTAGTTTATTTTATTTTATTTTATTTTTCTCTGGCATAGTCTAGTTACTCTTAGGCATTTGGGACATAAATTGGTAAATTTTAATATTGCCTACTGAGGATTCTAATACTGAACAGTAGCCTTAAAAACCAGACTTACACAATTGTTGAGCAAGTTTGTAGGAAGAGGCAATACATTCTGAATTGACAAAGAGGAAGTTTTTATTGGACTTTAGACATGGTCGGGAGCATAAAATAACTGCCATTTAGGACTTGGATATTATTAATAAGTGATGTCATTATTGTGACAGTGTCTTTCTGTAGACAAAGAATAGGTGAAAAATGTAAATGCAATTTGAGTAAACATCCAGGATGCTACTCTAAGGTGTCTAACAATTTCGTAAAATATATTCAAGAAGAAAATATTATTCCCAGACTCTTTATTATTTAACTATTCATGATCAGATGGGGAGAGACTTCAGTAGGCTCTGAAT
Organism: Mus pahari; assembly: GCF_900095145.1. Lineage (NCBI taxonomy): Eukaryota > Metazoa > Chordata > Mammalia > Rodentia > Muridae > Mus > Mus pahari. Next base: position 8,306,939 of record NC_034599.1, on the reverse strand, counting down.
GAGTTGAAGTCATTTTACATCTTTCCCTTAAATTAGCCACACAAGCTGAGAAGATTCTCCTCAGTTATGGTTAAGCCTGATAGTTGATTTGATGGAATTTGAAGTCAACTAAAGGAATGACCTCTGGATGGATCGGAAGGGTACTTCTAGGATACGGTACTTCTAGGATAGAATACCTAAACGGAGAGGATTTGCTCCAAAATTAGGTGGCTCTGTCCGGTGGCAGACAAGTTATAAGAGGTCCAAGGGAAGTCGTCTTGCTTTGTCTTCCTTCTTTCAGAGTTGGCTGTTGGATCTGTTGTTGCTATTTCTTTCCTGACATTGAAATCAGCTTCTTGGGAGGAAAAGTAGACTAAACACTAAGGGTTCTCTAGGAATCTTTCAGGCACTCAATACCTGATGGTGAATAGGGAGGTATATAGCCTTGTAGCATGAGCACATCTTAGTTCTCAGCCTCTCCAGCAAGCAGATGGCCACTGTTGCCTTACTTATCCCAGTCATATAAGCCACAGAAGTAACTTTTTCATACTATGTGTTCATTCTGTCAGTTCTCTTCCTCTAGTTCACCCCTACTAATGTTCATAGAGTCCAGTTATTTTTTGATCCTGTTATAATTTTTATATTCAGTATTATAAGGGACAAAATGAGAGAGCGAGAGCGAGAGCGAGCGAGCGAGCGAGCGAGAGAGAGAGAGAGAGAGAGAGAGGAAGGAAAAGATAGAATACTTTTAAAAGCTTGGTTTTGCTACAACTGTACTTAGAAAAAATAGTCACAACCTCTAGTCAAGTATTTATTGCTCTCTACTAAAACATTTACAATAAAGCTGCTTAGGTTACTATACTTATACCAGGTTACACCAGGTTAGATGTGTATGTTCAAGGGATCTTACACATTCTCTCCCTGTGGCTACAGTGTGGAATTGAAGTGGACATCCTTGTCAGGCAGGCTTATACCCTGTCTAAGAAACAAGTGTCCTCTATCCATGTAGGCTCTAGACAGACAAGCTGTATGGTGGATGGGGTACTTGGTAGTCTCACATGCTGTCTTAAGACTTTCTGCAAAACCTTTCATTCATTCTTGAAGAATCATTTTGTATATAACTATCTTCAGGATATAACATGTTAAATTTGGAAGGGAAACATAAGAAAGGAGAAACATTAAAAAAGCAGTGCTGGAAAGTGACATGATATGATGATACTATCCTGTAGAATCTCTGATAGTTTTATGTGTATGTGTATGCTTGTGACTGTCCATGTATGTGTGTGCATGTGTCCCCATGTATGCAGAGCCTGGAGAACAATGCCAAGTGTTGTTGTTCTGGTGGTGTCCACATTTTTTTTGTTATCCACACCTTTCTATAGGCCTGGAGTTTACTGACTGGGCCATCCTAACTGGCCAGCAAATCCAAGAAAGTTTCTATATCTATGCAAACAGTGGAATTACAAGTGCTTGCCTCCATATACGGTTTCTTTACATGCTTCATGAGCTTGAACACAAGTTCTAAGACTTGCATTTCAAACACTTTAGTAACTGAGATTTCTACCCTAGCCCTACTTCACATTTAGCTGTACAAAACTGTCAAACACCAGTGTCCCAATGAGGAGTGGAAGCCCCTAGATACACCTTTATGTCCCCAGGTTCTGTTTCCTTTACAGTTTTTCTTCATAGTCTTGACTCAGTGTGGCTGTGGTTATATTTTAAAAATCTGCCACATTTGAAGGCCACTTCATATTGCTATAATTTTGTAAATCTAATGATGGATATCATGACATAGCAATTAAAGGCCCCATTTTATTCTATAATTTTCTATAGGTAGTAGGTGGCTAAATCTTCAAAGCCTGATGTATAAAAGCAGTCTATGTATCTTATGGAGGAGGGGACACGATTACTGCATTACTCTAAGCTTCTGTCATTTAATGACCAGCTGCAGGGCTCTCCTCAGTCCCTCATTCTAAGATGATGAAGCATAACAAATCTAAAATGAGGGAGGAAATTGATTCTGTTGGGTAGTAAAATATCTGACAACTGCCCGGCAGGTCAGGTACATATTGCTATGCCTCCCTAGTCCTGTTCCACTCTGTTGTATATCTCCTTATTTTTCCATGCAAAGAAGCAAATAATTTTGATTTAGCTGTTCTGCAGAATTTATGATGATCAGATGATCAGTATTCCTGGATTTCTAGCTGTAGGCAAGAAGTGGTTTATTAAAGTTCTATTTTCCCTACATGAAATTGGGTTAGTGGTTTGCCTTTTCCTCATGGGATTATTGACTTCTGTAGAGAGTAGCTCCATATGGTGGCCATTGTATGTACTGCCAGCAAATGTAAAAGCTGCTGTTTTCTGGGTATGTGCACTCTCGTCTTATCATAAGGACTATAAAGTACTTGATTTTTGTGTTGATAAGGGTGTTGCCTAACATACTTTTCCTGGAGAAAATGCAAAACACATTTCCTCCTACCCCAGAAAGGGAGCTTTTGACAGACAAAAGTTCATATACACCAAAGTACAACATGGTGAATCTATGATATTTCTGGGATTACTTAAGGGAATATGGGTAAGAGCAATCAGGTACTTTCAACTGCTTAACCCAGAGACTCAGCCACAGCAGGATACATTATCACCAGCTACCAAGATGCAACACATTCCCACTGGTACCATGAGTCACACATCCTCCACCTGTACATGAAAGGTCCTTATAAAGCTCCTTATAAAAAGGTCAGTCCTTCCCTTCTTCACTCTCGTTTTCCATTAACCCTCACCCAGAGGCAGTCTCTCTATAGCCTCTCCCCAATAAACCTCCAACCTGAGATATATTACGATATGTGACTTTATGGTCTCCATTGCTTAGATTATAACAGAGATTCAAGTGTCTTCTTTACATTTAGATCTTTTTTATTTTTAACAGTTCTGGACACCTCAGCTGTCTCTGCTTCTTCCAGGCAGCTCAGCTTATTTGAATATGTCTTTTCACAATCCCTCTCTTGTGTGTGTCTGTGTCTCTCTCTCTCTCTCTTCTGTCGTGTGTGTGTGTGTGTGTGTGTGTGTGTGTGTGTGTGTGTGTGTGTGAGTGTTTTGGTGTGGTATATATTTTGGGTCCATTTGTGGTTACATGTCCTTTGCTTCTTCCCTTCCAGGGTGTATGGATGGGAACAGGTGGAGTTCTGCAGGATCCAGGTCAGGCTGGGAGTGAGTACTGGTGTAGATAGCAGGAGGCAGGGCTTTTCTGAGGTTCATAGTGTTACAGCTCTTTTAGATGAACACCTTTGATGATTTTCAATGAAATGCTTCTCTGAAATTATCTTAGAATAAAGAATATACATACATTTATTCAGGGTGGAATTGAATGCATATATTTTATTTGGGGTGAACCAAGAATCAATCTATCTATCTATCTATCTATCTATCTATCTATCTATCTATCTATCTATCTATCTATCTTACTTTGGAGAGTGGGAAGGTGTTTTCAAGATAAAGGAAAATCATAGGTTAGAATGTAAAGTTCTCTAAATACTTCATTTGTGTGGAGAGGCATAACAGGAATGCAGGTACTTTCTGGGTTGGTTCTTATGGAGCTGGGGAAGAGGAAGCTGAATCTGTAATTTCACCAAGGCCAAGTGACATTCCACAGGTATAGGGTGGGGATTTTCCCTAGACAATGTCAGAGAAGAAGAAGCCCTGTTGGTAAAGGGAGTCCACCATTTTTCCACTGAGCTCAAGGATTTTTGATAATGTCTGACTTTGATCTTCCTTAACAGGGCCTAACACCTGGGAGTCAGAGAAGCCTAGAGAATATAATTAGTTTCAGAAACTGAGGCTATAGAGTTGTTTATGTCCTGACCATAAGAAGATTTCCTATTGGGTGAATTATTTCTTCTCTGCTTAAAACACCTGCTCTTTCCTTTCGCTATTAACATCCTCTTTTTTTTTTTTTAAATAGGTTTTCTTATAAGATGAAAAGTCTCACCTCAGAAGACATGGCTATAAAACAAAGTCTAAAATAGGAACATTGTCCATTGTCAATGATTTTCAGCAATACTGTTGAGGATGTTGTTGATGAGGGTGGTTGAGAGGCCACCACCATCCTCATTCACCTCTTACTCAAGGCATCATGATCTCGAAGATCCACCCTTGTTGCTCTGTCCTTATATATTTTGTCTGTAGAAGCTCAGAAAACACAAACTTCTTTCATCAAATGACATTTTTAGTATAATACAGGCATGTAAAATGAATACAAGTTTAAAATGAATTTACTATTGATATTTGAATATTTCTTAGATATTATACAACTAAATAAAAGATGATATATTTGAGAAGTTGCTATATGATTAAGTAATCGTACCTAGACATTATTTCAATTCAAGTTGTGGAAGCCTGTGCTGTCTTAGAGTTTCCAATATTTTAAAAAGTAGCATCATATGCCCAATTCTATATATAAATGAGGGACCCAGATAGAATAAATGAATTTTAATTAGTTATAGAAAGATTTATTTACTATTAGCTATATTACTTCTTTCTTCCCGTTTGAAATAAAAACCTGGGAATTTTGTCTTATTAGAATCAAGTATTCTGTAATTTTGATGGAAAGTGTATTTGTGTGTGTGAGTGTGTGTGTGTGTGTGTGTGTGTGTGTTTGAACTTTCATGATAAAAAGAAGCTGAAAATATCATGGGTGCTCATTTTCAGCAACTTTCTGGGGTATTATGATAGTATCTGAAGAAAGAGGCTGGGAAATATATATTAATTTTGCTATATAGATTATGGTAAAAATCAAAATTTTCTTGCAAACTTTAAGGGTGTATGAGTGACAGCTTCTGTTCAGAGTAACTTGCAACAGAAAGCTAAGTATCTGATTGAGGTGACATGTGACAGTCTCTCTGGTAATGTGCAGGGTACCCATAGAGTGAGTTGGCCCATGCTAAATATGTGTGTGTGTGTGTGTGTGTGTGTGTGTGTGTGTGTGTTTAATATACTTTTATAAAAGTCTTGCAAATCAATAAATAAGCATTTTAAGATGGCAGGTATCATAGTCCATGTAATTAAACTGGATGAGTAGATGCACCAGATTCTGCCTTGGACTTCTGTAGTGCTGCGAGTTTGTTATTTTAACTGACAAACACAACAGCTTATTTTTATGTTCATTATATTTACTGTGTTACTGAGAGAATTAGAAGCCCCTAAAGTATATCTTAAAAGATTTTATTGCTCTGTAACAGACGCTGTCACTTTAAACTCCATTAGTATAGCCCCTTGGATTAGTAATTATGTTCTTAGGGAGAGACAAAAGATGTGGGATTGAGTCTCCATCCAGCCCTGTACAATCAGTGGTGAGTGCCAGCCTGTCCTCAGGGAGAAAGAATGGCATTCTGAAGATCAATGATATTATTAGACAGGACTAATGCAGCCCTCTCTTCAGACTCATGTGGTACATATCTTCAATTCACAACTTTTCTAGTATTCTAATTCCTTATGGTTTAGAGCAAGTGGGTTGTCTCTGGGAGAAGAGATGCTTGTTGCCAATCCTCATGACCAAAGTGGACCCTTGGATCCATAACCTGCCTTACCACTTTTAGCAAACTTACATATTTTTCTCTGAGAAGAACATAGCATTTTATGTGTTTTAGAACAGTGTATATATTTGAAGTAAAAGAACCAGTTTCTATAAGTTTGAGGCTCAATTTGATATCCAAAAATATTTTTATATGATTTAGGTCTATGCATCTTCAATCTATGTTACTGAGAATTTTAAAGGTGTTTCTGTACCACAACTAATTACATTTAAGGAAAAGAGAATAATTAAAGGAAAACCCAGGAATTTTGTGTAATTGAAACATTTTTAAAGTTATAAAACAAGAAAGACAAACTACCACTTTGGTACTACTGCTGGGTTTAAAAGACTTCACACATCACAGGGTTTGTAAAGATACATGCAATGAAAATATCTTTATTTTCACATAAACATTGACATAAAATTTATGTTCTCTCACAGTGTTGTTTCACCTGTCTTTAATACCAGTACTCACAAGGCAGAAAAAGGCTGATCTCTGTGAGTTCAAGGCCAGGAGGATCTATAGAGTGGGTGTTGGTTTATCCTCCACTTATTAGTGAGATCTTTTCTCTCTCTCTCTCTCTCTCTCTCTCTCTCTCTCTCTCTCTCTCTCTCTCNCNCACACACACACACACACACACACACACACATACACACACACACACTCATTGTGTAATTGAAATACTTTCTAGTTATGAAATAAGAGTATGAAATATGACATAGTAAATGTGTGTGTGTGTGTGTGTGTGTGTGTGTGTGTGTGTGTGTGTGTGTGGACTGTATGGAATGGACACTAATAGAGATGAATTTTAATAGTTTGGACACGTCTCTGAAGAACATTCTATGTGTTACATTTTAGAAAATAGTTTTCCCCTCAATGTTAGAAAACAAAGGAGGAAATACTATTTTTCTCAAAGGGGAAGTAGTCTCCATTGATTGGTGAAATGGAAGAGTCTTTTAACTGAGCAACATCGTTCCCACATTATCGAAACTATGCCCTGTTTGCTTTCACCCTTAACCTTAAAATGCCTTGAAGAGAAAAACTACTTAAAAACAATGTCACCGGAAACTGCAGTAGCATTGTGGAAGGTAGCACTGAGAAAATCTCCCATGTCTTTGTGACACCTAGTATACTATCCTCAGAGTGACCTCGGATGGGCACAGAGCCCTAACTCAGTAGAGTCAAGTGGTATCAACATGCTGTTTTACTTATTTAAACTCGGTGTTTATATATTTGCATATTACTCTCTTTTGCCTTAACAATTCCATACACGTATACAATGCATTTGGCTGTATTTTCTCCCATTACTATTTATCTGCTCTCATACCCCCCCTGTTGACCTTTTTCTTCTCCCTAGATACATTTACTTCTACTTCCTTTGTCTTTTTGTGCTCATGTCTTTTTCAGGTAGCCACAGTTGCTGTATCTTTGTGAATGGAACAGTCACTCATTCTAGAAGACAGCATCCCATAGCACTCCTTATCGTCTGGCTCTGGTCTTCCCCCTCCTTCTTCTGTGATGTTTCCCAGACCTTGCCAGGGTTTACAAAGTGACACACTTTATTACGACAGTATGTCATGGAAAATCTTGTTTCCTAGGACATGGGTGTGATTGTTTGGTAACCTTTCAGTAAAAAGGATACCTGTTCCTTATGCCATGAACAAAAGAGCATTGAAAATTAGCTGAACCAAATACACACTTTGAAACCTAATAGAGATAATTTTTTAGATATATTTTGACTGTAGACATTAGTATTTAAACTGGAATTGAAGATAGCATCTATGGGCTTTAGTCCATAAAATCAATCAAAGGGTTTTATGAAACAAAGGAGTGGGTTCTCTTCTTACGGAGTAATATTTGTATAAAGTAAGGGATGTGCTTGGCAATGAGTTGTAGCTCTCTAGGTCATCGATAATGATCTCCCAGGATTGTGACCACTATCATCCCTCCATCTCATCATGAGTAATTACTTTATCCCCTCCCTCCTCTCATGTTGCTATGTTCTTATACCAAGAACATAGCTGTTACATGATGTTGGGGTAACAGTAAGTTTAGAGGAGATTTCAGATCTGTTTGATTCTTTCCATTAAGTGAAATCCCATATTAGTTTCATGCATCCATGCTAATATAATTTAATATATTCACTGAAACAGTGTACACATTACCTACAATACATAAATTTGGACCTATAGAGAATGTTCTATTTTTATATTGCTTTAATATTTGCTTGTGCAGCTTAATATATGAAGAGATAAGAAAAAAGCAGTATGTGAATCCATGTGTGTGTTGTGTGTTGGGGGGAGGACTTTACAAAGGCTCTGCTCATTGCCTGTTCTCCCATGTTTCTAAAACATTGTTTACAGTGTGTTTTCTGTTTAGTGAAACCTAGAAGTATACATTGAGAAATGCAAATTTCTTAACAAAATCTTATTTTATTTTTAAGCCAGCATCATTGGGAAGTGAGAGATCCTGGCTCCAGAAAGTAATACAGAAATAGATTTTTTTTCCCATTTGAACCTATTCTATATACCCAGAATTCTTGAAAACAAAACAAAAACAAAACAAAGAAAAGAAGCATGTTTTCATTGTGGCCTTAGCCAGACCACTTCTGGTTTCCATGAGAAAACTGTAACATGGACATTCCAAAGTGTGGAGATCCTTGCCAAAATAAACAGGCAAGGGAGGTCACAGGAAAGCCCCAAGAATGTCAGTCTCATGGACACTAAGGCAAAGCCCCCAAAATGAATATTTGTTTTGAATATATGCAACATGGGAATTGAGGAACTAGACAGTCAGGTAGCAAGAAGCAAAGTTTCATAGAGCAGCCCAAGGGCAAGAAGAAGCAAAATCTTCATAAGCAACAATACTACATCAGAGAAGATGGACGTATGGGCTTCCACAGGGAGCTGCGCCTCATGTGGCAGACGCCCCTGATATAGAAGTTAGGTAATGAGGAAGCATGGGAGAAGAGTCCAACCTGGTGTTCCACTAAGAAACACCATAAACACAGACATGGTCTGAGAAACTGTGAGCAGTTAGGAGAAGGGATTCTGCAGTATCCCTGAGGAGTACAGTTTACACAGGTAACAATCTTTCACTTACCACACTGACAGGTAGTTAAGAATGGATGGATCTGGAGGATATCATGCTAAGTGAGGTAACCCAATCACAAAAGAACACATGATATGCACTCACTGATTATCCCAGAAGCTCCGAATACCCAAGATACAATTTCTAAAACACATGAAACTCAAGAAGAAGGTAGACCAAAGTGTGGATACTTGATCCTTCTTAGAAGGAGGAAAAAATACTCATGGAAGGAGTTACAAAGACAAAGTTCAGAGCAGACACTGAAGGAAAAACTATTCAGAGACTGCCCCACCTGGGGATCCATCCCATAAACAACCACAAGTCCAGACACTATTGAGGATGCCAACAAGAGCTAGCTGACTGGAGCCTGATAAAGCTGTCTCCTGAGAGGCTCTGCCAGTACTCACAGCCATCCATTAGACAAAGCACAGATCCCCAATGAAGAAGCCAGAGAAAGAACCCAAGGAGCTAAAGGGGTTTGCAGTTCCCTAGGAGGAACAACAATATGAACTAACCAGTAACCCCAGAGCTCCCTGAGACTAAACCACCAATCAAAGAAAACCCATGTTGGGACCCATAGCTCAGACCTTAGGGCCTCTCCTCCCACTGATGCCAGACAAGGCCATCCTCTGCTACAAATGCAGATGAAGCCATGGGTTGCACCATGTGTACTCTTTGGTTGGTGGTTTATTCCTTGGGAGCTCTGGGGGAGGTGGTTGGTTGATAATATTGTTCTTCCTATGAGTTGTGAAGAAAGAAAGAAAGAAGGAAGGAAGGAAGGAAGGAAGGAAGGAAGGAAGGAAGGAAGGAAGGAAGGAAGGAAGGAAGAGGTGGGAAACAGCCTAAGACCAAGATACTGTGCCTTTAACAGGTGTAGAATTTGCCTCTGAAATGTCCTCAATAAGAAAAGCCACTGTGGGAGGGTACTCTCTGGTGATTTTAGTAACACCAGAGTTCTTTAAAGAATGGGATGCTGGGAGCATGTTTCAATGGGAGCACGTTTCAATGGAAAACAGTTTTTTTCTAGGTTTCCATGGCTCAGCAGATCCCTGTGTTCAGCAGTAAACAAGGAGACTAGGGAACAGCATCCATCTCAGGAAGGAAGGAACTGCATTTCTCATTTCTTTCTTTTATTTTAATTAACTTTTACACTTACCATACAAAGAAATGGGATTTACTATGCACCCTCATATGTTTAGGCTTCTTTCTGGTCTCTCCTTATTGATCATTATCCCCAGATCCCCACCTCCTTTCCACCATTTTTGGTCTGTTTCATTCCTGGAATGTTTTCTTTTTGGCCTTCATGTTATACATATTTCATTTCCTTCTATTAATTCCCTCCATTCTCCCTTAATTTCTATCACCCCTCTCATAGTCTTGCTTATACTTTCATGTTCTACATATTTAGTCATGCATGTACCATTTATTTATTTATTTATTTATTTATTTATTTAACTCAAGAAGGTCATTTTTTTTCTTTCTTTTTTGAAATGCGATACATTTCTAATGGTAACCCATTTCTGAAGGGAAAGTGGTTTCCCATTCTCTCTCTCCATGCTTCTAAAGAGGGTGCTCACCCACCCACCAAATCCCTCCTCCCCACTCTGGCATTCCTCTACACTGGAGAATAGAGCCTTCACAGGTTTCAGGGCCTCTCTTCTCACTGATGCTAGACAAGGCCATCCTTGCTACAAATGCCGATGAAGCCATGTGTTGCACCATGTGTACTCTTTGATTGGTGGTTTATTCCTTGGGAGCTCTGGGGGTGGTGGTGATTGGTTGATATTATTGTTCTTCCTATGAGTTGCGAAGCCCTTCAGCTCCTTCAGTGCTTTCTCTAACTCCTCCATTGGGGACCCTGTGCTCAGACCAGTGGTTGGATGCAAGCATCTGCACCTGTATTTGTCAGGCTTTGGCAGAGCCTCCCAGGAGACAGCTATAAGAGGCTCCTGTCGGAAAGCACTTCTTGGCATCCACAATAATGTCTGGGTTTGGTGGCTGCATATGGGATGGATTCCCAGGTGAGGCAGTCTCTGGATAGCCTTTCCTTCAGTCTCTGCTCTACACTTTGTCTCTGTATCTCCTCCCTTGATTATTTTGTTCTCCTTTCTAAGAAGGACTGGAGCATTCACATTTAGGTCTTTTCTCTTGAGCTTCATGTGGTTGGTGAATTGTATCTTGGGTATTCAGAGCTTTGTGGCTAATATCCACTCATCAGTGAGTACACATCACATGTGTTCTTTTGTGACTGGGCTACCTCATTCAGATTCTACTTTCTAGTTACATCCATTTGCCTAAAAAATTCATGAAGTCATTGTTTTTAATAGCTAAGGAGTACTCCATTATGTAAATATATCACATTTTCTGTATCCATTCCTCTATTGAGGGACATCTGGGTTCTTTCCAGCTTCTGGCTATTACAAACAAGGCCGCTATGAACATAGTGGAGCATGTAGCCTTGTTATACATCGGAACACTTTTTGGGTATATGCTCAAAAAACCAAACATATATCTAAATGTAAACATAGACACTATGCAATGTTTGTCATCCTGGAGTATGGTTTATTTCATTTATTGATCTCTAATTTCATCTATTTCCTTGCCAGGGACACAAGTGGATTTTTCTTTGTACTATAAACAGTTCTGTTGTGCATATATAACATTTTGGCTCATCTATGTTTTGTGCTATTAAACTCTTGGAATGATTCCAGATTGTGGCTCTCATGTGTAGCATAACAATAAGCATTGATGAACATGCTTCTCTTATACTTAACAGTTAATTTTGCAGAATCATGGTCACACAGTGAGGTCCCAATACACTTCAGAGGAAGTACATATCTCAGTTCAAGTCTGTTGCCATTAAAATATGTAAAACTCTTAAGTCTGCATGCAGTGTTGGCTTTGATAATGGTAGTTGCTGTAATAAATCTGAGGGCGGATGATATTTCAGAATAGGAAAGACAGGATTTAAGCAGCTGTGCATTTCTCTTCTAGAAAGAAACCAAGGAAAGCATATCAGATATTTCACTTTGTGTGAGTAATCCAGTAGACATGAATGCTCAAGGCAAGTTTGTTGAAGACAATCATATGTGCTGTCCAACTTAGAAGGCATGTCAGAAAAGCTGCTTCCCAAAGGTCTGGAGATTGCAAAAAGCCAGTCAAATGCTAAGCCAATGAATATTATTGTCAGTTCTGATAGAGAAGGTAAAACATGGCTATGTCCATCATGAGCATAGGCCCCAGGAAGAGAAATAAGGTCTGCTGTTAACATATCTGGGACACTTTCAGGTAGCAATGGTCATGAGATGATTATGAGGATAACAGGAAGAAGTGAACATGGAACCTCAGACTGAGGAGCAGCTGGATGGAAGCTTCTGGGGGTCTAGTCATGTTTTGGCATTGATGACAGATTCTGCATGAACTATAGATTTCTTCAAATGTACACCAGAGACAGCCATGGTCCCTAAGACAAAGAAATCTGGGAAAGAACTGGCTGTAGGAGGACCATTAAACTCTGAATTTAGTCCATGGGGTTTTATATGTCTACATTAGCAATTTTACAAGCAAGGGCTTCATAGCTGCTGAGAAATGTCAGGGTGTCATGATATAAGATCTAATGCAGTATGGACTTTAAAGGGATGAGAAACCCAAAGAGAGTGACACAAAAGACCAGAATTGAAGGAGCCAAGGAGTCACCTGAAGTGTGTAAACATGTCTTATAATATTTCTATGAATTTGAGAATAATCCCTGGAGGAATTCTAGAGAAACTTAACAAGCCACTGCTCTGTGGAATAAACCTTGGATTGGCTGATCAGTAAGATCTCTCTCTCTCTCTCTCTCTCTCTCTCTCTCTCTCTCTCTCTCTCTCCCTCCCTCCCTCCTTCCTTCAATCACCTGTTCTCTTCATTGAGAGCTTAAAGGTACAAAAAGAAATGAATTATAGAGTTGAAATGGGGAGACTTGAGAATGTTGTCCAGCAAGGAGACCCTGGTTTCCAAAAGAGCAGTTTAGAAAAGAAACATGTTGCAAACTGATTTTTGCAGAAAACTCAGCTTGGGATGGGGAGGAAAGAAACATTAGATTTTTCTTCTACTTAGGAATAGTGAAAGACTCCACAGAGGTTCTGACCTATTTTGGAAATAAATGGGAAAGTAGTATTACCAGAATTTCATAGAAAACCAGACCAAAGAGTCTGAATAAGGACTGTCAGAAGAAATACAAAGATGCCAAGAGAAAATAAAACCCAAGTAATAATGCGAGAATTTGCTTCTGTTCTGTATGTGAGTGAGACTCCTGTAAAGACATAGATCCAGAAAATAGACTTAGCTGATAAGAAACTTCAGCGTGAAAAAACTTTCTACAAGGAATACTCTTCTGGTTGCTGTCAGTTTCCCTACATTTCCTTGTAAATAATATATTCAAATAATGACACCAGAGCTAGACAGACGGCTTAGTGCATAAAAGGTCTTGCTGTTCCTGCAGAGGATCCAAATTCAGTTCCCAACATCTATGAGAGCCATGTCAGAATGCTGAAAAACTGCTATAACTACAGCTTCTAGAGACCTGATAACTTTCTCTTGTGTCTACAGGCATCTTTTCTCTCTGTATCCCTCTCCCCCTCTCCTTACCCCCCTCTCCCTCCCTCCTCTTCCTCTTCCTCTCTCTCTCTCTCTCTCTCTCTCTCTCTCTCTCTCTCTCTCTCTCCCCTCTCTCCATCTCTTTGTTTCCATTTCTTTCTATAATCTCTTTGTATCTGTTTGTATATAGATAGGTGGGTGTGGGTCACATATACATAAATAAAATATAACCAACATTTTAAACAAGGAAGGACAATCTTATGTTAAATAAACTATCTTAGAAATTGTACTCCTTTTCATTTTCTTTGGATAAAATATGAAGTTAATCCATTAAATACCCATTATTTTTGTCAGGGTCAATTGAGAAATGATACTGGGGTCTGATAGCTAAGATAATAGCTACAATATACACTTAGATTCCAAAAATGAAATTTTAAGCAATGTATCTTCAATACATTGATAAAATTATTTCATGAAAAACCAAATCTAGATTAAGCTATCCCTATGTTGATTAACAATCTAGTTAGTATTTTACCTGAGCTAGTCAAAGCAGGATAAAACATGAAGCCAATAAGATAGTTCCCTACACTCCCAGGTATTATTGTGGGAATTACAGTCCACACTCTGTACTCTAGGAAACCCAGGGAAAATGTAGACAGCAGTAAGTCATAGAGGGAAGGCATGCAGGCTTATTTTCATCTTCTAAATTTATATTGTGAAGATTCAGAAAACCACCAAAGTTGGTGAATAAAATTCCTTTGCAAGAAAACATGAGGTCAAGGGGAAGTGATGGGCGGTCTGTAGAATATGTCCTTCAAACATGCTTGTGTCTAGCCTTAGGAGGCAGTGGGTATCTTCTGTTACTTGGCAAAAGGAAATAAGTATTAAGATGGAGTTCTGTCTATGCCTGTTCCTGAGACAATATGTGAAAATCTGTACTGTCTACCCTTAGCCTTAGAAATAGAGAGCATCACCAAGGAAGTATGTGTGGCTTTATAAGTTTAAAAGCCAATCAAATGAACTTTCCTCTAGGAATTTTGGAGGAGAATGAAGCCTGTGGATATCTTGATTTTTAGGCCCCATGAGGTACTCTTGGACAGATCTCATTTATAACTAGAATGACACGAATATTTGCTTGATATTTAATAGTGATAAGTAAAAATGAAAGCAATTTTTCCTTTTTACTTACCTATAGGTTTATAGTTGTTGTACATAGTAATGGGCTTCATAAAAACATGTTTTTTTTTCAAGTAGATATTGTGTCTTGGTCACATCCAACTCTCCTTTGCCCTTCTCTCTCTTTCTCTGCCCCAATTGTTCTTTCCTTTAAAAGAAGATTAAGAAAATTTCATAAAAAGTGTTGGAAGAATGAGAAAAATTAAACAAAGAGATGTCACTGAACTCGGTTTCCAACTCACAAACTGCTTCTGCAGTTGAAGATATACTTTCAATCGCATACTTAGGTGACCATATGCTAGTTGATTTCAGAAACATTGTGACAAAGGCTTGACACAAATTCCTTAATAGAGAATGAATTTATTTTGACTCCTTTTAAGGACTACAATCAATTTCATAGCAGGAAACACATGGTTTTCATAGTGGTCTGTTTTTGTGTGGCAGGGCATTGATGATATTACTGCTGAGACTAGAAGTACATGCAACCTCCCAAGCCTATGTCCCAAAGTTTCCAGAATCTTCCAAATCTTGTCTCTACCTGGGGGACCGAGAAGTGTTCACTTTGGAGGATATATCAAAGTTTTCAATGATTTCAGACTGTTGTTTACCAGTTGCATCTATGAATTCATTCTCTTTAAGCTTCTTCCTATTTTGCTCACCAGATTTAGACAATGTGATACAGTCTATGTAATGGAGCAATAGCATAGTGACAGATTAAGAGTTTTGAAGGTCATTTAGGAGGAAGGTTAGAGGTAAAATTGTTGTGTTTCCCTTACTGCTGATGTAAAGATAAACTATAGCTGTTTATTAAGACAGAGAGATTTAAAAAAAAAAACTTGCACATTAAAAAAATGCTTACCACTTTTCAGGGGAATGTAAAGTAGCTGGCATTAAGAAATTGCAGGAGAAGCAAGAGCCCTGGCTACATATAATCATTGGATCAAGTCTAAAATAATTCACTGCCATTCTGCAAGACCCATCCATCTTCTCTCAACACTAATCTACCTTCTGCTACTTAAATGGAGACAGGCTAGAGATCATCACCCTAACATCCATCAAGCCTTCTTGGAGAATTAATTGTTCTGGTTCACTGAGGATATAATATTGGATTTGACTTTTGGCCTAGACCTGAAATGCAAAATAGCATCCCTTTTATGAGTTAGGAAACTGAAGTAAGGAATCTGTTAGTTGCCACTGTTTGTTTCTTTGTTTTCAACGAGCACACCTGGCGAGATGGCTCAGTGGATAAAACACTCACCATACCAGGATCACATATGGGAGGAAACAAGAATGATAGACAGAGGGTCAAGAAATTGAACAGAGACATATATACAGCAATGGGGGGATGGGGAACAGGAGGTAGCCACTAGACAGTCCCAGATGACCAGGAAAGCAAGAGGCTCCCAGGACTCAATGTGGGTGAGATTAGCTGAAATACCCAACAAAGGGGAGGGAGAACCTGTAGAGACCTTATCCAGAGTTTAGGCAAAGCTCCTGGTTGAGAGATGGGGCTACCCACTCATCTCCAAATTTTTAACCCCTACTTGCTCCTGTCTAAAGGCAATACAGGGACAAAGTATGGAGCAGAGACTGAAGGAAAGGCCATCCAGAGACTGATCCACCTGAGGATCCATGTCATACACAGACACCAAACCCAGACACTATTGTGGATGCCAAGAAGTGTTTGCTGATAGAAGCCTGAATTTCTCACTCTATGTTTATTCTAGGAATCCAAGCCCGCGTCCTCGTGCTTGTATAGTGAGTGTTTTTTGTTTGTTTATTTGTTTCTGGTTGCTTTAGGGTGGTGTTTTATTTATGTAACTTTCAAATGGTAACCCTTTTCCTGGCTTCCCCTCTGGAAACCCCCTATCCCACCCCTCCTCCCCAGACTTCTATGAGGGTACTCCCTTACTAATTTATTCACTCCTACCTCACTGCCTTGGCATTCTCATACTACAGGATATCAAGCCTTCACAAGACCTAGGTGCTCTCCTCCCATTGATGCCAAATAAGGACATCTTCTGCTACATATGCAACTGGAGCCATTTGTACACTTTGGTTGGTGGTTTACTCTCTGGGAGCTCTGAAGGGTCTGGCTAGTTGGTTGATGTTGTTGATCTTCCTATGGGGTTGCAAACCCCTTCAGCTCCTCCAGTCCTTTCCCTAACTCTTCCATTGAGAACCCCATGCTCAGTCAGATGGTTGGCTGCAAGCATCCACATCTGCATTTATCAGGCTCTGGCAGAGCCTCTCAGGAGACATCTATATCAGGCTTGTATCAGAAGGCTGCCATCAGCAACTATACTTGTAAAAGGAAGACAGTGGTTCTCAAAAGAGGAATATAAAACAATTTTAAACTCACATGACTACCGTACATAGATCTTAAACTATGTTAAAATATACATCTTCAAAGATAGCTACAAATATTCAACCCAGGTAAGAAATCCAAGTGGATGTAGTCATAAACTTGGTGAGAGGAATTGGCAAAGTCATTTTCCCACACTACAAAACGTTCTAGAGTATTAACTGAGGGATGCCTTTCATTATTTTCCACACTCCTCATTGTAGCTCTGCACAGCCTTCAGCTGCACTTTCTTTGTCTTTGCTCTTTTGGGGGTCTTAAAATAGACTTTGGTGAAGCCAGCTGTTCGTGAAACAGAGGCCATAGAGGGAGAGAGAAAAGAAAAAGCTAGCTCAGGAAAGCAGAGAGTCTTGCTTAGCTTCTGCATAGTTGCTATACTAATCAATATCACAGTAATTAAAATCGCCCGTGATTAATGGGCTGGTGTTCAGTTAGAGCTTTGTTGTCTGCAAAACCATTTCACAATCTATTTTGTCTAACTGCCCAGCAGGATCAAGCTTCAAATCACCAGGCTACCTTTTGTCCTTAATTTCCATTTGAACCACTCTTGTCTACAGAAATACTTTGCCTTAGGATGCAATTGTAGGGTTTCCCATATAGTAAATGAGGAAAAGTCCATTTTTTTTCTCAAAAGCAGACTGAAATGGAAATTCAAGGATTGCCATGTATTCTGCCAACAGTTCACTGAATACATCTTCTTTGTAGTAGAATCCCCTGGGATATCAGGACTCTGACGGGCTATATTCATAATGCTTGTGACCCGTAGGTGGCACCTATTTGCATTATTTTTTTCTACAAGACACAATAATCAATGATGTTATTTTCCTTTTGTCTAACCAACCATGAATAGAAGTCTAAATCTTGAGTATCAACTCTGATCCTTGATTAATTCAGTCATGGGGATTTCACATTTACACACACACACACACACAGCCACACAAATTACATATACAAAGGCCTTACAGTTCAGAAAGGCAGCACCTTTAAGGAGGCGCCTGGATAACCATTACCTGTAGTTGCTCAAATAGCTCCAAAACTTAAAATAAACATTACTTGTCTATTATGTTATATGTCTGATACTTTTTACTTTCATGAAATCAACAAGACATGATTTTATGGCATTTACAGCTGATGAGGTCCCCAAACAAGTTTAAACATAGAGATTCTTTTGAAGATGGGTTGGTCAGAAAACACTATAGAATCTAAATTCGAAGGTTAACTCATAGAGAATCAGTGAATTCAGATTTTTAAGTCAGGAATTTAATTAAAGTCTTTGTAAATCATTAGATTTAAACATTTATTTTTCAGTCATCTTGTTTTCTTTCTTTCTTTCTTTCTTTCTTTCTTTTTATTTTTATTTATTTATTTATTTATTTGGTTTTTTGAGACAGGGTTTCTCTGTATAGCCCTGGCTGTCCTGGAACTCACT
>NC_034599.1:8286668-8288718 GCF_900095145.1 Mus pahari | reverse complement strand
TGTAGACCAGGCTGGCCTTGAACTCAGAAATCCACCTGCCTCTGCCTCCCAAGTGCTGGGATTAAAGGCATGCGCCACCACGCCCAGCACAGTCATACATTCTTTAACTTTATCATTCTTTGAACTATCCTTTAAGAGGACAATGACTATCAGGCAGAAATAGCTTAGCAGTAAGAAGTTCACTAATAGAATTCTTAGTAATTTAATACTATTTTTATAATTTAAAGACAATACTGTCTTCCATTCCCTGTTCCTTTCTCCCTCCTGATTTCTCACTCTCTGGTTCTCTCTTGCTTTCTGAGATGTAAGCTCAATGCTCTCCCAGCTGTGATGCCCTCACTCCACTGCCATGGACTCTATAAAGTTTTAACTATCTGAAACTGTAAAATCTAAGTTAAACAATTTATTCTATAATTTGCTTTGGCCATAGTGTTTCATCAGAGCCAAAGAAATGTAACTATGCCAATAGTCTTCCATAGAAAGATCTCTTTAGAAAAACCTGCAAGGGAGGCTGCTACCTTGATGACACATTCATTGTCTCTCCATTTGGGAAGGAAAATATCAGAAGTTGTAAATCTTGTGGATCCCAGCTCTATGGACCTGTGAAGTCAGGATTTGCTTAGGCCTTGTTCATGCTGTCATGGTCCATGGATACATAACATAAGATGGGACTTTGGATGTTGGATAATAAGAAGTATTAGAACCCTTGAGAGGAAACACTTCTTTGATCTGTCAACAAGTTCATCAGTTTGATGCCATGGAATGGCATTTTGAGAAGTTTCTGAAGTGAAGAATGCCTGTTGTCATTTGCAGCATTTGTTTCTCTGGACAACAGAACTCCAGGAACAGAAAGACATTAATAAAATTGGTTCAGTTGTTAGTTTCTGTCACTGATGATTATAAGCTATATGACTAGATGCTAAAATATGAAACAAAAATTGAGAAAGCCCAAAATGTGATATTAAATATAAATTTTTTCCAAGAACCAATTATTTGTACCAATCATTGGAATAGTATAAAGTCATTTTTTTTTTGCAGAATTTTAAAGCATTTCTATTCAGTTATAAGTTTTTATTACTCTAGATTAAAGCTAGGAGGGAAACATATTCCACATACTTGCATTCTACATTTTGAACTTGGTTTACATAGCAGTGGTAGGCACTTGAGCATCATGTTCCTGACAATTTCTTAGCCTCTTGGCCCCAAGTCTACCTATAAATCTAAAATGAAAGAAGTCTTATAGGGAATGACACCCAGTTCAAAATAGGATCCCAGAAGAATAAGAGAGAGAAATCAATTCACTCTAGAAATAAGTGATCTGTCTGTCTCCCAGCTTCCAGACTCATCTGCATGGAAGCTAGAGGCATCCTCTGATCATTAAGTGCCATGTGGCACTAGATGAGAAGCCCATGAAGTGATCAGGGACAGCGGCCAGAAAACATTTATTATATGAATAAAATCCTCTGTGTGCTGCCTTATTGCCACTCAGTCTATTTCCAGAATCAATGCCTGGAATTCTCCCTACTTCTGCTGCTCTGTAATTATTTATTTAAGTGCAGCATCACAAGGTACAATGGATCACTTGGAGGTAAGCATGTTGCCTGGCTTGGCTCATGATATCCCTCGAACCTTACTTTTAAGTCTTATTTTGTGTGCCCTTGGTAATTTGTGGGATTATATGCAACACTTCCCAGTGCTTGCCTCCAACTCAACATGTTAGTTTCAGAGTGGACCCTCTGGGAACACTCACCACTCTGAGTCTTTTAGTCCCCTCCTAAGACTGGATTCCCCACTCTTGATGCACTCAGCATTCATGTTTTAAGTGAGAAGTTGCTTGTATAGGTTTTTGCCCAGCAGAGAGTACCAGTGAAATAGAGATACACAAAGGCAATCTTCTCGTCAGACTACTTCAGTTTACTCTATAATGTAAAACAAAGAAGGCAGGGACAGCCATAATAGCTGTAACTTGGAAGCAGCATGGCGTTTTTGTTTAACAAGGAATCATACTTGTGCACGGTCAAGAATAGTCTTTACTTTTTTTTTTTTTTTT
>NC_034599.1:8285270-8286657 GCF_900095145.1 Mus pahari | reverse complement strand
CTTCCCAGAAGCTGTGACGCCTCTCCAATCTTCCCTCTCTCTGGCAGTGCACCAGAGCAAAGATGTTTACCTTTCTTTCTTAAGATGCACTCAGCACAAATATTTGAGCAAAAACCAATGTGAAAAATAAAACAAAATTGTGTAGAACACATTTTAAAGATTTGGCAGCCACTCATATGGTTAAAACTGGGTATGGTGCATACTTTATGTTTTTTTCTTCCATAATAACTTACAAAGTAACATATTTAGTCTTTGTAAACTGTAGGATATAGATTAGAAACATGAAAAGAATATGAAGAAAATATATGGAACTGGAGAGAAGTTATGTGGTTGTGGGACATTGAATAAAACCTGGATGCTATATTCCAGTGAGATACCAGGAATGCTGAATCTCTCAGCATAAGAAAAGGTGCTGGCTTCAGAGAAGGGCATCTTCTCTGCATAGCAATCACTCTAATTATTAGTAGCAATTATTACCCCATAAATTTAGCTTTCTGTGGATAATGCTATCTGCTGAGAATATTCTCATTACATATTGCTTCTAACCAAGGAAGAATAATTTATACAGCTGCTAAAAGACCTGTTCAGAATATGCATGTCATAAGGCAAGCATTAGTGATGTGGGTAGGCATTTGTGCTTCATAGACACATTGTGATGCATTTTTTCTTCAGTCATCTGCCTAGTGAGATGGCTTTCTGCTTTCCTTCTCATTCCACCCTATGTGTTTTGTTGCCTTTCAGGACAAGCTCAAGGGTAGTAAATATTAGAGATGCTCAAATTCTGTTCCACAAAGAATAAATACCAACCTGAACACACCAAAATGATAAATCTGGAGTACTCCATAGTCTAAGAACCTTGGAGCTTTCCTGCACCCATTTTTAAATATGGTGAGTGCACAGAATAAAGGCAATTTACATTCTTATTTGAATCCCTATGTGAAAGAGCAGCCCAGAGGTCTGCAGTTCTAGCCCCAAGGGAAGCCACTTATTAAGACTCAGGTTGAAAATATGGTATTTAAAGAAAATCATTTGTTTCTCTAAATTGATTTTCTCCTTTTCTTTGTCAATTATTGTAATTTCTGCATTCGTGGTGAAAGCTTTAGAAGGCCGTTACATCCCAGTAGACACTCTTTTCTAATATACTGTTATATGGAAATGTAGACCTGCAAATTCCACTGTTCGACTACTAATATACATATGAAACTATATGCATTTGAGCAGTTAAATGGAGCTTTATATTACATTTTACCCTGAAAAACTAGGTAACACATATTTATTAGTGAAATGTAGTATTTTGATAGCTTTGATATCACAGTAGCTTTCTAGGTTTTCTAATGATCATCTCTTGCCTGTGTGTGTGTGTGTGTGTGTGTGTGTGTGTGTGTGT
>NC_034599.1:8271896-8285030 GCF_900095145.1 Mus pahari | reverse complement strand
TTCCCTTTTTTTATTTTCTTTATTTTCTTCATTTACACTTCAAATGTTATCCGGAAAGTTCCCTATACCCCCTGCCCCTGCTCCCCTACCCACCCACTCCCACTACTTGGCCCAGGCCTTCCCTTGTGCTGGGTCATATAAAGTTTGCAATGCACGAGCGTTTACCTATATTTTTACAAAATCATGGCATTAGAGGTAGGGGTATGCTGTTTGAATTTCTATACATTCTACTTGTGTATTCTTAAATTACTTGCTCTCACATTTATAAGTATTTTGAAAAAAGATGTAAACGTCTAGATGTTCCAATGTTTTCAGTTTTCCTTGTCCATGAACCTTTCTGTAAGCATCAATCCATTTTTTTGTGTACATTTCTTTCCATAGTGAATGAATTCTTCCTGTCTTTCTCTACCTAGCCAGTGCTCCCATTTCCATACCACTGTAAAAAGTGGCTTATCACTCTTCAATGGTGTTCATGTAGAGAACTGACTTATTCTGAAATGGGAGACTAGCAACCTACCTATTAAAGAAAGCCAATGACTGACTTTTAGGGAAGTTAAAAGCCCAGATCCTTAGTGTCTTATTGTGACCAGTCTTGTAGTATTCTGTCTAATTGTGCTGTTTCTTATGACTACCATGATCCAAAGGGATATGCTTAAACAATCAAAATTACAATTCTGTTTCCTTATTAGGAAGAGTGAGTTTGGATCTGGAAGCTGCGGTACCATTTGAGATAGTTATTACTGAAACAGACCATTCACATTCAGTATATTTCCATCATCACACCAAACCCTATTATAGAGAAATAATCGTATTGCAGAGAAATGTTCCAGCACACTACTGTCATAAAAATAAAATTCGATTTGAAATTTCATGGTAGCTTCTAGAAAAAGGCTTTTAAAAGGGGGAACAGATAAATTTCATTTCAATGATACATTATTATATTATATGGCATATCCAAATTTGAATTTATTTGTGTATTTGTGTTGGTAGGATTGGACACAGGGTACGACAGTACTCTTTTAGCATGTAACAACATTTGAAAGAAAAAAATATCATTTAACTGTATGTCTTTAAACTCAAGTCTATAATATAAACTTGAGAATTTCTTAATTGAATAACAATCTTTGAGAAAACTTGGTGGGACTGAGGTTTTAGAAAAGTCAGGGTTGAGACAGTGAAATTACAGTTTTAAATTCCAGAGTGACACCAATTTTAAAATATGATTGAATTAAAATCAACATAAAATTAAGTGATTTAATTCTGAGTTACCTTTTCCAAATTCAAGCATCCAGCATCTTGCATGCACTGGTACCCAGTAGGGACTACAGTAGACACAAGTCCTTGAAGCACTTAAGTCTACATTTGAAGGTAGGGTCCAGCTCTGAATAACATTATCTTTTTGTAGCTTCATTTCTGCCCAAACCCACATCTTTTTCTCTTTCCCTGGAAATACTCACCTAATTAGGTACATATGCCTTGACTCTGTTTTAGGATACCTGACCTAAGCCAGTAATTTTTGTCCATCTCTTCTATTAAAGTTAATATAGTTCATTTATTATTAAAGTCCTTTTGTAGAATGTAGTATATTACCCTTAAATATGGAATACAAGAATTTAAGTTATTATGATTTTCTTCCACTGTGTTGAAAATAATTTTTCATACTATATTTAGTTTACAGTTCCTGCCCTATCATCTCCTAGTTTCTCTCTATCTCTCCATCCACACAATGCCATTCATTCTGTATCTCTTTAAAAAACACACAAACAACAAAAAAGAATTAATAACAACAAAAGAAAAAGTGCTCTAGAAACACACACACACACACACACACACACACACACACACACACATACCATAAAAACCACAAAAATTGGAAACAATGATATATAAGCAAAAGACCTGTTAAGGTAAAATGCCAAAACAAATCAATGTAAGATAAGACAAAACTTCTCCAAAACTACCATTAATTCATTTTGTGTTGGGCATCTCCTGCTGGGCGTGGGACCTGCCCTTAAAGGTGGTTTGAATATTCAGTGAGATTCTGTCTTAATTGGAGTTTTGCAGCTCTGAAAAGACACCATGATCAAGACAACTCTTCTTTTTTATTGGTTTTTCGAGACAGGGTTTCTCTGTGTAGCCCTGGCTGTCCTGGAACTCACTCTGTAGACCAGGCTGACCTCGAACTCAGAAATCCGCCTGCCTCTGCCTCCCGAGTGCTGGGATTAAAGGCATGCACCACCACACCCAGTTAAGGCAACTCTTCTAAGAACAATGTTCAATTGGTGCTGGCTTACAGGCTTAGTGGTTCAATCCATTATCATCAAGGAGGGAGGCTGGCAAGGCAGGCAGGAGAAGCTGAGAGTTCAACATCTTGCTCTGAAGGCAAACAGGAGAAGGCTGACATCTTCAGGATACTAGGAAGAAGCACTCAAATTCTACCCCCACAGTGAAACACTTCCTCCAACAAGGTCATACCTACTCTAATAAGCCACATTTCCAAATAGTGCCACTCCCAGGGCCAAGCATATTCAAACCACCACAGACTCTAATGGAGAAAACTAATTTTTCTTTAGTAGATGGTTTTCAATTGAAGAGAGCTTCTTGTTTAGAGATAGGCACTTGTGGCCATTTCTCCTTCTCAGCCCTGAGACTCTATCTGGCTTGGATATCTAGACCCTGTGTGTGTTGCCATATTCTCTGACTATTTTGACTTTCATAAGAGCACTTGTTAGGTATGAAGGCTTGACTGTAATGTTATTCTAAACACCTATAAATGTTTATATTTGTTGCACTTTTGTTTTTATGCATTTTGTTTTTAGAATACTACATCAATCATGGTAGTTTACATAGTTAAAATAAAAAAGAGATACCTCATATTAAGGGAGAGGTAAGTATGTATGTAGGTAGGTAGATAGATAGATAGATAGATAGATAGATAGATAGATAGATAGATAGATAGATGATTGATGATAGAGAGATGATAGGATGATACATAGATGATGGGTATATAGATAATAAAGATAGATGATAGATAAATAGATAGATAATAGAGTGCTTAACATGATTATATTTAATTTTGTGCTTATTGGTGTCTAGAGATTCACAGACGATGAACCTACATAAAGTGAGCAAATTGCTCTGAGGCTTATTTCTCTCAGATGATTACGGCAACTGTAATCAACTAACAAGATTCCTGAAATATTCAGAACTGTGACTCTGAAGGACTAAAATGGGCTGATTTAACTCTGAAAAAGGAACACAAGGGAAAAGAAAACATTGAAGTACTGCATGGTGTGCTTGTGGCACACTTTCTCATGGCCCCAGGTGAGGGGGGGAGACAGCTCCATGGAGGGTGGGGGTACTTATTTCTCAGCATTGCTTATGGTGGTTGGGTACAGAAAGAATTGTAGCTGCATTTGAATTTCATGCGGTCAATAAAATCAGGCATTGACCTGGAAGTGTTTACTCAGAAAGAGTCAATTTATGGGCACTGTAATTTGTCTTCTTTTAACTCCGTTGACAAGTTAAAACAAGCAAATCAAAGTTGCAAGATTTATTTCTGCTTACAATTAAAGAGTGCAGTCTATTACGTGGGGTGGAGAAGGGCAGCAGGAGCCTGCAGCAGCTGGTCACATTGCATCCACTTTCAGAGCTTGAGAATGAAGGATGCTTGCTTCCTGGCCCCCTTTCTCTTCCTAAGTAGCCATGGAGACTAGCTACAGAATGTACCACCCACAGGGCCATTTCTTCATGCCTCAATCAATGCAGTCAGATGACCCTTCACAGTCAGGACTTAAGACCTATCTCTCACGTGATGCCAGCTTCTGTCAGATTGACAAAACTAACCATCACAGTGTTCATCACCTCTTGCACCTTTCTGAGAGAAAAATTATTTGAAATAGTCCGGAGTTAAACCGTCACAGTCAAAGGATTCATGGCTATCATGTTAGTGTGAATTTAGGAGCGAGCATTGGTTGGCTGGTAGAAGAGGCCATGCCAATGGATCATTTTGTAACTGGTGGGGTGTTGTGCATAGAGTTATGAAGTGCAGGTCAGCAAGCAGGGAGACATTCTCAGCATGGTGCATGTTCATTTCGTTCTGCACAGTTGTGCACACTGATGACATGGGCAGTCCCGGCATATGCAAATTCTACAGATAAAGAGTGTTTTAAAAAATTGGATATTTTCTTTGTTTGCACTTCAAAAGTTATCCCCTTTTCCAGTTTCTCCTCTGCAAAACCCTATCCTATCCCCTCTTGCCCTGCTTCGCTTCTATGTCAGTGTTCCCCACCCACCTGCCCATTCCTGCCCTAGCATTCCTCTACACTGGGGCATCAAGCCTTCTCAGAACCAAAGGCCAACCCTCCCATTGATGCCAGATTAAGCTCCTTTAGCTCCTCCAGTCCTTCCCCTAACTACTCCTTTGGGGGGGGGTTTATGATGAAGAATTTATTTACACTTAACGAAGTATTTCATGGTAAGTACAGTTGTTAACTGAGAGTAAATGTATAAATATTCTCTTGAATCCGTGGAGGTTACCCAAGAGATCATTCACTGTGTAGTGGCTCCTATTCAGTTAAATCCTAAAGTCTCAGATCAAATTATTATTTTGCCAACACTTTCAGGGTGCATTTTAAAGAAATACTTTGGGCGATTACTATGAAGTCACATCTTTGTGACTATATTCTGTTCCCAAAGCCAAAATCGCCACTACTGAATAACTGAAAAGTAAAATATGTGCATTTGCTTTGTTCTGTTGAGCATCGATAAAAGTTTTGTAACTGTTTTGAAAGTAGCATGATTAATGCCTGTCTATTATTTTATTCTTCAGGGCATGGAAAAAACTGATAAAAAAACACACCCCCTTTCATATTTCTTCTTCATAATAACTTATAAGGGAGTGAGCAAACCTGATAAGAAATTCATCCTCTAGGGAGTTGGGTGGGTTGGGGAGCAGGGCGAGGGGAGGGGTTATAGGGGGCTTTGGGGATCACATTTGAAATGTAAATGAAGAAAATATCTAATAAAAAAATTCATCCTCTATGATCTGACAATCTTCAGGTGTCCAGGTCTTGTTTCACTCTACCTTTAAGTTAGCAGCCAAGTATCACCCTTTCAATGTAAGCTTCTTTGATTGATATGCACAAAATTTCAAGCACAAGGTACCTCCCACCAACTTCATGTTTTACTCATAGGACCTGTAACCACTTAAGTTTTATTTGTGCATTTGACCTTCCCTGTCCCCTTAGATGAGACCAGAAAATCTGTAAGGCCAGGGACATTGTTTCAATACCTGCAGTTTCTCTGGTACCTGAAATTGTGTTTGGCTCAGAATAAATAAAACCTATTCAAAAGAATGTTCTCAGTTTCTATGAAACTGCTATTCCTTCTATAATAAAAATTTAAATTGCTTTCTTTTTCAGTTGGAACCCTGAACATTTTTGAGTTGATAAAAATAAAAGCACCTTTTATAGATGAAAATGTTTGTTTCTGAGCACTTGAGTCACCTGCCTCTTCTGAAGACCTGTCATTATTGTTCTCCGCTCCATGTTTGCCTTTGCTTGGAATAGAGTAGCTAATGTTGGGTGCTTGGGTCAGCCTTTTGTTTATTTTGTTGTTGTCTTGTGTTCATATCTTAATTGTAGGGACTTTGCAGACATCACTTTGCTCAGTGATTATTTTAATAGAAAGTTTCTCTGCCCCATCCTCAGGCGCTTACTGAGTATCCAGCTGCAGGTGTGCCTGTGTCTATTATTCTCCCAGGCCTCTTACAATGTGTTTACTTTCTTCCCTTTTTACTTTGAACCTCCATGAACCCTATTATAAGCAGCACAATCAGCTCTTCTTGAGTATCTTCTGTGTGGTATTCAGAGTCGTGTACTCTTGTCTTCAGTAAGCCAATATTTCATGTGCTATATAGGATGTCTGCATGAATAGGAGGAGGCACGTCAAGAAGCTGGTACAAGTCTCACTATGAGGTCTCCATATATTCTGGGCATGCAGACCCATGAATAGATGACACATCAGACCCTGTAACATTATTATCACTGCATTTCTAAGGAAAGTTCAAACCATTGCCTGAAGAGAGTGTTATTATGATATGTCAGGATATACAGACTTATAATTGTGACATTTGATGTTCACTGAATACATGTGTGAAGGGGAAACGTGGGGAATAATGCCTGAAGAACCTTTTTCCAGAGTAAGATAATGTTTACAAACAACACAGTGCAGTCTAGAATGTGGTCATACTAGAAATATTCATTATTGAGTGTACTTCTTGCCTTTCATCTGAAGTGTTTGGAATTCTCTCCCTCAGAATAGCTCAAGCTATGGCATGACTTCACAGAGCCTGTGCTTTTAGATCTCATGCCTTGTTATATCATTCCTCCATACTTATTACTGACATAATTTTTCTACTCTCACATCACTGTATTGGTCAGGATTGTAGTTGAAACTAGTCAGGATTTCCTTGCATACAAAAGTCCAAGGTATTTAGTGTAGGATGCTACTATAAGCAAGACTCTAGGGAAGATGTTTGACTGTTATTCTTGGCATATAGTTTGCAGAGCACACCCCTTAAGAAGGGATTGTCCTTAAATTTGGGCATTTCTTGAGCTTTTCTCATTTAACACAATGACACATGAGGAAGAACATTTTGGTCCCTTCTGTTAGGAAGGATGTGCTTCTTGCATTCTCTCTGAGAATGACACCATTTCCATGTGCTTTTGGTGCCTTGTAAGCAAGTCAAGGGTTTTTAGCATGTCTCCAGGTGTATTTCAATAGCTGTGCAGGTCTAGGAAGGTGTCTTTAAATAATTACCCTTTCGTGTCTGAGGTTAGTTATTATATGTGCAATCTTTTCTAAGAGAACAGAGTCATTTATATAAAAGGGAGAAACCTAATTTTGTTGGAGCCATAGGAGACCCCAGGTTGCAGGTGGGATTTTTGTCTTTCAGGATAAATGAAATTGGGGTACAATGATTTTCACAGGAGTCACTGTCACAAGAAATTAACTTCATAAAATGTTTTTTCCAGGGTGATATAAGTTCTCCCTCAGGTGCTTGATTGGTTTGTAATTGCTCTGTCTCTGCAGCTGTGTGGTCACTGGGATACAGACACTCACTAAACTAGAACTGGCTAGGCAGGGGGGGCTACTTCCATTTCTTCCCACAGGACTTTTCTAGTTTGGGATCCATTGAATGTTCTCTTTTTATTCTTTCCCTTCCTTGACCACAGGAACTTCAAAATCAAAGCAAAATTTCATTAACATAAGCAAGAGAATAGCTCTGAGAAAGGGAAGAAAAACAATAATACTTTACTTTTTAAATGTAAGACAGAGAAGTCTATTATTCTATTCATTTAGATAATTTTGTGGCCTTCTTACTATGGTATGGTTATGTACATGTATTTTCTAGTTAAATATAGGTACAGCTTAACACATACACATGAAAGAGAGAAAGAGAGACAGAGACAGAGAGACAGAGAGAGACAGAGAGAGGCAATTAGGTGATAGATAGTTAGGTAAACAAACAGACTCATAGGTGAGAGATTGTGATTCACCCAATAGTACAGGCTGAACTGGAAATTGTGTTCCTCCTGCCTCACATCCAAAATGCTGAGAATATAGGCAGGCACTACTGCACCCAACAAATAAAGTAAAATATTCCTGGCCTATTTTAATACATTGACTTTCTCCTTTCTCCTCTGTGACTTAGACGAGTTCTGAGGTCAATTTACAGAGGGAAACTTACAATGACCTTGGGAAACTAGTGAGGCAATGCTCTCAGCAGATGAGAGGTGTTGGTAGCCGTGGGCAGAGCAGAGCACATCATTTTAGTCCTCTGTGTTCTTTATCCTCTTGTATCATTTTTAATTAGTTTATTCGGATCTGTACTTCACTTGTCCTACTACCACCTTCATTTCTGTGAAATAGTAATATGTAGATCCATTTCAGTTTAGCATCATCAACTGTGTTTCAAAGATAATTGCAGACAAGAGGTATAGTGTGCAAAAATAATAGCAGGTTAAAGAGAAAAAGTGAATTTTTAAAATAAACTTGCCAATATACAACTAAATTTATGTGAACAGAAATCAATTTGGAAAAATAAGAAAAAAAGAGGATTCTACAAAAAAAAATCAAGGGATTCAAATAAACTTGAATTCATGACTTGAAATCAGATATAATACTCTATTGCAAAAGACAGGCAGGGTCTTTAGGAATACCATGTCAACCAAATAGATGCTCTTATTTTTGTGTAAAGTACTTGAGCTTCATGTGGCATGCTATCATACATGGTACACATGGTACCTCATGGAAGATACAGTTATCTTCAATGGATCTCTCAAAATCAAAAATCAGGTCCTTGAAATGCCTGTGTGAGCACCATGGGAATGTTTACAGTGGCCAAAGGACAACTTTATGCCAAAATATAGGGCATATTTCAATTCTATTCACTAACTGATTGAGTCAAATTCAGCTGTTTGATTTTCATGGTCAGGGTATGAAAGCTGGCTTGAGAATTTGCCACTTTTTTCCTCTTGTTTTCATCTTTTCTACATATTAATAATAAAACAGTTTGATGTGGAAGCTACCCAGACCATTTTCTTAGAAGTTTAAAGGAACTTTTTGTTCTGATTTATGAACCAGCATCCCTATATGTAGGCATAATGCATTCCTTTACACACTGACCACCTCTGGGTCCTTGCTGTCTTTCTGGTAATTGCAGCTGGAGATAATCAATAATTCTAAATATTGTCAATATTAATAATAATAAATACTGTCAGTATTTTTAGAAATAGAGTGCAATAATGACATTTAGTAACTTTGGAGAACTTTCCACCTGCTGTTGCTCCCTGATGTTAAACTACATATTATGCCTTCAGGTTGAGGCAGAAGGAGAGGTAGATGTTGAGAGGGAAGATTTACTTTCTAGTTGGCTGTATCAATCTAAAAGTACCGAAAACCCCTCTCTATGTGTAATCTATCTCTATCTATCTATCTATCTATCTATCTATCTATCTATCTATCTATCTATCTATGTATATGCCATAAGCAAAGCTTGTGGAAAAGTCATATGTACAAATTCACACAAATCTTCATATTTACAAAGCAAACCCTGGATATCTGTGCTGTGCTTTGTCTGGGATTAAAAAACCACCTTAAGGAGCAGGAAATAGGGCAATATTGTAGTTCTTGGGAACATCTGTCCTGGCTGTAGTCTCCTGGAAGCTTATTTGTCTCCAAACAGTATGGCTGGATGGCAGATTGTCTCCTGAGGTAAGCAGAACAAATGTTCTCCAGAGCTATATCCTTATTTGAGGATATTTTAAATATTCTAACTTATACATCAAAGAAAATTCAAGATAATTCATGTATTGATAGTTGTCAATTAGCTAGCCTTCAATGGTAGTATTAACCTGAGTTACAGGGTGGGCCCATGCAATATGAAGAAGGGAAAGAGGATTTAGAAGAAGAGTCAATAGAATAGAATAAGATTCACTTACCCTTTCTTACTTTAAATATTAAGAGTCTCATCAATCAATTTCTAACACTCAGAAGAAGGAACTGAGTTCTCTCCCCAAGTGCCACTGCTGCCCGACCCACACCTTGGCTTCAGAATACTGCGATCTGATCTGTGTTGCATCTCTGACTTATGTACTGTAAGATGGTAGGTCTGCTTTGTTTTAAGCCATGAACTTTGAAATTTTCTGTAACTTCAAGTGATAGGAAACTGACATGTCTCTACTTGGTCTTCCTTGGCAGGTGAGGCTGACAAGAACCTACTTATTTATATACAGTTCAGCTGTAGCCTTCTGGGATGGATGTTTATGTTCAAGAACTAATCCAACAAAATTATGGTGTGTCAAGAGAACACCAACTGTGTGCATGTGTCATGCTTGTCAATGCTGATTATTAGTAAAAAGATTGTACCACAATAGGGGTAGCCCTCCCCACAGTAGTTCATGGAAGGGATTACTAAATGTCTTCTGGGATTAGCCTATTTCATTGACTCAAATTTTACCTCCATGACATGTTTCTAATTTTCTTCACAAATGCTATATACCTTTTTATTGATCAGCTTTTATTGACAAGGTAGAGAATAAATGGCAAGCATTGTTTATACAGATTTAGGATTGGATATTCTTGGCATAAGCATTACAATTCTGTGTCTGGATTAAAAGAAGACATGAGGTCAGAGAAATCAACATTTGAATTACACAAGGATAACCTTTACACAGGTCACAGCATTTGTGAAGGGTCCATATTTTGCTAGTGCAGTGTAAGTCCAGTTGGAGAGACATCAAGAACTGTGTGATTTGAAGGTACTTTTTTGAAGAATTGACCATATATGTATGTGGAATCTGATAGGAGGCCTGCAGAATAAAAGAGAAAATGGACAAGAGACTTTTAAGCAGTCTTTGTTTCAGTGTAGTGTAAAAAGGGGAGACTTAAAAGTTTGTCAGGGAAAATTAGTAGTGAATTCTTAACAAGTTTTGGTTACAAGGGGCCATTGTATTTAAGGCCCTGCGGAAGCCACCTGTTGTTTATTTGAACTTATGTGCATATTTTGGGTGGTGAGGCAGGACCTCCTGCATTTGCCTTTCTACACATCACTGGAGGTGGCATCACTCATTCAACTGTCACAAACTTCTGAATGCCTGGAAAGCAAAAAGACACAGAGGAAAACTTTGTAGAATCAGCAGATACTATGAAATATAGCTGGCAAAATAAGTTTTATATAATAATCTAATGGAAGCAAAACACTATTAGAGTCATCAGTTTATGCACTGCAGGAAAAAAATACAGAAAAATAGAAAAATAAAAACACAAAAATCCTGAAAGAAGTACAAAAGAAAACAAAATAAGTCTCTACACAAAAGAACAGAAAACTAAGTGTCAGTGGGAAAAGCTGGCATTCTGGTCTGTGTAGAGATTTGGAAATGAGGCAGAAAGCACACTAATGTCTTTGCTGTGAATGCTATCGTGTGATAAAACATGGGAACTAAAATGTTGGGCATCCCTTTTCCAGGGCCTTCAATCCAAGGACTGGACTCCAATTCTCATTCTTAAGATAATATCCATAATAACTTTGTTTATATACAATTAATATTAGCTTATCTCATTATTTTTTTTTTACAGATTAGAGAAAGCTATGATAATAGTCATTATTTTGTCAAAAATATGTCAGTAAGACAAAATTGGGAGACATGATTTTGAATTAATTACTGTAGTATGGAAACTATTAGCATGTGCCTGTTACAAGAAACCTGTGACATACATTTATCTTCAGCTTCATAGTGATCTCCTGAAGGCAATTTCTAGCTAAATGTAACTAGGTTACTCAATGAAAATGTTGTGAATGATTTGGAGTTTATTATTAGCTAATAGAAAGAATGGTATTCTGAAAACATATTTTGTTGTTGATGCTTATACATTGTTGAATAACTATTCAACACCTCAAAGAAAACACTTTAAAACACTCCTTTCTCCTTAAATACTTTATTTCCACACAAGCATTTTTGGTACTAAAGGCATGGAACTACAAAGCAGAGAGACAATGCTAGTTCTCAGCCATAGATTCTGAAATAGCACTTTGAGGATACTGTTAGACCCATCCTAGGAATTTTTTCATAGGAGTCAGTACCTCACTGTGTCTTGAAGGACTCCTTATAAATTTTTGTCCACAAACTTACAAAAATACCGGAGATGGGAAATTTACAAAAGGAATATCTTGCCCCACCAGAGGAGAGGTGTCCACACAGGAGGGCTCTCACTGCCTCAGGTGGTGAGGGAGACATCTTTGCTCCTGGTCGCCCAGGCTCCTGTCTGTGCAGTTGAGAGTGCAGACTGCTGAAGACCCCAAGCTTCTGGGACAGACCCCATTTCGGGCTCCGGACACCTGGACACCTTCCCTGCCAGATGAGAGGTAGGTACCTGAGAGGGCTCTGTCTCCCAGAGCAGGTGAGAGAGTCATATTGTGTCCAGGATCTCTCAGAGACTAGTCTTTGCAGGTGAGTGTGCAAAGTGCAGAGGTGACAAATCTTCTGAGACAGGCCCCATTTCAGGCCTACATCTTCAGTCAGGAGGCAGGTCTCAACGCCAGAACTCTGTGCACCTTCCCTGCAAGAGTAGAGCTTGCCTGCGGAGAGTACTCTGACCACTGAGACCCAGCAGAGAGCAGGACTCCCAGGACTGCTGACAGAGGCTAACAGAACCACAGGAGGAACAAGCTCCAACCAGAGACAACTATAACAACTGATGCCAGAGATTACCAAATGGCAAAAGGCAAACATAAGAATCTTACTAACAGAAACCAAGCCCACTCACCATCATCAGAACCCAGCACTCCAACTTCAGTCCTGGATACCCCAACATAGCCAAAAAGCAAGACTTGGATTTACAGACATATCTCTTGGGAAAGATCCCATTTCTGGTTCCAGTCGTTTGGCAGCTTTCCCGCCCAAGGAGGGGTGTCTGCCCGAGAGCAGTCTCAAGGCCTGAACCAGTAGGAGGGCCATCCTTGCTCTGGTGCACTGCCAGGGAGAGGGCGGCCTGGAGAAGGGACACAGCTTCTGGGAAGGATCCCATTTCTGGCTCCAGTCACTCACCACCTTCCCCTCCCCAGGAGGCGTGTCCACCCAGGAGCAGTCACAAGGCCTGACCTGGAAGGAGAGCCATTTCTGCTCCAGTGCACTCCCAGGGAAGGGGCGGCCTGCAGAAGGGACACAGCTTCTGGGATGGATCCCATTTCTGGCTCCAGTCACCCAGCAACCTTTCCCGCCCCAGGAGGGGTGTCCACCCAGGAGGAGTCTCAAGGCCTGAGCCAGAAGGAGAGCCATCTTTGCTCCAGTTCCCTTGGGATCAAAGAAAATGCAAAATGCAAAACATCCAGGAAATCCAGGACACAATGAGAAGACCAAACCTTCCCATAATAGGAGTAGATGAGAATGAAGATTTTCAACTTAAAGAGCCAGCAAATATCTTCAACAAAATTATAGAAGAAAACTTCCTGAACCTAAAGAACGAGATGCTCATGAACATAAAAGAAGCCTACAGAACTCCAAATAGACTGGACCAGAAAAGAAATTCCTCCCAACACATAATAATCAGAACAACAAATGTACTACATAA
>NC_034599.1:8250175-8268203 GCF_900095145.1 Mus pahari | reverse complement strand
TCTTCTTCTTCTTCTTCTTCTTCTTCTTCTTCTTCTTCTTCTTCTTCTTCTTCTTCTTCTTCTTCTTCTTCTTCTTCTTCTTCTTCTTCTTCTTTTTTTTTTTTTTCCGAGACAGGGTTTCTCTGTATAGCCCTGGCTATCCTGGAACTCACTTTGTAGACCATGTTGGCCTTGAACTCAGAAAACTGCCTGCCACTGCCTCCCAAGTGCTGGAATGAAAGGTGTTCACCACTACCACCCTGCCTTTTATTTACATTTCAATGCCATCCCTTTTCAACATTTCCTCTCCAAAAATCACCTCAACCCACCCACTCCTTCTTCCTGGCCCTGGCATTTCCCATATATTGGGGCATTGAATCTTCACAAGACCAAGGGCCTCTCCTCCCATTGATGGCCAACTAGGCCATCCTCTGCTACATATGCAGCTAGAGACACATGTGTTTAGTGTCCCATCATGTGTTTTCTTTGATTGGTGGTTTAGTCCCGGGGAGCTCTGGGGGTATTTGTTAGTTTATATTGTTGTTCCTCCTATAGGGCTGCAGACCACTCCAGCTCCTTGGGTCCTTTCTCTAGCTCCTTCATTGGGGACCCTGTGCTCCATCCAATGGATGACTGTGAGCATCCACCTCTGTATTTGCCAGGTACTGGCAGAGCCCCTCAGGTTCCTGTCAGTAAAATCTTGTTGGCATCTGCAATAGTGTCTGGGTTTGGTGGTTGTTTATGGGATGGATTCCCAGGTGGGGCAGTCTCTGGATGGTCATTCCTTCAGTCTCTGCTATTAAAAATGAATTAGGGGAGCAGGGGTGGGGGGAGGGTATAGGGAACTTTCGGGATAGCATTTGAAGTATAAATAAAGAAAATAATAAAAAAAAAAAGAAAAGAAAAGAAAAAGAATTTTAAGGAATAAAAAAAAAATTCCTAGGCAAATGGATAGATCTGGAGGATATCATCCAAGTGAGATAACCCAATCACAAAAGAACACACATAATATGCACTCACTGATATTAGCCCAGCAACTCAGAATACCCAAGATACAATTTGCAAAACACATGAAAAACAAGAAGGAAGACCAATGTGTGGATACTTAGATCCTTCTTAGATGGTGGAACAAAATACCCATGGAAGTAGTTACAGGGGTAAAAATTTTTAGAGGGTAAAAAAAAGACGCATTGGTGCATGGGGAGGGAATATGTGTGTGTGTATGCATGTGTGTGTGTGTGTGTGTGTGTATGGGGGGGGTTGTGTGTGTTTGAATGTGTGTGTGTTTCAATGTGTGTTTGTATGTCTTTTCCTGAAACAAGTGGTCTAAAAAATCGGATGATATAATTTAGGAGACCACAATTTTAATTAGTCATCTGTAAACAAATTCTGTTCTGAGTTTTCATATTGGACAATTATTTTCTGCTAAATCCTGCATAAGGAAAAATGCTTTCCTTTGTAGAAATAAAAAGCACAAGTCCCTAAGAGAGCCATTACTATAAGTAATTAAAACAATATTGTTTAAGTAGTTACTGTGTTATATACCAGACACTTAATGTAAATACTTTGGGATTTAGCATAACAATGACTTTGTTATAATCAAATGTATCTTGAAGGAATTTCAGTATTTCAAGGAATATAAAAAGGAGGATTATGGTGAGAACATCCTCATACATAGACTTATCCACTATCACTTTTGGCCTCGTTTGAATAGTTTAAGGAGGGCTCTTTAGTACAACATATTTCTTTGTGTTTCCTAAGAATGTTGTATTATTTTTATATAAGCATAGCACTGTACTTAACTTTAAGAAATTTGACAGTGTTCCATTTTTTTTAACCAACCTATGAGCTGTATTTTAGTGTTTCCACGAATAAAGACTTTTCAGCATTTATTTTGCCTCAAGATATTAAGTAGGCATTTTACCAAATTACTTTTTCTATTTTTACAATTGATTTTACTTTTAAATTATATCTATGAGTGTGTCTGTGTTTTAGTATGTGCTTCTGAGCATAAGTGCCTGAGGAGCCTAGAAGGGTGCATCTGCTATACAAGAATTGGAGTTACAGGAGATTGCACTCCACCAGCCATGAGTGCTAAGAACCTAATTCCTCTTCTTTTCAAGAGCTGTGTTTGCATTTAATTAGCCATCTCTTTAGCCATTAAATTCTGCAACATAATTGCTATGGATTTAGACCTACTTTTTGAGGTTTACATTTTAAAATACATAGTTATATTGTTTTTAGTCACTGATGTTTCTGAAATATCTGATGCTTCTTCAACATTATTAAATTTGCATTATATTTTCCTGACTAGAATAATACTGGGGTAGTGTTGCTTATTTCTTTTGTTTATTTGCTTAGATTATATTTACATGAATAAATATTTTATTTGATATTTTATGTGTTTACATTTTAAATATTATCCCCTTTCCCAGTTTCCCCTTCAATCACCTGTCTCCCATTCCCCTTCCCCCAATTCTATGAGAAAGCTCCCCCTCCTGCCTACCTACTCTCACCTCATTGCCTAGCATTCCCCTACAATGGGGAATCAAGCATTCACAGGACCAAGGGATTCTTCTCTTACTGATGCCAGACAATGCCATCCTCTGCTACATATGCAGCTGGAGTCATGGGTCCCTCCATTCTTTGATTGGTGGTTTATTCCCTGGGATCTCTGGTTGGTTGATATTGTTGTTCTTCCTATGGGGTTGCAAACCCCTTCAACTCCTTCAGTCCTTTCTCTAATTCTTCCAATGGGAACCTCACAATAAATCCAAATCTATTTGTCAGGCTCTGGCATAGCTATAACAGGCTCCTGCCAGCAAGGACTTCTTGGCATCAGCAATAGTGACTGGGTTTGGTGTCTGTATATGGGATGCATCCCCAGATGGAGCAGTCTCTGGATGGCCTTTGCTTCAGTCTCTGCTTCACATTTCGTCCCCATATTTCCTTTAGACAGGAGCCCTTCTGTGTTAAAAATTTAGACATGAATGGGTGGCCCCATCCTCCAAACAGGGTCCTTGCCTAACCTCTGGATATTTTCTCTTCAGGTTCTCCCTCCCCTTTGTTGTGCATTTCAGCTAATCTCAACCCTTTTGTGTTCTGGGAACCTCCTGTTTCCTGGCATCAGGGACCTGCTGGCGGCTACTTCCAGTTCCCCTTCCTCCACTGCTACAAAATTCTGTTGAAATTCCTAACCCTCTGTCTATTATCCCTGTCTCCTCTCATACCTGTTCCTGCACCCTTTTTACTCCCGTACTCTTCTCTTTCTCCCAAGTCCCTCCTACCGTCTACCTTCAATGAGTATTTTAGTCCCCACTGTAAGAAGGATTGAAGCATCCACATTTTGGTCTCCCTTCTTCTTGAGCTTCATATGGTCTGTGAATTATATCTTGGGTATTCCAAACTTTGGGGCTTATATCTACTTATCAGTGAGTGCATGCCATGTGTGTTCTTTTGTGACTTGGTTACCTCACTCAGGATGATATTTTTTAGTTCCATCCATTTGCCTAAGAATTTCATAAAGTCATTGTTTTTAATAGCTGTATAGTACTCTGTTGTGTAAATGTACCACATTTTCTGTGTTCATTCCTCTGTTGAGGGACATCTCGGTTCTTTCTAGGTTCTTGGTATTATAAATAAGGATGCTATGAACATAGAGAAGCATGTGTCCTTGTTATATGTTGGAGCATCTTTTGGGTATATGCCCAGGAGTGATATAGTTGGGTCCTTAGGTCCAATTTTTTGAGGAACTGACACTGATTTCCACAGTGGTTGTACCAGCTTGTAATCCCTCCAAAAATGGAGGAATGTTCCTCTTTCTCCACATCTTTGCCATCATCTTCTGTCACTTGTGTTTTTGAACTTACCCATTCTGACTGGTGTAAGGTAGAATCTCAGAATTGTTTTGATTTGCATTTCCCTGATGAGTAATGATGTTGAACAATTCTTCAGGTTCTTCTTGGCCATTCAATATTCTTCAGTTGAGAATTTTACCTCTGTACCCCTTTTTAAATCGGGTTATTTGATTCTCTGGAGCCTAACTTCTTTAGTCCTTGTATATATTGGATATTAGTCCTCTATCTGATGTGAGACTGGTTAAGATCTTTTTCCAATCTGTTTGTAGCTGTTTTGTCCTGTTGACAGTGTCCTTTGCCTTACAGTAGCTTTGCATTATTATGAGGTTCCATTTGTGGATTCTTGATCTCAGAGTGTAAGCCACTGGTGTTCTGTTCACAAAAATTTTCCATGTGCCCATATGTTTGAGGCTCTTCCACACTTTCTGTTTTATTAGTTTCATTTTATTTGATTTCAAGTGGAGGTCCTTGATCCACTTGGACTTGAGGTTTGTACAAGGAGATAAGAATAGATGGATGTACATTTTTCTACATGCTGACCACCAGTTAAACCTTCACCATTTGTTGAAAATGTTTTTNCCCCCCCCCCCCATGGAATAGTTTAGCTCCTTTGTCAATATCAAGTGACCATAGGTGTGTGAGTTCATTTCAAGGTCTCCTATTCTATTGCCTGTCACTGTACCAATATCATGCAGTTTTTATCACAATTGCTCTGTAATACAACTAGAGGTCATGGATGGTGATTCTCCCCAAAGTTCTTTTATTGTGGAGAATAGTTTTCACTATCCTGGGTTTTTGGTTATTACAAATGAATGTGCAAATTGTTCTTTCTAACTCTATGAAGAATTGAGTAGGAATTTTGATGGGGATTGCATTGAATCTGTAGATTGCTTTTGGCAAGGAGGCCAATTTTACTACATTAATCCTGCCAATCCATGAGCATGGGAGATTTTTTTCTGTCTTCTGAGATTTTCTTGGATTTATTTCTTCAGGTTCTTAAAGTTCTTGTCATACACATCTTTCACTTGCTTGGTCAGTGTCACATCAAGGTATTTTATATTATTTGTGACTATTGTGAAGGGTGTTGTTTACCTAATTTCTTTTTCAGCCTGTTTATCCTTTGAATAGAGGAAGGCTACTGATTTGTTTGAGTTAACTTTCCATCCAGTCACTTTGTGGAAATTGTTTCTCAGGTTTAGCAGTTCTCTGGTGGAATTTTTAGGGTTACTTAAGTATACTATTGTATCATCTGCAAATAGTGATGTGTTGACTTCTTCCTTTCCAATTTGTATCCCTTTGACTTTCATCTGTTGTCTAATTGCCAGAGCTATCATTTTGAGTTCTATATTGAGTAGGTAGGGAGAGAGTGGGCAGCCTTTTCTAGTCCCTGATTTTAGTGGGATTGCTTCAAGTTTTTCTCCATTAAGTTTGATGTTGGCGACTGGTTTGCTGTATATTCCTTTTACTATGTTTAGGTGTGGGCATTAAATTCCTGATCTTTCCAAGACGTTTATCATGAATGGGTGTTGAATTTTGTCAAATGCTTTCTCAGCATCTAAGGAGATGATCATGTGATTTTTGTCTTTGAGTTTGTTTATATAGTGGATTACATTGATGGATTTCTGTATATTAAACCATCCCTGCATCCCTGGGATGAAGCCTACTTGATTGTGGTGAATGATCATTTTGATGTGTTTTTATATTCAGTTTGTGAGAATTTTATTGAGTATTTTTGCATCAATGTTTATAAGAGAAATTAGTCTGAAGTTCTCTTGCTTTGTTGTGCCTATAATTTGGTTTAGGTATAAGCATCACTATGGCTTCAGAGAATGAATTGGGTAGTGTATCTTTTGTTTCTATTTTGTTGAAATTTTGAAGATTATTGGTATTAGTTCTTCTTTGAATGTCTGATAGAATTCTGCACTAAACCCATCTGGTCCCAGGCTTTTTTTTTCCTTTGGAAGACTTTTAATGACTGCTTCTGCTTCTTTAGGGATTATGGGATGGTTTTCTTGGTTTATCTGATCCTGATTTTACTTTTGGTACCAGGCATCTGTCTAGAAAATTGTTCATTGTATCCAGATTTACCAGTTTTTTTGAGAATAGGGTTTTGCAGTAGGATCTGTTGATTTTTTTTTTTTATTTTGAGTTTCCTCAGTTTCTGTTGTTATGCCTCCCTCTGTGTTTCTGATAATGTTAATTTATATACTGTCTCTGTGCCCTCTGGTATGGCTAAGGATTTATCCATCTTACTGATTTTCTCAAAGAACCAGTTCCTGGTTTTGTTGATTCCTTGTATAGTTCTTTTTGTTTCTTTGTGGTTGTTTTAGCCATGAGTTTGATTATTTTCTGCAGTCTACTCTTCTTGTGTGTATTTGCTTCTTTACAGGTGTGCTGTCAAGTTTCTTTTCTGCTCCAATCTATTTTGAGTTCTGTAGGCTTCTTGTATGTTTATGGGCATCTCTTTTTTTAGGTTAGGGAAGTTTTCTTCTATAATTTTGTTGAAGATATTTACCGGTCCTTTAAGTTTGGAATCTTTGTTCTCTTCTATATCTATTAAACTTAGGTTTGGTCTTCTCATTGTGTCCTTGATTTCCTGATGTTTTGAGTTAGGAACTTTTTGCATTTTGCATTTTCTTCGATTGTTGTGTCAATGTTTTGTGTGGTATCCTCTGCTCCTAAGGTTTTCTCTTCTGTATCTTGTATTCTGCTGGTGATGCTTGCATCTATGACTCCTGATCTCTTTCCTAGACTTTCTATTTCTAGGGTTGCTATCCTTTGTGATTTCTTTATTGTTTCTTTTTCCATTTTTACTTTCTGGATGGTTTTGTTGAATTCCTTCACCTGTGTTTGTTGTATTTTCCTGTAATTTTTAAAGGGATTTGTGTGTGTGTGTGTGTGTTTCTTCTTTAAGGGCTTCTAGTTGTTTATCTATGGTCTCCTGTATTTATTTAATGGCGCCATTTACATCCTTCTTAAAGTCATCTATCACCTCCATGAAATGAGAGTTTAGATCTAAGTCTTGTTTTAAAGGTGAGTTTGGATATCTAGGACTTGCTGTGGTGGGAGAACTGGGTTCTGATGATGTCAAATAGCTATTTCTTATTTTCTAGTGCTTGCTTCTTGCCATCTGGTTACTTCTGGTGTTATGTGGTCTTGCTGTCTCTGACTTGAGCTTGCTCCTCTTATGGGTCCCTTTTTGGACAGTTATTGGAGTGAAAGTGGTATTCTCACCCTTGGGCTTAGGAATGAGAGCACTCCTGGAGACCAGCTCTCTCTAAGCTGGATTTGGGTTGCAGAGGGCTGTGGGACAACCTTAGCTCTGGGTTGTTTAGATTTTTATTTATTTGGTTTTTTGTATGTGAGAACACTATAACTTTATTTATACATACCAGAAGCGGGCATCAGATCCCATTGAAGGTGGTTGTAATCCACCTTGTGGCTGCTGGAAATTGAACTCAGGACCTCTGGAGCAGTCAGTACTCTTAGCTGCTGAGCTATCTCTCCAGCCCTGATTATGTATGGAAAAATCATATTAAAGATCACACTTTTGCCCATTGCTTATAATTTTGATATCTGCTTTGTTAACTGTACAATTTGCTAATTTTTCTCACAACTAATATGTACTTTACATAGAGACACTCTAAAGTCATTCAAGAATTTTGTGTTAATTGAACTTACCTCAAACTTATCACCCACTGTTGATAATCTTTACTAGGAACAAATTCAAGAAAAGGTAGCCTGCCTGCCTTCCTTCCTTCCTTCCTTCCTTCCTTCCTTCCTTCCTTCCTTCCTTCCTTCCTTCCTTCTTCCCTTCTTCTCTTTTCCCTTCCTTCTTTCATTGTGAAGTAGGGATGATACTGTAGCCCTAATATAAAAGAAGTATTCTCAGAAGGCACAATAGAAAGACTTGGTTATATAGAGTTTCACTTCAGATCCTCAAGTTCATATGTTCATGATCCTTCATGTCAGAAATACTGTCTACTACACAATTTATTTCAGCATTAACAATAAACTGCAAATCTAAACTTTTGATATGATTCAGATACTTTTATATCTGTTCTTCTGCCCTGTGTAAATATTATAATAGAAAACAATGCAGTCCCTCTATTTATACTTAACAAAGCATTAGAACTTCTATCTCCATGTCTCTCCTGAATTTAATCAGCTGCCATTGAAAAATAGTATCAGAAGAAAATTCAGTGGTTATTAAAAGATTATTATTAAGACAACCCATTTTGTATTTATAACAATAGTTTTTATAAAGTCGTCATAGAAAATTTTTCTAGAGAACAGGTATTCTGAGATAAAATTAGGGCTACACAATGCTTTTCCTCTAACCTAAAAGAATTACCTAGAAAATAAGGCAAATTATATGTTCATTTGTGGACATGAT
The DNA here is from genome assembly GCF_900095145.1 of Mus pahari. NCBI lineage: Eukaryota > Metazoa > Chordata > Mammalia > Rodentia > Muridae > Mus > Mus pahari. The sequence goes on along the minus strand of NC_034599.1, from coordinate 8,259,971 downwards.
GGAATATTTGGTATGTCAATTTTCTTTTGGAAAAATTGAGAGACATTGACTGAATTTAGAGTCATGAAGTCAGCAATGACCTGGAAAAACCTTCAGAACTAGATGAACCCAACTTTGAGAGAGTAGTTGGCAGAAAATATATATCAACCATGTACTTTAAAATATTTTATAATGTATAGTTTTAATAATAAGGTGAGAATATACACATGTGTGTATGTGTGAGTGTTGGTATGTAATATGTATGCATGTGTAGGTGTTGTGTGTGCATGTGTGTACATGATTATAGGTGCATATGTGCAAATGTGTAAGTGCATGCATGTCTCTGTGTATGGTGTCTGTACATGTATGTGCATATATGTGTGTATGCAGATATGGGTATGTGAGCATTTCTATGCTTTATGTCATGTATTATATATATGTGTGTGTTTTGTGATGTATGTACATATACATTGTGTGTGGTATGAATATGTATGTAACTAGCGTGTGTGTATATCTGTGTGTGTGTCTGTATATATATATACATATAAAATATGCCACTGGTACCATAGTGACACAATGTCATGAAAGTAACCAACCAGCTTCTGATTGATCTCTTGAGTGCCTATTCCACATGATGAAATGTATAAGTGGTATAGTTTCTGAGGCCAAGAATCTGTGATTAGAGTGATTTTCTCATTCTTCAGCACGGCATACACAAAATTCCTGTAACAAATTCCATACATAAATTAATGAAAATTCTGCCATAGGTAAGAACATGATGCTGGACATAAGAACCTTTAATCTACTTGGTTTTGGCATGTCTAGCAGGTGGTTGAAGTCATTTCTTCAGGTTTCACAGCTGAGGCTAACTCCATAAGCCTTCGAAACAGCATATTGCTACATGAGTGGTATGGCACTCGTGGCTCTTGTTTCTGCCCAGAAGACTATGTGCTCAGATTGCTCTGTCTCCACACCTTTTAACACAGCTTTGTTTTCTTGATATCTTAAATATTTGTTTCAAAATAAATTTGTAAATTGCATTTTGTATAAGTTTCTCAGGCTATGAGTGGAAAAAATACAGCTAATACATAAAAAGATACTGTATACCATTAGCTTTCATACATTGCTATTTATATAAATCCATAAGTAGTTTATGAGTCTCTCTCTCTCTCTCTCTCTCTCTCTCTCTCTCTCTCTCTCTCTCTCTCTCTCCCTTCTCTCTTTGCCCCCTCTCTGTATGTATGTGTTTAGAGCAGAATTCCGTCGAGTATGTTTTTCCTCAGGAGCCATATCCTTTAGTTTTTGAGACATTTCATCTCATTTGTACCTGTGCTGCCAGAGTAGGATGGCCTGAATGGATGCAGAGTCCCAGGGAGAATCTGTCTGTACCTTCCCAACCATTGGATTACAAGTATGTGGCACTCTACTCAGTTATTAATCTACATGCTAGGATCTAACTCAAGTTTTCATGCTTGTGAGGCATGTACTCTTGTACCAAGAGGGAATATGATAAAATTGAATTTTGTTGTTTGGCAAAGCTAGGATAGGAGCTCAGACTCTTCATGTCTAAAAGGCTCTGCAGACAGAGATACTGCTATCATGGCACTGACTTACATAAACTTGACTCAGTATTAGTAGTCACCACACAAATCAAAGAAATGCAAATTAAAACTAAAGTGACTCCACTATAAGTCTGCCTCTGGTTAAGCAGATGAAAGCTTATTTTTCACATATTGGAAAGGATATTTTGGAACAGAAACTTTATTCCACTATTGATAGGAAAACAAAATCAATGAATTAATATATTTTCAGTGCCCACTGAAGAGCAACATAGGTAAACTCAATCTAGTGATTATAAGCTTGCATACATACCACACACACACACACACACACACACACACACTGATGACAAATGACCATTTTGAGCGTTATTAATCAGGACAAGTATTTACAAGGGATGCTGGTGAACATGAACCATATTATGTTTGAGCCACCCTTAAACTGGAAGAAGCTGAATGTACTTCAACAAAACAAAGCAAATATAAATTATTGAATACCCATGTAATGAAATACAATGGTCATTAAACTAAACAGAACTAAAAAACAACAAAGACAAGCTTCATAGAGGTGTTAACTATGTAGGAGCTCCTAGTCATGTGATTATGTCACGTGATCAGCAGCATTAGAAATAGGGTAAGGGTCTGTACCTGCTTCCTTGTGCCCTAGCATTTAAAAAAATGTTTTGCTTTTACTCTGTGAATCCATTTTACTAAACCCTTGTGATTTATGCTCATTTCTGTATTTGTTTTTAAATGTATATGTATATGTATATGTATATATATATAATATATATATATATATATATATATATTATATATATTATAATTTGGTAATGTAAAGCTGTGAATGTGACTCTTGAGAATCCAAAAGTATGTGGTACCCTAAAATGCAAAGTTTAGTTCCAGGATTATTTTAAGAATGAAGTGACACTTGAATTTTTTGCTTTCTTTCTCTTGTGCCATCAATATCTTTTTAAGGTATGGTATCTGATTCAGCTTACTACTATGATACCTAAATTTATAAACAAATAATTGTGAAATATTTAATAGGATTACATAAATTTATATAATTTCACACATATTAGAACATATTCTTGTGTGGCATTTTATTTATATTTTATTTCAATATTCCAGTATAATTCTGTAGGAATAAAACAGCTTCATGTCAGTTCTTTCATTTGAAAATGTTCTCTTCATTTGCTGGCTAAGTCTTCATACCCGTGGGAAGGTGTCTCCAGAAGGCTCTCATGCCCTGGTCCAGCCGAGGTTACCATTCCAGAGAGTTGAACTGAAGAAACTTTCTGAAGTGGTTGAATCGTAGATGCATGGTTCAATTTCTCAGCACCTTATATCAGATAGAGTTTGAAACATCTCAGAGACAAGGTTATCAAAGTAACTATGTTCCTAATTTCAGAAGTGTGTTTATACTTTCAAAATGTATCTGCAACAGCCAGGCGTGGTGGCACAGGCCTTTAATCCCAGCACTTGGGAGTCAGAGGCAGGCGTATTTCTGAGTTTGAGGCCAGCCTGGTCTACAGAGTGAGTTCCAGGACAGCCAGGACTATACAGAGAAACCCTATCTAAAAAAACCAAAAACCAAAAAAAAAAAAAAAAAAAAAAAGTACTTACAACATTTTAAAATGCCACACATAAATTATTGAAATTTTTGCCATAAGTAAGAATGTGATGCTGGACATAAGAATTTGATATTGAAGTACCTAGCAGGTGGGAGAAGTCATTACTCCAGGACTCACAGCCTCAGGCTAATCCCATAAGCCTCAGCAACAATAGAGCAATACAAGAACTATGCATGGCATCTGGTTTCATCTGCCCAGATAACTATGTATTCACACCCACCGCTCTGACTCCACACTTAATAAGGTGATGGAGCTCCTATCATCAGTCCATAGTTCAGGTTGGTTCTCTACAGTTCTAAAATGATATATGTTCTCTATCCCTCTCCCTTCCCCTCCCCCTGGCTCACCAGCTTCCCCTTCCTGTTCCTTTTCCTCTCGCCCCTCCTCTCTGATCTTCCTTTCAGTCAACCAAAGCAGCTGAATCTTCAGCCTACATCAGTGTTTCCTCTGGTTGGGAGACCCTTTCTGTACAGGTTGCCCAGTTATCTCTCTTTCCTCAGCCAATTCCTCAGGAGAGGTCTCTCCATTTTATGCATTAATTGCAGACCCAGCAGAGTATCTGAGTCATAGAAAACGTCCAATTAACATCTCTAAGTGGATGAGCATAATGGCTCATCTTCTCCTCAATTTCAAATTTCTAGAACACACTTTCTCTGCGGTTTTAGTAATTGCATATAATTTTGGTTAACAGAAAATAATGCATCATTAGAAAGTCAAGCTTGACAAGGAATGGAAAGAATTATTAAATCATTAACCAATATAAGAATCTCTGGGTTGAACAACAACAAAAACGAAGTAAAAGTATATTCTGACTTTTTATCTGCTGAACAGCCTTTGCAAAGTGTCCTATCTCTAACAACCACTAATAGTTCCATGATATGAAAAGCAAGAAATCGGACAAAGGGTTTCATTTAACTTCATTGTCTGACAATTTTATTATAGTCACAGGAGAAGGGTGAAAATGTTTCTGTGGATTTAGCATTGTAGGTATTACTTACACTGAGCCTAGAGTTTGTAGGGACATGTTTTCTTTAATAAGAGAAAAATCATAAAATTCATGTGTGGAAAGGTTCATTGGAACACAATTACTAGACTCATTGAACAAGTAATGTTATTAACACTCTTAAATGTTTTGTTTATTGGAAATATAATTTTATAAATATAATGCAAGTCACCACTATGGCTACCAGGTGATCTGTAAATGGTTACAACTAATTGAATAGCAATTTGAAGTTCATTACCTTCTCAATCTGTCAGGCAAAAGGACCCTAAAGAGTTTGCAAGAGTATGCTCAAAACAGAAGCATCCACTCATTAGTAAAGTAGTTTGGCAATGGTTGAATTCATTTCTGTTGATAGTCATAGAGAAAGGGTGGAGAACCCAGTATGTCATTCCTGAGTCATTTTCATTCACTATAAGGCAAAGTCAGTTAAACTTACACAAGCAGGAACAATAAAGTCATATTTATATTTCCAAATAAAGAGTTCAATTTATTTCCATCATTCCTAGACCATGTTTTGTGGTTAATAAAGATAAATATTGTGTGTGTGTATATCTATATGTATGTATATATTATATATATACATACATATAGACAATATAAATATATACACACATATTATGCATATGTACACATATAATATATTAATATGTATTATATATGATCAAGTGATATATAATATATTATATATAACATATGTATGGAGTATATATATATATGAAATATATAATATAATATGATTTTTCTACACAATTTTATTATTATATTTAATATATATGGAATATTTATGCATGTATTTTTATTCAAACATTATTTTTCTATCTTTGTTCCATTAGCTCAATAGTCCTTCAGTTCTTCAAAGCCTTTTAGATTTCTATATGTTTCTATGTGTTTCTTTTATATATTTTGTGAAGCCTCTTTCTTACCTTGATAGTGATTTACTGAATTTGTATGTTTCTCAGGATAGTATGGATACTTTCACTGTACTTCTTACAACCCATGATGTTGCCAAGAACCCATTTTGGGGAAGATCATAGGTCCTAGGAAAAAGTCCATTTGAATTATTTTGCTGAATAGATATAGTATCAAACTTCCATCTAAACTCATATCTGTATACCCACATATTTACACAGTACTCAAACCTCATGAGAGAATTGTTCTTTGTGCCTTGCATGACAGCTAACATAGACATTTGCAGTTCACTAAAGTACAGAGAATAAATGCCAGGAGAGTTCTCAGCCATAACTAGGACATCTTTATCTCCCCGCTATCCATGGCTCAAGAAGCATCATTGAAAGGGAGGCCAAAACCTTTAAGAATTAAAATGTATGGATACCAGAATGAAGAAGAATGTTGTTGAAATGAAAGGAACACTATACTCATGAATATACAGTATGGAATTGCCTGCACAAGACCAATGTGTAAGACCAACTCAATCAACATCCTAGCACAGAAGTAGAAGTGGCTCATCACTTCTGGATAAAAGAGTCATTTTCTTTAACAGTGGGATCCCTAGTTAGCTTGCCATGGTTCTCTGCATACCTCTGCACAAATTGGAATCCGTTGGTTACAAGCAAAACAAACCAAACTAAATAAAACCAAACCAAACCAAACCAAACCAAACCAAACCAAACCAAACCAAACCAAACCCAAACCCCAGAAGTATAAAAAAACAAAAACAAAAACAAATGACATGAAGATAAAAGGACAGGAGGATGCAAGTTCAGGTAGACTTTAAAGTAGTTATGGGAAGAAATATAATCAAAATGCACTGTGTTGTATAAAATTTTTCAAAAAGTAATATAATTAAATCTATTAAAATTTAAAAAATAAAGCAGAATACAAAGTTCAGATAGCTAAATGGCCTAATTAATAAACCTAAATTTATATGCATACATATCTACCAATATATAATATAGAAGGCAAATGTGTGTCAGTAATGCCAAGTGAATTATAAGCAACATATATTTTCTACTATGGTGGTTTAAATTTTCTAAATTACAATATAGATGGCTTCTATACATGTAACATAATACATTATTTTCAAAATATCGCATTGTATTTATTTAATTTTTCTCATTTTATAGATGATGGGAGTAAACAAACCTTTGACTTTGTCAAGATTTTATATTACCTTGGGATCACAGAAGTATCAGTTATTTTTTTTTCTCCCAATTTAAGAACTTTTCAGTTCTTTTTTAAGCTCAATTTTCTAATTTTTACTGATTGTTTTGTATCTTAAAGACTTTGTGTTTCTATCTTTGAAATGAACTTTTATTATATTCTGGAAGCCACTTAAAATTAGAACATTAAAGGGTCTGATCATGAATTTGTGGATGGAGAACTTGTCTAACATTAGACTTTGCACAGAATAACAAGACATCTCTGACAGGGAGAAATGAGTGTAGACAGTCTGTGGAGGAGTTTCCAAGGACTAGGAGGTGATAGGATGTGGAACAAAGAGACAGATTTAAATAATGGCTTCACAATAGACAGCAGATGGGAATCTTGAGGGTACTGATTCAAGCTGGAAAATTGATAGACTAGAAGTAATGGATTTAATTTGGAGTAACATTAAAATCACTTTAAATAGCAGCAGGGTGTGAGATATTTTTCAGAGAAGCTGACTTAGGAACCCCTGGGGAACAGAGTAACCCAGAATGCTCTAGGAATGAGGAAAGCACCACTGCTCTTGATCAAATCGAAGATAAACAAATATGGGTTAAAAGTAATTTGAGTGTATATAAATTTTTTAAAACCCCATTGAAAATAGAATAAAAGAACCAAATATAGGTGGTCTGAATTGCAAGATTATCTAAATCAATATTGATTTATTTTTACATGGGTGTGAAGTTACTTTCCTAAATGAATTATTGCTGTTCTTTTAAAATATAATCATACATTTTAACCGAGAGGAAATAGGAACCTGAACATGCCAATTAATTAGATTTAGGATTGAAAGCATAAAGGTATAAATTTTAGATTTATAATTCTACATTTAAAAATATAAACATACTTTCCACATTTGGAAACAAACCTAGTGTTGGAGTTTGTCAAAGACCCTCACTCACAGAGACCACAGAGATCATCATCGCTGTAAGCCGCAAGTGTCTTTATTGATCCAACATGTTGGGGATCCCCCATTCAGCACACAGGCCAGAGGAGAGACCCAGAACAAACAAAGAACACACTTTTTATACCTTGTAAGGAACAGATTTAGGCAACAAGGCTGACTGGCTTATTCTAATTGGTAGAGCAAGTAACATTTTCAGGCATTGGTTGGTTTGTATAGTGACTTACCTTGGCCTAGTGACTCACTCTGTCTGCCCCCATGGTGGGTTATTATGATTTAGTCAGCAAAGCAGTAGTACATTTTGAACTTATGGGTCAGCTATTAACATCACAGGGAACCGTAGCGAGGTCAGGGAGGTTTGTGGTTTTTCTCAGAATTCAGTGTGGGGCAGGAAAGGGTAATTTCTCTGGGATCTGCTATCTTGTTATGGTTATTTTTCTGAGAACAGCTCATTTTGTTTTGGCAGATGCAAACTTAGCCATTTTGACTGCTATGTTTCTGAAAGTCCTTTCCGAGGGGGAGGGGCTATGTGGTCTTGGTCTTATTTTGAATTCTACACTAGCAGCTGGAGTTACATGCTATGGGCAAAGTTACCCAGGTTATAAACTCTATAGCAAATTGTCCAGAGGAGGTTGAAAAACCCTCTTGACCTGAAATCACTACTAGTAGTTTGAATAAGCTTGGTCCATAGGCCATGGTCCTATTATGACTGTGGCCTTTTGGGAGGAAGTGTGTCACAGTGTGGGGTGGGATTTGCAGGTTTCTTTTTCTTTTAATTAGATTTTTTAATTTACATTTCAAATGTTATCCCTTTTCCTACTTTCCCCTCCAAAAATTACCTATCTTCTCCCCTCTCCCTCTGTTCCCCAACCCACACACTCACTCTTCCTGGCCCAGGCATTCCCCTATACTGGGGGATAGAACCTTCACAGGACCAAGGGCCTCTCCTCCCATTGATGACCGATTAGGCCGTTCTCTGCTACATATGCAGCTAGAACCATTTTTCCCTCCATGTGTTTTCTCTGATGGGTGGTTTAGTCACAGGGAGCTCTGGGGGTACTGGTTAATTCATATTGTACAAACCACTTTAGCTCCTTGGGTCCTTTCTCTAGCTCCTTCACTGGGGACACTGTGCTCCATCCAATGGATGACTGTGAGCATCCACTTCTGTATTAGTTAGGCACGGGCAGAACCTCTCAGGAGACAGCTATATCAGGTTTCTGTCAACAAGCTTTTGTTGACATCTGCAATAGTGTCAGGGATTAGTGGTTGTTTATGGGACGGATCCACAGGTGGGGCAGTCTCTGGATGGTCATTCCTTCAGTCTCTGCTACTAACTTTGTCTCTGTAACTCTTTCCATGGGTATTTTGTTACCCCTTCTAAGAAGGATCGAAGTGTCACACTTTCCTTCTTCTTGAGTTTCAAGTGTTTTGTAAATTGTATCTTGGATATGCGGAGTATCTGGGCTAATATCCACTTATCAGTGAGTGTATATCATGTGTGTTCTTTTGTGATTGTGTTACCTCACTTGAATGATATCCTACAGATCCATCCATTTGTCTAAGAATTTCATGAATTCATTGTTTTTAATAGTTGAGTAGTACACCATTGTGTAAATGTACCACATTTTCTGTACCCATTCCTCTGTTGAAGGATATCTGGGTTATTTCCAGCTTCTTGCTATTATAAATAAGGCTGCTATGAACATAACGGAGCATGTGTCCTTATTACAAGTTGGAGCATCTTCTGGGTATATTCCCACGAGAAGTATTGCTGGGTCTTCCAGTAAAAATATGTCCAATTCTCTGAAGAAACACCAAAACGATTTCCAGAGTATTTGTACCAGCTTGCCATCCCACCAGCAATGGAGGACTGTTCCTCTTTCTCCACATCCTCTCCAGCATCTGCTGTCACCTAAGTTTTTTATCTTAACCATTCTGACTGGAGTGAGGTAGAATCTCAGGCATCATTTGATTTGAATTTCCCTGATGATTAATGATATTGAACAATCTTTTAGTTGCTTCTCAGTCACTCTGTATTCCTCAGTTGAGAATTGCTTAGCTCTGTACCCTATTTTTTAATAGGGTTATGTGGTTTTCTGGAGTTGAGTTCTTTATATATATTGAATATTAGCCCCCTACTGGATTTAGGATTTTTAAAGTTTTTTTTTTTTTACCCAAACTGTTGGTTGCTGATTTGTCTTATTAACAGTGTCCTTTGCCTTAAAGATGTTTTGCAATTTTATGAGGTCCCATTTGTCCATACTTGATCTTACAGCATATGCCATTGCTGTTCTGTTCAGGAATTTTCCCCCTGTTTCATTATCTCTGGTCTTATATGGAGTTCCATGATCCACTTAGACTTGAGCATTGTACAAAGAGATAAGAATGGATCAATTTGCATTCTTCTATATGCTAACTGTCAGTTGAGCCAGCAGCATTTTTTGAAAATCCTGTCTTATCCACTGGATGGTTTTAGCTCCTTTGTCAAAGATCAAATGACCATAGGTGTATGGGTTCATTTCTGGGTCTTCAGTTCTATTCCATT
>NC_034599.1:8233148-8250080 GCF_900095145.1 Mus pahari | reverse complement strand
ATGGTGATTCCACCAGAGGTTCTTTTATTGTTGAGAATAGTTTTTGCTATCCTAGGTACTTTGTTATTCCAGAATAATTTGCAAATTGCCCTTATTAACTCTGTGAAGAATTAGTTGGAATTTTGATGGGGATTGCATTGACTCTGTAGATTGCTTTTGGCAAGATAGCCATTTTTACTACATTAATCCTGCTAAGACATGAGCATGGGAGATCTTTCCATCTTCTGAGATCTTCAATTTCTTTTTTTCAGAGACTTCATGTTCTTATCATACAGATCTTTCACTTCCTTAGTTAGAGTCACGCCAAGGTATTTTATTTTATTTGTGACAATTTTGAAGGATGTTGTTTCCCTATTTTCTTTCTCAGCCTGCTTGTCTTTTGTTTAGAGAAAGTACAGTGATTTGTTTGAGTTAATTTTATATCCAGTTACTTCACTGAAGTTGTTTATCAGGTTTAGGAGTTCCTTGGTGGAATTTTTAGAGTAACTTATATATGCTATCATATCATCTGCAAATAATGATACTTTGGCTTACTCCTTTCCAATTTGTATCCCCTTGATTTCCTTATCATTTTTGATAACTTCACCAGGAAAGCTGATTTATTCGATATTAGAATGGCTACTCCAACTTGTTTCTTGTGACCATTTTCTTGGAAAATTGTTTTCCAGCCATTTTTCCTGAGGTAGTGTCTGTATTTGTCACTGAGGTAGGTTTCCTGTATGCAGCAAAATGTTGGGTCCTGTTTAAGTAATCAGCCTGTTAGTCTATGTTTTTTATTGGGGCATTGAATCAATTGACATTAAGAGATATTAAGGAAAAGTAATAGTTTCTTCCTGTTTTTTTTTTGTCGTTAGAGTTTGAATTTTGTTCATGTGGCTATCTCCTTTTAGATTATTTGAAAGATTACTTTCTTGCTCTTTCTAGAGTATAGTTCCCTCCTTGTATTGGAGTTTTCCCTTTATTATCCTTTGAATAGCTGGATTTCTGGAAATTATTGTGTAAATTTGGCTTTGTCATGGAATGCCTTGGTTTCTCCATCTATGGTAATTGAGAGTTTTGCTGGGTATAGTAGCCTGGGATGGCATTTGTGCTCTCTTAGCGTCTTTAAGACATTTTCCCAGGATCTTTTTGCTTTCATCGTTTCTAGTGATAAGTCAGGTGTAATTCTGATATGTCTGCCTTTATATGTTACTTGACCTTTTCCTCTTATTTCTTTTAATATTCTTTCTTTGTCTTGTGCATTTGGTGCTTTGATTATTATGTAAAAGGAGGAATTTCTTTTCTGTTCCAATAATTTTGTTGAAGATATTTCATGGCCCTTTGTTAGGAACAAAAGAAAAAAAGGGGGTGGGGGCCCTGTGGAAAAGGGGGTAAGCTGGGCCTAGCACCTCACCAGAGTTCCCCTGTGCTTTGAGCAGGTGGATGCAGGTGTTGGGGGCCTGCCAGGTGCTTACCACTAGGCCCTGGGTGGTCATTGCCTCTGATCCAGGCGGCGGGGGGTGGACAAGTGGCAGCCCTGAGAGGGACCCCCCCTAGAGCTACCTTGCTATCACTCCAGGGTTGTTGGACAGAGGGGATAGGGAAGAAGTTCCCAACAATGAACAGAGAGCATAGTGGGCCTGGATGGAGCAGAACAGAGTCTCTATGGTTTTAGAGCTTTATTATAGAAATGCAGGGAGAAAGAGAGACGGTAGAGAGAGAGTGAAAGAGAGAGAGAAGAGAGGGGAGGAGAGGAGAGGAGAGGAGAAGACAAAGAGAAAGGAGAGAGGAGAGAGAAGGGAGAGAAGTGAGACGGCAAAGGAGTAAGAGGGTAAGAGTAAGAGAAGAGAGCATGGTGGGGCTGAACACCTCTTTTTATGGTCTTCACTGTTGCTAGGTAACTGGGGAGGAGTTTAGCCTGAAGGTCAGAAGCTTGGGCCGTTGCTTATGTGACTACTTACCATGTTTCTCTTGTGGGGGCTGTAGGAGGTGGTACCTTAGGCAGGGGCAAGAGTTCCAGGAGTTTGAGGGAACGCCTACCGTGTCATGAGGGTGAATTATGACCATTGGGGTTCAGACCTCAGCTCCACTGGAGACCAGCCTGCAATTCCCCATAGCCCTTTAAGTTGGAAATATTCCTTCTTGTCTATACTGCTTATTTTTACGTTTGGTTTACTTATTGTGTCCTGGATTTCCTGGATGTTTTTGGTTAGTATATTTTTTTTTTGCATTTTGCATTTTCTTTGATTGTTGTGTCCATGTTTTCTATGGCATCTTCTGCCCCTGAATTCTCTCTTTTACCTCTTGTACTGTTTGTGATGCTTGCATTTATGACTCCTGACTCCTTTCCTAGGTTTTCTATTTCGAGAGTGGTCTCCCTTTGTGAGTTCGTTATTGTTTCTACTTCCATTTTTAGATCCTGAATGGTTTTGTTCAATTCTTTCACCTGTTTGTATGTGTTTTCCTGTATTTCATTAAGGGAGTTATTTATGTCCTTCTTATTGTCCTCCATCATCATGAGAAGTGACTTTAGATCCATGTCTTGCTTTTCTGGTATGATGTGTATCCAGACTTTCTATGGTGGAAGTGTTGGGTTCTGATGCCAAGTAACCTTGGTTTCTGTTGCTTCTTTTCTTATGCTTGCCTCCCACCATTTATTAATCTCAAGTGCCCCCTGCCCTCAATATATATGATTGGAACCTGTCCTTCCTGAAATCCCAGTTGAGTCAGAACTTCTGAGAGTCCAGCTTTCCTTTTGATTCTATGATTCTGGGATCTTGTGATGCTGAGATTCTGGATGTGTCAGAGTTCTTGGCTGTCAAGCCTCCTCTGAGACCCTGAGATCTTGGTGTAACCAAGTTCCTGGGATCCTGGGATCCTCAGATCCTGGGCATATTAGAGATCCTGGAAGTGGCACCTCCTCTGGGAGCCGTGGGTCTGTCTGCTGAGTTTGAAACCAAGGTAGACCAGTACCGACTGGAAGGTACCTGAGCCACTGGTCGGGTGGGGTTCCTGTGTCCATGTTCCAGCTGGCCCCAGGAACCCCTGGTTCTGTTGGAATAGATGTTGTGTTCCACTCACCAGTGATCCTAAGATACTGGGCCTGCTAGGGCACCTGTGGGGTGGAAAGTCCTCTGGGGACTGTGGGAATGTCCTCTGAGTTAGGGCCCAAGGTGACCTGGCAGTGGCACTGACCTGAAGGAATCCGTGGAGGTTTCTTTCTATACTTAGGCGTCACCTATTGCAGAAGAGAACTTCCTCCTAGCTGCCTGAGTATGCCAGTCTCTCCTGCTGGTTTTAGATCAAGATCTAGAACTCTACCTCCTCCAGTTCCATGTTGTTCTGTATGCTATGCTGCCAAGCTTCCTGCCATGATGTTAATAGACTGAACTTCTGAAAGTATAACCCAGCCCCAGTTAAATGTTGTCCTTTAGTTGCCTTGGTTATGATGATACTTCACAGTATTAAAAACCCTATCAATAGTATCCTGACTGATATAGTGACCTCCCAAGGTTCTAGGTTTACCAAAGATACTCTGGAAACTGAAGTATAACTCTCATATGCCTCACATCACAAAGGAGAAGCACTTGGCATGATGAGCCTCTGTAGTCATTCTGGGAGCAAGTTAAATTTTGTGAGTTCGATCAGGGTGGAAACTTCCAACACATTGCCAAGACTTTGTTCCAGCTCTCAAGAGTGGCAGATACATCTTTGCTATGTCAACTTTTTTGTGGTTATCTGATTGTTAAAAATTTTATCCTTCTTAGTTGTAAAGCAGACTGTAAGCTTGTTTCTAAGATCATATCCTACAACAAATCATAGCTTGCAGTTTTCCAAAATAGAAGTTATTTCAATATGTAGGTCTTAGAGCATGTAATAATGACTAGGCAGGGTATATTTCCTATAAATCTTTCTGTCCCTTAAAATCCTTGCCATTATCTTTTCTTCTATTTCTTCATCCTATTTCCCTTTTTATTTTATCATTTTCTAGTTTATAGGAAAATCTTAAATGCACAGAAATCTGAAATTGCACTGTGATGAGCAAGCATAACTCTTATGAAAGGTTCTGGAGCAAACTAGGCTGCCACTGGCTTTCCCCCTCATACATGTGCATGAAATGATAGTTTTCCTTAAAGTTTGTCCATCTGTTATGTATTTCATGACTGTCTGTTCATGTATATAGGATAACACACATCTAGTTATATATTTTTAAATACTGTTTATATATACATTTGAAAGAATTTTTCTTAAATTTCAACAAATACAAACTTTACATTGGTCAAAAGGCAAGTTTTTAATGTTTTATTTCATTGCTAGTATTAAATATATCTAAGATATATTACTACCAACATGATAGACCTCAGAACCAAATCATTTCTACTCATTCAGGACAGCAGGCAACAATGGTATAATTGACATAGTTCAATTTTTGATGCTTCTGGGTGCTTTACAGTGATAAACATTTGATTTCCATTTTATGCAGATTGTAGGTCAGTTCAGCTCTGCCAGTTTAACAGGTAACTGAGAATCAGGATATGATGTGTGGACCACTTTTGAATATCTACTGACTTATCTCTGACTCATTCTATGATGGAGTTCCTGTCTCCTTAGGGTTGTGAGACTCATGAAAGTAGGATGTGATATCAGTATTTTCATAAGGTTTTTATTTTTATTTTTAGGATTATATGTGAAGATTTAGACTTTCTCCCAGGTGCTATTCTTCTATAAAAGAATCAAGAACTATAAAAGCTTTTGACAGAAAATCAATAATAATTTTACTCCTGTGTTCATGGCTAGGTTGGAGTACTCAAGAACATGAGAGAAGGTGGTAGGGGGAGCTAAAATCAAGTAAGAATTGACCTTGAACATACATTTGTAATTGTAGAAAAGCTCCAACTAAATTAAAATCCCTGATAGTAGCTCTTAGACAAGAGAAGAGGAAAGCGGCAAAGAAGGAACAGAGGAGAGCAACAAAGAGGCTGGGTAAGATGCATAGTAAGAAGGTCTTTAATGAGAGATGAGAAAGTTTTAGACTCTCCTAAATGTCTTATTAGTGAATAGCCTGTACCTGTCAAAACTGTCAAACTGAGCAGGTACAAAAGTTTGGAGCATGTCTTCAACTGAAGATGTGTAGTAAAGATGAGAGTCTTCCCCAGCCTCAATTAGAACTTCCAGGGCTCTAGGTCTTTGGTTACCCCTTAAGCAATACTTCAAAAAATACTGACAATTACTTTGAAGTGCTGTTATAAGAGGTAATTTTGGAAATCACAGGACTCAAACTTTCTTTACTTGCTTTTGTTTTCTTGGAAAACTTAACCTTTCATTCTTTTTAAATCTATTTCTCACATGATTGATGGAGGATGCTATCCTCTGTTGTAATCTTACTTCATGTTCATATCTTAATTAAGATCATAAATGTTCAACCAAAACCCATGCTCCTGTATTTCCCTCCTACATGTTATCCAGCAGCTCTCATGTCTACTTCAAGAAATATCAAAGAGCACTTGACTTTGTCCTCATCATTTGCTTCAGAAACAGGTTAGATACTACCCTTCAGAAGTTATGAAGAGTCTGCTTTTCTGTTCTGTAGATGACTGTAAAAGTGGTGATTGATCTTAGCATCAGCACTTTGCTTCAAAGCCTTAGGACTTCCCACCTTATTTGTTCTTTCTTTCTTTCTTTCTTTCTTTCTTTCTTTCTTTCTTTCTTTCTTTCTTTCTTTCTTTTACTTTATATTCCATTTAAAGTCCCCCTCTGCTCCCAGTCTCCCCCTCTCTTAGCCCTTCCTCCATTCATAGCCTCTACTTTGCTGAGTATCAACCCCCACTGGCATAGCAAGTCTCTGCAGGACTGAGCACATTGTCTCCCACTGAGGCTAGACAAAGTGGCCCAGTTAGGAGAACAAGATTCACAGGAAGGCAGCAGAGTCAAGAATAATGCCTGTTTCAGTTGGTGTACGTGCATGAAGACCAAGCTGTAAATCTGCTATATATGTCTGGGGCTGTTTGGGTCCAGCATATGTATACTCTTTGTTTGGTTGGTAGTTCAGTCTCTGAGATGGCCCCCAGGTTAGTTGACTCTTTTGTTCTTTTTGCAGAGTTCCTATAACCTCCTGGTTCCTCAATGCGTCCCTCACCTGTTCCATAAGTCTCCATGAGCTCCATCATTAGTTTAGCTGTGGGTCTCTGTATGTGTTTCAGTCAGCTGCTCGGTGGAGCCTCCCAGAAGACAGTTATGTTAGGCCCCTAGACTAGATAACAAAGTATCATTAATATTATCAGGGATTGGTTCTTACCTATATGATAGGTCTCAAGTTTGGCCAGTGCTTCAATTATCATCATGTCTCAGGCTTAATAGAAGAATTGAATACGTCTGGATGGGAATATGTATGGGTTATGAAGTGATCACAAGCACCATACTATAATGCAGACATTAGATCACAAAGTTGAAGGATTTTTCCTTTGATATCCATGAAAGTACTTGAGATCCCTTAACCCATTTCAAATATACAATACACTATTAACAATGAGTACCATGTTGTACATTGAACCCCCCAAATTTAATCATCTTGTAGGAGAGATTTAGACCTTTGAAAAATGTGTCCCTGATTCTTGTACTTCAGAGCCTCTAGCACCTTGTGCTCTGTTCTGCTATTAACAATTATTGTTGATATTTGCCCTCTGACTTTGTTCCAATTTGTATATATTTATAAAATAAGTGCAAATTAACAACATTCATGTAGAGAAATGTTAATGGTGAGAATTGAGGGATAATTATTATGCCTCTCAAGGTATATGTTTCCACTTATGCTGCTATTGTGGAAAATAAATGAGGATTGAGATGTTGGTTTGAAATTATATGGAGACCAGGTAGATTTTAGCATTGAATCATCAATATTTGAATATCCCATGGATTGTCATCTAAAAGTACATCATAATGTTTTCTTGAATATTTTTAAACATTCATTCTCATTTGTTAATTCATGGGCTTTCTGTTGGCAAGAACACCATAAAATTAATTAATTGTCATTATAAAATATTCACATTGCTCAAATCCTGAAAAAATGTTAATCAAACAATTGATAGGGACTATAACACCTCCATAAAAAGATAGATTGAAAATTTATTTTCATGTTCCTAAGGCCCTGATTTTTATAAATCTACTTTTTTATATAAGTTAAAGAGGTAAAGGTTTGTTTTTATTTATTTATTTTTTTTTTTAGTTTAAAAGAAACATGTGGTCATTTAGCAACATTAGATAATATTTACCTGTGAAGAAGGACAATAAAATATGTCTATAAGAATAATTAGAATACTAGTAGTTAAGTTTATGTACTGTAGTGATTTTTGTGTTTTACCATGTTTATTCCTATTTGCATATATTTATATAAAGTACATGAAAATTAATAAAATGCTTAAGGAGAAATATTAATGACCAAACTGATAAGATATCTATAAGACTTTCCAACACATCTTTAGGCATGAGTACTAACCTTATTGTCAAAACAAGAAAAAACAAAACAAAACAAAACAAAACAAAATACACTGAAATTGGGATTTAGGTGGTTGTAGTCACTTTTGTTTGTTTAAGACCCATAAAGAGACTATTTGCAGCCTGTCTTAGGGGCTCCTATCAGGTGCATGAAGTTGGAACAAATTCTTTGTTCCTATCTTCTGAGAGAGCACTGTTCGTTTTCTAATACCTTAGACTCACGAGGATGATTAATTGCTGTTTACTACTCTGTCCAATCTCCCTAATGAAGCACTTAGGCTCAAAGAAACAAACAGACTCCTGATGCCCAAACCAGAATTTTTGAGACATTACCTTTTTGGAGTAGGTGTCATCTCTCTAATAACTTTCTTTAGCTTATCATTAGAATGCTGAGGACAGGAGGTCAGTATGCAAATTCAGGGATTTCATGCAGGTTTTTGAGCTTGAATATTAGCTTTGGGGAAATTAGTAATGTATCTTTGACAACAATTCCCTTTTCTAAAACAGATATGATATGGACATTACCTACCTCATAAATGTTTCATTTAGATCAAATAAACCAGTGCACAGAAATAATTTGAAATGGAGCTAATTAACTGTGAACAGTAGAGATATGAAGAATTATGTGGCCATCAGTTTAGGCTGCTGTGTGGACTTAATTGTAAGTTCTCAATTTATGTGTTACAGGGCCACTAATGAAGGAGCTAGAGAAAATAACCAAGGAGCTAAAGGGGTCTGCAACCTTATAGGAAGAACAGCAATATGAACTAACCAGTAACCCCCAGAGCTGTGTCTCTAGTTGCATATGTAGCAAAGGATGGCCTAGTAGGCCATCAATGGGAGGAGATGCTCTTGGTGTTGTGGAGATCATATGCCCCAGTACAGGGGAATGCTAGGGCCAGGAAGCAGGAGTGAGTGGGTTGGGGAGCAGGGTTGGGGGAATATATAGGGGCTTTGGGCATAGCATTTGAAATGTAAATGAAGAAAATATCTAATAAAAATGGAATAACACTATATTCATATTTTCATCTGAAAATATGTTTTCTATGATAATGATTTTCTATTTATGTTAATGGCATATCTTTTCAGTAATTCAGGTCTTTCAGTAATGTCTTGGTTAATATATAAAAATGTTTGTTCATTAAATAGTTCATATCTAAAAAAACAGCCTCTGTCTCTAATATAACTGTATTTATAGGCAGTGCACATAAGAAGGTGCTGGATATAAAATGAAGTCAAAGGGTAGAACTTTCATTTGACAGACCTGGTAACTTTCTCAGATAGGGAGAGACAGCAGGGAACTTTCCATCTATGCTTTTAGAAACAATTTCAGGTGAGGACACAGAAAGATAGAATGATGATGTCACTCTGATAACACCTCTATTTTGGCTTTTAGAATTTTTTACTTAAGCATCCTGTCTGTACTACTGTGTTTATACTAATATAAGCTGGATAGCACAGGATTCTTAGAGCATTTCTCCATGAGTGATACAGATGTGCGCCTATTCTACCTTGCCTAGTGTCTCACAGTGTCAACACTTGCAGGTAAGCTCTGCTCAGAAACTCCCCTCTTCTTCTTGCATTGGTTTCTTACCTGGTGTGCTAAAGAAGACTCTTTGTACTAATGTGACTCAGATGGTACATTTCCAAATGTACTTTCCTTGTCTGAGGAACAAATGACTTCCAGGGTGATGCTTATATAGTTTGGATGTGGTGCCAATTTCAACATTTTAACAAATTTTAGAAATTTTCTTCAATAGCAAAACAGAACAAATTGTGTGTTTTACTGCTGTAATTATAAGTAGGAATCTGTAAGTTCTTCTGTCACTGGTAGATGACAGCTCTGTGATAAAAAGATGAAAGAAGAAATGTTGGGTTTGAAACCAAAGTTGCAGACCCTGTACTTTGTATTCATCCCTGAGTAGATTCATGTAACCAAAAGTTTATGATATAACTTTTGTCCAAGCTCAACAACACTTAACTGCTCCTAAGTAAAATGGACAACCCACACTATTGCCAAACCCCAAAACTCTACAATGGTAATCGTTCAGAATATGAAGATTTAAACTCATGACTTTGTTCTTTTGCCTGGAACCTAGGAGCCTCTGAGAGCAATCAGCATGAACACAATATTTACCTAAGTTGCAAAATAAGGAATAGGAATTTTTGTGAAACTTCATAATAGACTAACTCAAAGAATGCTGGGAAAATAGATTTTTAAACCTTCCCATCCTTATTGTAAAGACAGAGTTGGTACTTACCTGTTCTGAGAAGTCTCTTTATAGAGAATTCTAAGTAGAGCTGTATTCAGATGATGCTCATCCATGTGCTTTTGACCAGGAAGTTCCTTTACTCCATAGTTAATCACACTTTTATAAAAGTTTTACATGTCTTTATAAGGTATTGTATAATTTATGTGGTAACACATACATTTCTAAGTAATATCTCTTACATATAATATCTCCTAATTGGAGTAAGCATTACAAGTAATTATGTACTTGAGTAAGAAAACTGTAACAGATTTAAGTAGGCTGTGGAAGGAAAAAGGACCGAAAGCCCCTAGTCATTAAGATCTTGTTACTGCATATCCCAACTAATGTTTCCTATGGTTTTGGTGAGAGAGAGGTTTATGATTTTCAGAGAACCATCCCATCCAGCATATTCAAAAGCTATATAAAATTATAAGATTACAATTTTATTTGAGTTGAACATATGGAATAAACGAATGAAAGGATTCCAAGCAAACATTTTAATCTTTTATTGTAATATTGAACAATGGTTTGAATCTAGTGGCTTTTGAATACAAACTTTGTGTTATTGGTCTTTATATATCTTTTATATGATGTTGGACACATGATAATATTCAAATAGAGAAATTAGTGTGAAACACTTTCTAATTGAAGTCTCTTGCCCACCACTGGTCATTTGTTTTATTTCATACTAGAGGCCAGTTTCAAAATTATATAAACATTAAGGATGTCAAAGACAATCTCAAGAATTAACTTTTATTACAAAACTAGGTGAAATTTTTAAAAAGATGAGAGATCATTAACTTTTGAGCCTGACATGAAGTCACCTCTGTAAGAGGTCATGGACCAGGAAGTGAGAGATTTGGGAGCTTAACATGTATATATGTTAATGCAGAAATTGATGGGATGAGGAATCACACTTTATCCATCGATTGCCTGCATATTATGTGGTTCTATAGAGAAGAAAGCTTGTATCCTTTAGTTAACATATATACTCCTTGAAGAAATTAAAGAAAGCCTTGCCTTCTCCAGCTTACAAAATTGAATAGTACTGGTGGGGAGAGAGAGAGAGAGAGAGAGAGAGAGAGAGAGAGAGAGAGAGAGAGAGAGAGAGAGATGGAAAAAGAGACAGGCAGGGGAGAGAGAGGCAGAGAGACAGTCAGTCAGACACAGGGATTAACTGTGCTTTTGTAGCAGGTAGTTTTCTCTGCACCATTTTGTTTTCCCTGTTGGTCACACGTATGCACCCTCTGAGGAGCTACCACAAATCCGCCAATAGAAAACACACACACACACACACACACACACACACACATAAAGGGAGCCATCTTTGCTTCTGTGTGTACAGGCCCTTGTCATTGCCTGGGAGAGGGTGGATTGCAGAAGGGACACAGCTTCTAGGACCCCGTTTCTGGCTCCAGACATCTGGGCACCATCCCCACCAGAGGAGAGGTGTCCCCCAGGGAATGCATTCACTGCCTGAGCTGGTAAGAGAGCCATCTTTGCTCTGGTTCACCCTGGCTCCAGTCTGCACTGGTGAGAGTGTGGAATACAGAAGCTACACAGCTTTGGGATAGACAGAAGCAACCTAGCTTCTGGGACAGACCCTGTTTCAGGCTCCAGACATCTGGGCACCTTCCCTGCCAGAGGAAAGGTGCTCACCCTGGAGGGTTCTGTCTGACAGAGCAGGTGAGAGAGACATATTGTGTCCAGGGTCCCTCGGAGTCTAGTCTGTGCAGGTGAGTGTGCAAACTGCAGTTGCAACACATCTTCTGGGACAGGTCCGTTTTGGGCCTACATCTTCAGCCAGGAGGCAGATCTGAATGCCAGGCCTCTGTGCACCTTCTCTGGAAGAGGAGAGCTTGCCTGCAGAGGTTATTCTAACCACTGAGACTCAGGAGAGAGCTGGACTCCCAGGAGTGCTGACAGAGGCTAACAGAATCACAGGAGGAACAAGCTTCAACAAGAGACAACTATAACAACTAACTCCAGAGATTACCAGATGGCGAAAGGCAAATGTAGGAATCTTACTAACAGAAACCAAGACCATGCACCATCATCAGAACCTAGCACTCCCAACTCAGTCAGTCCTGGATACCTGAACACACCCGAAAAGCAAGACTTGGATTTAAAAACATACCTCATGGAGCTGGTAGAGGACTTTAATGAGGGCATTAATAACTCACTTAAAGAAATACAGGAGAATGCAGCTAAAGAGGTACAAGTCCTTAAAGAAATACAAGAGAGCACTGCTAAAGAGGTAGAAGTCTTTAAAGAAACAGAGGAGAACACAAGCAAACAGGTGATTGAATTGAACAAAACCATCCAAGACCTAAAAAGGGAAGTAGAAGCAATAAAGAAAAGCCAAAGTGAGACAACTCTGGAGATAGAAACCCTAGGAAAGAAATCAGAAACCACACATGTGAGCATCAGCAACAGAATACAAGAGATGGAAGAGAGAATCTCAGGTGCAGAAGATTCCATAGAGAATATGGGCACAACAATCAAAGAAAATGCAAAATGAAAAAAGATCCTAATTCAAAACATCCAGGAAATCCAGGACACAGTGAGAAGACCAAACCTTCAGGATAATAGGATTAGATGAGAATGAAGATTTTCAACTTAGAGGGCCAGCAAATATCTTCAACAAAATTATAGAAGAAAACTTCCCAAACCTAAAGAAAGACATGCCCATGAACATACAAGAAGCCTACCGAACTACGAATAGACTGGACCAGAAAAGAAATTCCTCCTGACACATAATAATCAGAACAACAAATGCATTAATAAGGATAGAATATTAAAAGTAGCAAGGGAAAAGGGTCAAGTAACATATAAAGGCAGGCCTATTAGAATTACACCAGACTTCTCACCAGAGACTATGAAAGCCAGAAGATCCTGGACAGATGTTATGTAGACCCTAAGAGAACACAAATGCCAGCCTAGGCTATTATACACAGCAAAACTCTCAATTACCATAGATGGAGAAACCAAAGTGTTCCATGATAAAAACAAATTCACACAATATCTATCTACGAATCCAAACCTTCAAAGGATAATAAAGGGAAAACATCAACACAAGGATTGAAACTACATCCTAGAAAAAGCAAGAAAGTAATCCTTCAAAAAACCTACAAGAAGACAGCCACAAGAACAGAATCCCAACATTAACAACAAAAATAACAGGAAGCAATTACTTTTATTTAATTTCTCTTAACATAATTGGAGTCAATTCTCCAATAAAAAGACATAGACTAATATACTGGCTACACAAACAGGTCCCAACATTTTGCTGCTTACAGGAAACCCACCTCAGGGAAAAAGACAGACATGACCTCAGAGTGAAAGGCTGGAAAACATTTTTTCCAAGCAAATGGTGCAAAGAAACAAGCTGGAATAGCCATTCTAATATCAAATAAAATTGACTTCTAACCCAAAGGTATCAAAAAAGACAATGAGGGGCAATTCATACTCATCAAAGGTAAACTCTACCAAGAGGAACTCTCCATTCTGAATATAAATGCTCCAAATACAAGAGCAGCCACATTCATTAAAGAAACTTTAGTAAAGCTCAAAGCACTCATTGCATCTCACACAATAATAGTGGGAGACTTCAACACCCCACTCTCACCAATGGAAAGATCCTGGAAACAGAAACTAAACAGAGACCTAGGGACACTAACAAAAGTCATGAAACAAATGGATTTAATAGATATCTACAAAACATTTCATTCTAAATCAAAAGGATACACCTTCTTCTCAGCCCCACATGGTACCTCCTCCAAAATTGACCATATAATTGGCCTCAAAACAGGCCTTCACAGAGACAAAAATATTGAAATTATCCCATGCATCCTATCAGATAACCACAGACTAAGGCTGATCTGCAATAACAGCACAAATAATAGAAAGACAACACTCATGTGGAAACTCAACAATATGCGTCTCAATGATTCCTTGGTCAAGGATGAAATAAAGAAAGAAATTAAAGACTTTTTAGAGTTTAATGAAAATGAAGCCACAACATACCCAAACTTATAGAACACAATGAAGGCAGTCCTAAGTGGAAAACTCATAGCACTGAGTGCCTCCAAAAAGAAATTAGAGAGAGCATATACTAGCAACCTGTCAGCACATCTAGAAGCCCTAGAACTAAAGGAAGCAAATTCACCCAAGAGTAGTAGATGGCAGGAAATAATCAAACTCAGGGCTGAAATCAACTAAGTGGAAACAAAAAGAACTATTCAAAGAATCAACTAAACCAGGAGCTGGTTCTTTGAGAAAATCAGCAAGAGAGATAAACCCTTAGCCAGACTAACTAGGGGTCAAAGGGGATAGTATTCCAATTAACAAAATCAGAAATGAAAAGGGAGACATAACAACAGATCCTGAGGAAATCCAAAATATCATCATATCCTACTACAAAAGGAAAACCTGGATGAAGTGGCCAACTTCCTAGAAAGATACCAGGTACCAAAGTTAAATCAGGATCAGATTAATGATCTAAATAGTCCTATTTCTGCTAAAGAAATAGTAGCAGTCATCAATAGTCTCCCAACCAAAAAAAGCCCAGGACCAGATGGGTTTAGTGCAGAATTCTATCAGACTTTCAAAGAAGATCTAATGCAAACTCTCCTCAAAGTATTCCACAATATAGAAACAGAAGGTACTCTACCCAATTCATTCTATGAAGCCAAAATTACTCTAATACCTAAAACACACAATAATCCAACAAAGAAAGAGAACTTCAGACCAATTTCCCTTATGAATATCAATACAAAAATACTCAATAAAATCTTTGCAAACTAAATTCAAGAACACATCAAATCGATCATCCATCATGAACAAGTAGGCTTCATCTCAGGGATGCAGGGATGGTTTAATATACGGAAATCCATCAATGTAATCCCCTACATAAACAAACTCACCGACAAAATCCACATGATCATCCCCTTAGATGCTGAAAAAGCATTTGACAAAATCCAACACCCCTTCATGATAAAAGTCTTGGAAACATCAGGAATTCAAGGCCCATACCTAAACATAATAAAAGCAATATATAGTAAACCAATAGCCAACATCAATGTAAATGGAGAGAAACTTGAAGCAATCCCACTAAAATCAGGGACTAGACAAGGCTGCCTACTTTCTCCCTACCTATTCAATATAGTACTTAAAGTCCTAGTCAGAGCAATTCAACAACAAAAGGAGAACAAGTAGATACAAATTGGTAAGGAAGAAGTCAAAATATCATTATTTGCAAATGATATTATGGTATACATAAGTGACCCTAAAAAAGTCCACCAGAGAACTTCTAATCGTCATAAACAGCTTCAGTACAGTAGCTGGATATAAAATTAACTCAAATAAGTCAGTAGCCTTCCTCTACATGAAGAATAAATGGGCTGAGAAAGAAATTAAGGAAACAACACCCTTCACAATAGTCACAAATAATATAAAATACCTTAGTGTGACTCAAACTAAGGAAGTGAAAGATCTGTATGATAAGAACTTCAAGTCTCTGAAGAAAGAAATTGAAGAAGATCTCAGAAGATGGAAAGATCTCCCATGCTCATGGATTGGCAGGATTAATACAGTCAAAATGGCCATCCTGCCAAAAGCAATCTACAGATTCAATGCAATGCCCATCAAAATTCCAACCCAATCCTTCACTGAGTTAGAAAGGGCAATTTGCAAATTCATCTGGAATAATAAAAAAACCTAGGATAGCAAATCCATTCTCAACAGTAAAAGAACCTCTGGTGGAATCACCATGCCTGACCTTAAACTGTGTAACAGAGCAATTGTGATAAAAACTGCATGGTACTGGTATAGCGACAGACAGTGAAGACCCAGAAATGAACCCACACTCCTATTGTCACTTGATATTTATCCAGTGGGAAAATGACAGCATTTTCAACAAATGTTGCTGGCACAACTGACCGTTATCATGTAGAAGCATGAGAATTGACCCATTCTTATATCCTTGTACAAAGCTCAAGCCTAAGTGAATCAAAAACCTCCACATAAAACCAGAGACACTTAAATTGATATAGGAGAAAGTAGGGAAAAGCCTCAAAGATATGAGAATAGGGAAAAAATCCTTAACAGAACAGCAATGGCTTGTGCTGTAAAATCAAGAATTGACAAATGGGACCTCATAAAATTGCAAAGCTTCTTCTGTAAGGCAAAAGACACTGTCAACAGGACAAAAAGGGCACCAACAGATTGGGAAAGGATTTTTACAAATCCTAAATCTAATAGAGGATTAATATCCAACATATACAAAGAGCTCAAGAAGCTACTCTTCAGAAATTCAAATAACCCCATTAAAAAATGGATTACAGAACTAAACAAAGAATTCTCAACTGAGGAATACTGAATGGCTGAGAAACACCTGAATAAAAGTTCAACATCCTTAATCATCAGGGAAATGCAAAACAAAACAACCCTGAGATTCCATCTCACAAGAGTCAGATCAAACATTCAAGTGACAACAGATGCTAGCGAGGTTGTGGAGAAAGAGAAACACTCCTCCATTGCTATTGGGATTGCAAGCTTGTACAACCCCTCTGGAAATCAGTATCATGGTTCCTCAGAAATTGGACATAGTGCTACTGGAAGTTCCAGCAATACCTTTTCTTGGTATATACCCAGAAGATGTTCCAACTGGTAATAAGGACATATGCTCCGCTATGTTAATAGCAGCCTTATTTATAATAGCCAGAAGCTCGAAAGAACCCAGATGTCCCTCAACAGAGAAATGGATACAGAAAATGTGGTACATTTACACAATAGAGTACTACTCAGCTATTAAAAACAATGAATTTATGAAATTCTTGGGCAAATGGATGTACCTGGAGGATATCCTCCTTAGTGAGGTAACCCAATCACAAAAGAATTCACTAGATATGCACTCACTGATAAGTGGATATTAATCTAGAAACTTAGAATACACATGATACAATTTGCAAAACACAAGAAAATCAAAAAGAAGGAAGACCAATGTGTGAATACTTCATTCCTCCTTAGAATAGGGAACAAAATATCTGTAAGAGGAGTAACAGAGTCAATGTTTGGAGCTAATACAAAGGATGGATTATCCAGTGACTACCCCACCCGGGGATCCATCCCATCATCAGACACCAAACCTAGACACTATTGCACGTGCCAGAAAGATTCTGCTGAAGGGACCCTGATATTGTGGCCTCTC
>NC_034599.1:8228827-8232803 GCF_900095145.1 Mus pahari | reverse complement strand
AGGGGAACGCCAGGGCCAAGAAATGGAAGTGAGTGAGCAGGGGAGCAGGGTGGGGGGAGGGTGTAGGGGACATTTGGGATAGCATTTGAAATGTAAATGAAGAAAATATCTAATAAAATAATTTAAAAAAAGAAAGCACACACACACACACACACACACACACAAACACACACACACAGAGCAGTCATTTTAAAAATGTCTTGGCTAATTCAATGAATGGGCAGTTCTAATTCCTGCCCTGCTACTCCAGGCTCATTTGGGGAAGTGTTCAGAGGCCAATTACCTGAAAACTCACATAGCTAGTTTGTCTTTTTCCTGACACTACTTTGTCCCCCTTTTTTCTTCCAAGTCCTCCCTTGTCCATCTTACCCATGCAACTCTTAGTGTCTCACCACATATTCAGCTATTAGCTATTGGCATATTTATGAATAGATCAAAAACTCGTTGGGGATAGGGTTCTATAGCTTCAGTAAATATAGATTTCCAATCAAAGCATCAGAGCCACCTTCTACACCATTGTTTAGAAAAGTGCCTCAATTTTATAGAGAATTTATTATCTCTACAAGAGTAGATTTAGAATGTTGTTCTGAATACTAAGTAACTTGTTAACTATAATCTGCTTGGCACGTTGAATAAATGCTTGCTGTCACAATCATTTCTGCAATCTGTCAATACTGAGATGAAAATTCTGTTTCCCTATTTTCTCATCAATGTGAAATAAGAATTTCTCAGCTTAAGAAAGAAAAATTATTTCTCAGACATAACATATATGGTTGCTATTTTTGCTTTAGTTATTATTTTCAATTAAGTGGTCATCAAACACTGATAAATCATTACATAAAATCATTGGAGGTAGGTCTTAGAAAGTATAGATTTCTGGAATTTCATCTCTAATGAGATTTTATTTTTAATAGAATGTTTCAGAGTCACATATTCAATCCTCAGGATTTGTTTTGCTCATATTTGAAAACTCTATTATACTAGAAAGACATTTTCTATGAACATATAATTCTAAAAAGGATTTCATAATTTGAAAATTCCACAGCAATTTCTGATTATTTTTACGCCTGACCCTTTTGCTCTTAAAATATATACATATCATTCTCAATGTTTAATCATAAAAATAGAAAAGGATGCTGTCAGAGGCAATGGTAAAATTTGCTTAGGATCAATCTTCTTGCTTCACTGAAGAAAGCTTCTTGGAGATGATCAGGACAAATTTCATTCATTTATCTTTAGTCATGAATAAATACAAAACCAAGGAAACCACATAAAAATGAAGCAAACTACAACAAGCAAAAGGCAAAACCCATCATGACAAAATTGTGACCTTTTATACCACAGCATCCATAATTTAGCAACATGAACAAATAGCTTAGAAGAAAGAAGATTTGAGGTAAAAACAATCATAGATAGGACAATCAGTATAAAATGGATTTTTTATGAGAAGCTGTATTTTCGATCTCCTAGGGCTTGAACAATCCAACATGGGTGCTGGATACTGAATCCAGATCCTATGGAAAAGCAGTAAACACTGTTAACCACCAAAACATCTATTTAGACATAAATTCTGAGGCATGATTGTATGAGCTATCATGTTTAATCTTAGAAGAATGGGAAGAAAGAGCCTTGTAAGAGAAGATTCAAGATAATTCATGTAAGATACAATGCACATCACACTAAGCTAAGGAATAATACAAGTTGATATAATTGATATTCAAATGGAAACAAAGGTTTTTGTTTTTAAGTCTCAGTCTTATGGGGGAATAAGAATATAGACAACGTTATGGTTTTATTGGGGACTTCAAAATTTATTCTGTATGCCATAATTGGCAAAAAAAAAAAAAATCTGGTTAGAAGCTAAACTGTTAAGCTAGGTGGTTGTGGAGCATACCTTTAATGATAGCACTTGGGATGTAGAGGATCTCTATGAGTTTGAGGCCCGCCTAGTCAAAAGAGTGAGTTCTAGAAAATCCAAGGTTACATAGAAAAACCTTGTCTTAAAAAACATTTAAGAAAATATAGAATAGGTTATACATTAAAAAAAATCTATAAATTACTGGGGATGAAAAACACTCTTATGGACAGGCCCTATACCCATCAGTGTATGGCTAACACAAATTAAACTCAGTGGCAGTTTTAGAGGTTCTTTATCTCATGTTTTGTCAGAATTTTCCCCCTTGTATGGTCTTTACATATATAGTTTTGTATATAATTTTGTGTTTTTATGTGATCTCTCTCTCTCTCTCTCTCTCTCTCTCTCTCTCTCTCTCTCTCTGTGTGTGTGTGTGTGTGTGTGTATGTGTGTGTGTGTAAATTTGTGTGTTTGCACTAGTATGTTTCTTGTGATTTTTGGGTCTTTTTCTTCTGTTGGTTTCTGTTGTTCTAATTCTGCTTTGCTCATTCATATTTGATCTTCTTTTATTATGTTGTTATTTTGGATGCTTGTATTTTAATGAGAGAGAGAGAGAAGAAGAAGAAGAAGAAGAAGAAGAAGAAGAAGAAGAAGAAGAAGAAGAAGGAGAGAGAGAGAGAGAGAGAGAGAGAGAGAAAGAGAAAGAGTGGGAGGAGGATGTAGACTTGTTTGGGTGGGGAAGTATAGAGGATCATAGAGAACTTGGACGGGGAGGAAAACCCATATATAGAATATATTACATGAGAAATATCTGTTGTCAGTTAAAAATATGGATGAATTAGAGTAACTGAACAATGCAAATTATATTCAGTTACAGTGTAAAATTCGCATAAAAGATGAAGTGCTAAAGTTATGAGTATTCTTCATAACTATCATCATGAATGAGGAGGTTGAAGGCCTTTGTTCCATCTTCACTGATGTTTCAGTCACTACATTCGTCTTTGAACTTCAGTGTGATGCTTACTGTTAATTATCAACACAACAGGATCTAGAATCACTAAGAAGACAGGCTATATCCATCCCTTTGAAGGACTATGTAGTCTGTGAGTGTTTCAGAGAGAGAGTTTAATTGGTTAATTGATGTGCGAAGACATATATTCACTGTGTCCAGGACAGCTCCTGAGCCAGGTTATTGGAGTATCTAAGTGGAAACATCAAGGTGAGCACCAGCATGCATTGCCTCTCTCTTGGTTGTGAATGCAATGGAATGTCTTTGCTGCTTTGACTTTTTTTTTTTTTTCAATTTTTATTAAATATTTTCTTCATTTACATTTCAAATGCTATCCCAAAAGTACCCTATATCCTCCCCCCACCCTGATCCCCTACTCATCCATTCCCACTTCTTGACCCTGGTGTTCCCCTGTACTGGGGCATATAAAGTTTGCAAGACCAAGGGGCCTCTCTTCCCATTGATGGCCAACTAGGGCATCTTCTGCTACATATGCAGCTAAAGACATAGCTGTGGGGTACTGTTTAGTTCATATTTTTGTTCCACCTATAGGGTTGCAGACCCCTTCAGCTCCTTGGGTACTTTCTCTAGCTCCTCCACTGGGGACCTGTATTCCATCCAATAAATGACAATGAGTATCCACTTCTGTATTTGCCAGGCACTGGCATACCTCACAAGAGAGAGCTATATCAGGGTCCTGTCAGCAAAATCTTTCTGTCAGCAAAATCTTTCTGGAATATGCAATAGTGTCTGGCTTTGGAGGTTGTATATGGGATGGATCCCCAGGTGGGCAGTCTCTGGATGGTCTTTCCTTCCGTCTTAGCTCCAAACTTTGTCTCTAAAACTCCTTCCATGGGTATTTTGTTCCCCATTCTAAGAAGGAGTGAAGTATCCATTCTTTAGTCTTCCTTCTTCTTGAGTTGAAAGTGTTTTGCAAATTGTATCTTGGGTATTCTAAGTTTCTGGGCTAATATCCACTTATCAGTGAGTGCATACCATGTGTGTTCTTTTGTGATTGGGTTATGTCACTCAGGATAACATCCTCAAGACCCATCCATTTGCCTAAGAATTTCATGAATTTATTGTTTTAATTGCTGAATAGTAATCCACTG
>NC_034599.1:8205054-8227223 GCF_900095145.1 Mus pahari | reverse complement strand
TAAAACTGCATGGTACTGGTACAGCGACAGACAAGTAGATCCATGGAATAGACGGAAATATATATAATGTGTAAGGAAAATAAACTGAGACTGCAGTAGCTTGAGGTAGAGACATTCCCCAAAGGCTCCGAGGTTTCAGTTCCTGGTCCCCAGAGGATGGTGCAGATTGCCTGGTGGGAGAGCATTTCTGGAGAAAGTATATAATGGAAGTGTGATTTGAGTGTTCACAATCTCACCTCTTTCCAGCTCACTCTCTGCTTCGTATATGTGAGTGAAGATGTGATATCTTAGTTTTCTGTTTCAGCCCCCTGATGCAATCCCTCTTCTACCATTTCGGACTGTCCCTCTGAAACTATAAGGACAATAAACTCTTCCTTCTACAAGTTGCCTTTGGCCATGAAAATTTATCACAGTAACAGAAAAGTAACTAATACACTCAGCTATTTTTCCAGAATAAGATTGAATTTCACTCCCCTCAACTAGAACAATGGACCAAAGAGAGTTATTTCTTCCCCTTAAGGGTGTTTCTCATATGGGACCTAAATTCAATGTACTGTGTGTTTGGTTGTTAGAAGAAACAGACCCTCTGAGAATCCTAGAAGAGCACAGGAACTTTTCATTAGTTTAGCTCTTGGCTTGGTAGTCTGTTCTTCATCTATTCCAGGTAGCACTTTGGGACCAAAATTCTATTACTGTGGTACAAGCCTCAATAGAAGCATTAAATTTTCCTAGCAACTCTCTGCATGACAGAAAGAAGGAATATGCTCATGTTTCACCCCAGCTATCTTTTCACAAGTGCAACTTAGTAAGTAACATTTGTGTTCTTTTATCCATAAACAGTTATTATGTTCTATATGTGTATTGTTATGTGAATCATGTGTATAAACTCACTTATGTGTAATTGTATAGAAGAAATAGTGTGATTGACTATTGTTCATACATGTTGATTATGTATTTTCAATATATATAAAATGTGTATAAAACAGATTTAATATTACATATTATGTATGATATATAAGTGTGATATTTATTCCTTTATAACCAAAGATTCTCTTTAAGTTAGCAACATAATATCCATAATAAGACTGCAGCAAAAATTTAGATGTATCTGTACATTGAAAAAATTGGAAAGAGAAAAAACAGCAACAGAAAATCCCTTTATGGGATCTAACCACAGGCTCAAAATGGGATCCAGCTCAAGGGGAGGTCCCAAGGCCTGACACTGTTACTGAGGCTATGGAGCACTCATGAAAAGGAACCTAGCATGACTGACCTCTGAAAGACCCAACAAGTAGCTGAAAGAATTAGATGCAGATATTTGCACCCATCCAATGGACAGAAGCAGCTGGCCCCTGTTGTCGAATTAGGGAAGGCTGAAAGAAGCTGAGGAGAAGGGTGATCCTGAAGTAGAATCAGTAGTCTCAATTAATCTGAACCCCTGAGATCTCTCAAACTCTGGACCACCAAAGAGACAGCATATACTAGCTAATATGATGCCTCCAGCATACATGCAGTTTAGGACTGCCAGGTCTGTGTTCATTCAGAGATGATGCACTTAACCATCAGGAGACTGGAGGCTCAGGGTTGTTTGGAGGTCAGGTATGGTGGGAGGTGGGGACATCCACATGGAGACAGGTGGGTGGGGAGGTGGTATGGGATGTGGAAGAGTTGGAGAATGGGTGGGGGCAAATGAAATATGGAGTGTAAAAAAGTAAATTAATTAATAGAAAAATAGGAAAAAATCCTTCATGGGTTAGTTGCATATTCTCAGGACTAATTAATAATACAAAAATTCTTTGGAGATGCAGAGATCTCTTAGGAAAACAAATGTAAATATCAAGTCTATACATTTTGAAGTTTCACTGATAGAGGTGATATTTCAATAAGTTAATTTTGGGTAATTTAATTTAAAAAATATGGGTGGGAAAAATGGCTCAGAGGATACAATGTGAACGTGAAGTCCTGGGTTCAAATTATCAAACCTATGTAGAAAGATGTGTGAGATATCACACACCTAGAATTCCAGTGCTATTGGAAGAATTAACGGGAAGGTGCCCAAGATTTGCTGACTTCTAGGCTAGCCCAAGTGTCAGAAACGCCAGGTTCACAAAAGACCCTGCCTCAGAGAAATAAGGTAAAGAATGATAGAGTAGAACACCTGATGTTGTATATTCTCTTACCTCCATATGTATGTGCGGTTGTACCCACTCACACTCATGTGTGTCCATATATGTATATACCACATAGATGCTCATATACACTGGTCATTTTTAAAGATTTTCATTAAAATGTAAGTAACACATTTGTTGTTTTACAGTCCAGAATGTTTCAATTTTGGGTGTTTTTATAGATCAAAAATTTTAATATAAGCCATCGGTGTTCCGTTCAGGAACTTTTCCCCTGTGCTCATTTGTTCAAGACTTTCCCCCACTTTCTCTTCTATTAGATTCAGTGTATCTGGTTTTATGTGCAGGTCATTGATCCTCTTGGACTTGAGCTTTGTACAGGGAGATAGCATCTCAGAGTATTCCCTGTGAGGATCCTTTATTGATAGTGTAGCAGAAGCTATAAACCTTGAAACAGACCAAGGACTTATTGCAATGAACATTTGCAAATAAAGATTAAAGGCTAAATGGCAAAAAAAAAAATAGTAATATACTTCTTCTTTTTCACAGTAGTTTGTTTTTTGAGCCTGGGTTCATATATGAGTACAAAGAAAAGCAGGAAGTAGGTTACAAAAACCCTCAGTTGGAGACTGAGAATGAGCACACTCAAAGATGCTTGTATTGATTCGTAGAAGTAATTCACTGTCCTCAGAAGCAATTTTACTTGTGTACTGAGAGATATAAACAATCAGAAATGGTAAGGACAAGCAGTATGGGATTTTTCTAGCTTCTCTCTGCAGATATTTGTTCTTACCTGGTGTTCATAGTGGGATTTAGAAGCCAATAGCCTAAAAAGTCATTAGTTAAGCATTCTTTTGTAGTTATCCTACTCTGATTTTTTCCAACTTTGATCTTATTTCCAAACTACTTGATGGGCTACATTACACATTCCTTAAAGCTTTAGTTTATTTATATATATTCTAGTTTACTAATGTAGGTGAATTATTATATTCATTACATATCAATTTACCATTTTAATGTAAAGATAACCTTGTTTCTTAGTATAGTAATTCATCTGTGAAAGTTGTTATTCAGGGAAAAATTAAATTTTTCCACACAGATGATTTTTCTCATATTACATATAGATGAATTATGATATTCTACTGAAAATTCACAACATTCTTACTAATTGCAAAGATTAACACTTTCATACACAGTTACATTTGGTATGAGTATGCCATGATTAGTTTCTTTATATCAAATACCAAATCAAGAGAAATATAAGAAATTACAAAGTAAATCATCTGTAATCCAATTGTAAACATATTATTGATCATTTATAAATGCTGCTGTGATGACTGGCGGTTTTGTGCAGTTTTGTCTGATATATATTTGATGAAATAAGTTATGGTCATAATTTATTACTTCTTGATAAATGTCCATCAAATTGGAAATGATAGCCTCATTTCACAACCTACATCTGTTACTTAGAAATGTAAGTCATATAGAAAATATGGGTATTGTACTATTTCCACAGAAATTTAAGTGAATTTTCATGAATCATGGTCATATGGGTAGACATGCAAAATTTCTGGAAAGAATAAACCATTTTAAGACCATTCTAAATAGCAGCAGCTGGGAGAACAGGAGAAGATTTTTGACTTTGTATCAAATAAATAAATAATGATTAGGGATTCCAATGGTTCTTAAATCATTAATCCCCAACCTTTCTGTGCCTATGGTTCTTATACCTTTTCATTAGATTATGGACTCAGAGGGAATAGCAAATATTACCATGAATTTTTTATTTGTTAGATTATTTTAATCTGATTTGCTTGGATTGATTTTTGTGGTGCCAGTATTGGAACACAGAACTTTCTGTATGACAGAAAAACACTACTAGTGAACTATATTCCCATTTGCTATTCTTTCTATTTTTAGTTTTTTTGTTTATTCTTCCAATTTTTCATACATGTATACAATGTATCCTGATCAAACCCATCCATACTACCCCCCTTCAATTTCCATGGACTCTCCAATATAGGTCCCTCTCTAATTATTTTCTTAGTTTTATTTATAGCCCTTTAATTCCAATTAGTGCTCTGTATATGTATACTTAATAGAGTAAGCAGGTTGCTATCTTCATATAGCATCATAACATTATCCTTTTCAGCACCATGAGAAATGAGTAGAGCTTACGGTTTTAAGGTTTTCCCTAGAGTTCCTCAGTTGTGTGTTTCTCATAGCGAAATGTGGAGAAATGGTTTCCAATCTGAAGACACACCTTAAAATTTTAGCCTTGACAATGTTGTATGGGATTCAAGCAATTAGTAAATTATCAGAATTTTAATATTTGTGAAATATTGTCACTATTTTAAATAAGTATCTATCATAAGCTTTGTATTTTTGAGGTTCTCACTATTTCAGTACACTCTATGCTATTCTAAAAGTCGACAGATATTCCAAGATAGCTGTCTACTGAGGAGAATTGCAAGGCCACTTAATTTCACTCAAACTTTCTCTAACGTAGATTAACAAATTGCTTCACTTTTAAGTAAATATTATAGTTGATGACCATTTCACAAAATGTTTCCAAGTAAAATTTACATAAGAATAAGATCACTTTCTATTTAGAGGGAAAGACTGAGCATGAGATACATCCCAGCAGAACAGCAGATAGATCTTTGTCCCTTCTTCAATACCCCACTGACAACACAGGCTGAAGATATGTAGCTTCTGAGGAGAGTGCTATTGTAAAAATCTGTTTGTGTGTAATTGTGAAGGTTCATGGTAGTGTTATATTATAGTAATTAATATTTCATTGTAAAAATTAAAAAGATGCGTGTTAGGCATTCCACATACTCTCTGACATAACCTAAATGAACAACTTCTGGGTGATGTATTTACATTTCATTTAATGCCAGACCATATAGATTTTTCTTTGACGGCAGGGTACTCCCTATGAGTAATCTATTAGAGTAGTTATATTAGAGTGCTTAACTTCTATGCTTATTTCAGAATGTTTTGTGCAAATTGCTTGTCAAAACTAAGCAAACTGGAGTATGGAAAGACAACTTGGCCACAACTTCATGTTAATAAACAGCAGAACCATTCTAACCTGAGAACCTGCATAGTTTTTCTAGGAACAGCTCATTAGCAAACAATGCAGTATTAAGTGATAGATATCACATGAACTCTTTTATAATCTATTAAATTGATCTATTATGTGAAATCAACAATGAATGAATTGTAAGAAAATGATCTTGTATGTATTGTAATAAAACTTTATTCATAAATACAGGGACCAGACTTGATTTGGCTTATGGGGTGCAGTTATTAATAGTATAACTCTATATGTCACAGAGTATGGAAATATCTTTAGATATTTGCCACATAGTGGGAGAGATATTCATTGAAGAATGTAAGACTTTCCTGAATTTTTATACCTCCTAGAATTTCTGTCATAACAATTGGTCCATCACCTATTTAATTCTACGTGCACAAACACATGAACCAAAGAAATGAAATGGGGTTTCATCCAAGAAC
The DNA here is from genome assembly GCF_900095145.1 of Mus pahari. Taxonomy (NCBI): domain Eukaryota; kingdom Metazoa; phylum Chordata; class Mammalia; order Rodentia; family Muridae; genus Mus; species Mus pahari. The sequence goes on along the minus strand of NC_034599.1, from coordinate 8,221,572 downwards.
AAATAATAATAATTTAAAACTTTAGACTACACTAAGTTCCAGGTATAAGAATAATTCTCCTGACTACCATATCTCAGAGGCTATAGGTTAATGTATAGTAAAATTAAGTTCAGTGATATGTGGATGTTATACATTGCCATATGACTATCAAACATTACACATGAAGATCTTCATGCACTGTCTCTTTCCATATCAATTCTGTGGTACTGAATCAAAACAAGAATGTTCAATTTAGAAACTAAAAGAAAAATATAAGATGCCTAACTGTTATTACCAGACTTAACAGATGATTTAGAGATATTATGCAATGAAAGGCAAGTTGGTATAGAATAATTCTAAGAATGACCAAAAACTACTGAGAGACTGTCCACAGCTAGGGACAATGGTTTTCAAAGAATAATAAGTTCTGGAAAAAATGGTCTTGGCCAGAAGGAATTATGATTGGCAGTGATGATGCTACACCTGCAGGCATATTCTGAGGGATTTGGTCTAAATATGACCAGTGCTTAAAATTTATCTTAGAGGATAAATTATTCTTTTGTAGATATGGCAACTCTCACATCAAATACAATCCTCACAATTATTCCATTATACCTTTTATATTGAAAACATGGAAGCTTTTCAACATTTATGATTCTCAAACTTAAGCTCTTTCATTATCACCTCTCTTTTCACTAATTCAAACCGTTACAATTGTCAAGGAAATACCTCATGTGAAAATAGACTCTTAAAATATAATATGTACCCAGTGGTCTAATTTTAGTTTTGGGACAAAAAGGCATTTCATTACATTCTCCATATTTTCAAGTTTGAACTGATCATGTCCAGAGTGTTGCATCAAGTCTCAGAATGAAACACAGGAAATCCCTGAAAGCTTAAGCGTTAACAGCTGCAATAGATATTTTATATAGACTAGAATCTTCTAGAAACATCAGCCTTGTAACTGTATCCTACCCAATGGGAGGTAAAAATAAGTGTGATTTCTCTTTCTTTGTGGAAAAAATTTGTACAAGAGCAATAACTTAAAACAATACTATTTATTATTTAATATTTATGTAAGTCCAAAGCAAGGATATATTTACTTGGATCTTCTGCTTAGGATTAAAAAGGTCAAAATCAAAATACTAGCCAAGCTATGACATGGAGTTTCTGGAGAAGAATTTACTTTTGGCTACATCCATGATCTTCACTTTCCCTAATCACTGTTACAGTCATTCTTTATCACAGAAATACAAGAGTGGTCACATATGTTCCTTCACATGTGTTATGTCTGGTTGATTTTCTTTTTTTCTTACTAACTGTAGACAACCTTCTAATTTTAAATGCTCATCTCTCCCTTAAGACTCATAAGGGACATACAGACAATTATGATATAACATAATAGTGTAGAAGGTTAAACCTGCCAATGTTCAGAGGGATGGCTTATAAATGAATGAGAACAATTAAGTATCATCTTTACATTCCTGCCTAGAAGATGCAAGAATTAATTAATTCAAGAGTAAGAATATATTTGTGGGTATGATCCCAAAGAACTCTACATCTTACAATACAGACACTTGCTCAACCATGTTCATTGCTGGTCTATTCATAATAGTGAGAAATTTGAACAGTCTAGATGCCAATCTGTGGTTGAATGGAAAAAAGTGACTGGAATATTACTCAGCTCTTAAAAACAAAATAAAAGCAAACAACAAAAATTAAAATCTTTAAATGGGAAGGCAAATGGATAGAGCTATGAAAACTTCATCTGAGTTAGGTAACCCAGAAACAAAAAGACAAATATTGTATATAGTCATTTATATGTGAATGATATTTGTTAAGTGTTCAATAAGCAAGTTACAATCCATTGAGTGACAGGATTAGGTATCAAACAAATGACTATGGGAGAGGAAAGGATCTCAGCAGATAGTTATGAATAAACAGGCATATGTGTGACTGGAATGGGAGAATCAAATGGGGATGGCGAGGGAAAACACAGAATAAATGAAAGAACTGGAAGAGGTAGCTAAAACTAATGACCATTTGATGGAGTAATAGGGGGATCTAATATAGTATAAAGCTTCTTCAAATACATACATATATGAAAGAAATATAAATTGGAATCACCAAATAAAGAGAAGGAAAGTGCAACTAGATATTTCTCACCACCAAATAACACTTCTAATCCTGGGAATGAGCTACAATTAATGAAGTTCAACTGGTTCCCATGAGAACCCTCAAACCCATTTTATTGCCAAGTTTATTTGTTGCTCCACGCAAATTGGTACTAAGATCTTAGTGCTGAAAAATGGTCCCCACGTCGTTCAATGAACACAGAGCAGTTGGGCTGGAGCTGACCCAGAGGCTGGACCCCTCCTGACAGGTGTTCATGGTACCAGAGGTACTCAGCAGAGGAGAAAGCAAGCACCAACACAATTGCAAATCATGTCATCAACAATGGTGACCGCCCTGTAGGAGACGTTGGTATGACAATGGAACAAAAGTTGTTGGAGTAACCAGCCATTGTCTAATTGGTTTTAAAGTCCACTCCACTATATTGAACCAGTGCCTGATATCAAACAGGTGACCAAGAACCTGAAGCTAACTAGGCCGTAAACCTAGAGAAAAACCAAATTCTACTGTTCTTTTAAAGGAATGTAGCAGTTAATTGACTCTTAATGACATTCTGTTATTCACATAGTCAGTGTGTTATTCACCATGAGAAGTTTGCCAATCCTAAACTATCACATGTGTTATAGAGGGACTTATTCATATCTTACATTTTACATTTAATAAGCAAGTGTATTCGTAGATCACTAACCAAATTCAACCTTCTCTTCTTCATTATCTCATATTCAAGTATATTCTCTTTGATTCTCTACATGGTCTTATTTATTTCCCTGAAAATGACTTAAAAATTCTAGGAATCCAGACAGATAGGTACCAAGCACTTTGCTGTGGGAATGAAAAAACAGAACTGAACCATAAGTCCCAGAGATGTTAATGAAATATTTTTATATTTTTCCAAGATACTATACTAATATTCCAGGATGAAAACTGAATATTTAACATTTGCTTATGTGTTGATAGATATACAGCAGCAGAATAATGGGACTAGAAAACACAACTAGACTTACATTATAGCTAGAAAGATCTATATTCCACGTATCTGTGACATTATTTTAAGGTTTAATAAAAAAATTAGAGAATAGGCAATGAATTTATTGTCCATTTCTACCAATTTTTAATATAACAAACTAGTAGATTTCAGCCTTTTGCCTTGCTATACCTGTGATGACTGATTTGAAAGAGTACTGATTGTTAAAATCTACCATATTATAGTCAACATGATGTCAAGTTGAAGTATAATGTCATAAGAATAGTAAGAATGTATATGGATAAGTAACCCAAGAAAGTCAAGTTAGTGCCCAAAGAACAATGGGCAGTACACAAGCTCACAGGTCCCATGGCTATGACTTCTCTATGCGGATTTCAGCTGTAATAAATACATCTGTAGATTTGGTCTGGATTTTAGCAATAGGCAAAAGAGCACTACATTTTAGCACTCTTATGATGTAATGATGAGTCTCCCAACAATAGTAGTATACCTTTTAATCCAACAGACCTTTGAGCAAAGCTGCATACTAATACCCTAAAGACACTCCATAACCTAGACACTATAGTCACTGTGGTGAAGTATGTTCTGAACAGTATGGGCTTGACATGGGCAATGACTGAGTTGGAGTTTGTTTCTATAGCATTTACATGTAAAAAAAATCATGTCTTGAGCCTAAACCAAGGAAAGAATTTTCTTCCTAAAATGAAATAGAAGAATGTATTCTTCAGATATTCTTACCCTGAAGCCGTATTACTCTGAAATCTACTTTCTAATTCAGTAGAAAATCTGCTAACATTTTTTGCCACATTTCTATTTTCTTACACTTTTATGGCAACCATCCTCTAAGGATCTGTGAATTGCTACAAGCACTGTGGCCTCACTTTCATATTGATATCTTTGGGTTTTGTACCACTGTGTCTGTTGATTTTATTTAGGATTTTTTGGGACTTCATATGAACTAATTTACTACCTAGAATTGCAGAGTAGTTTATGGTATATGATCCAATATCAGTCTCTGGTTGAAGTATATACATCCACAGGATTGATAAAACTTTGTAATAGTTCATGATTTAGTTTAGTATTATATACTACCTCCAAATTTTCTGTTTGTGCATTGGACCTTCTAAGTAAAGGGTGCAAAACTTTATTAATATATCATTCTCACTAACCACAGTGTCAAGCAAAACCCTGACTTTAATAAACAAGATTTTAAAGATTTAAAATAAACTATTTTTTAATTCAAAATGTATGTGTGTTTTGCTGAGTGTATTTGTACACTATGTGCATGAATTTCCTGTGGCGGCTAAAAGAGAATGTCATATCCCAGGCAATTGGAGATAAATGTAAAATAATATGAAATAGAAGGGTAATGTATATTTAAATTAACAGATGACTATGAGCTACCATGTTGGCACTGAAATAAAGTCTTATGCAACATGTGCTCTTAACCATCAGCCCACCTCTCTAGTCACTTAAGATTTGTTATTTTCTTTTATAACTTAATTTTATTTTTTTCACTTCATATTTTATTCCCATCCCGCATCTACCCTCTGACTGTTCCACAACCCAAACCTCCTCCCTACCCCTTGTCTCTATATGGATGGCCCACTCCCACCCCACCTGACCTCTAAACTCCCTGGGGCCTCCAGTCTCTTGAGAATTAGGTGCAGCATCTCTGAATGAACACAGACCTAGAAGTCCTCTACTGTATATGTGTTGGGGGCCTCATATTGGTGTATGCTATATGTTTGGTGGTCCAGTGGTTGAGAGTTCTTGAGGGTCCAGATGAATTGAGACTGCTGGTCCTCCTACAGGATCACCCTTCTCAGTTTCTATCAACCTTCCCTAACTCAATAACAGGGAAAAGTTGCTTTTGTCCATTGGTTGGGTGCAAATAACTGCATCTGACTCTTTCAGCTACTTGTTGGGTTTTTTGGAGGACAGTCATAATAGGTCCTTTTTGTGAGTGCTCCATAGCCACAGTAATAGTGTCAGACCTTGGGACCTCCCTTTGAGCAGGATCCCACTTTGGGCCTGTCGCTGGACCTTCTTTTCTTCAGGTTCCTCTCCATTTCCAACCCTGAAATTCTTTCAGAGAGGAAAAATTATGGGCCATCCCTAACTTGATATTCTATATTCCTGCAGGAGGTGGGTTCTATAAGTTCCGACTCTAGTCAGGCATTTCATCTAAGGTCCCTCCCTTTGAGTCCTGAGATTCTCTCACCTCCCAGCTCTCTGGTGCATTCTGGAGGGTTCCCTCAACTTCCTATTTCCCAACGTTGCCTTTTCCATTACTTCTGCTGGCCCTCGGGGCTTCAGGTATTTTGCCTTACTCAATACCAGATACATTTCCTCTCTACCGCCACTACACCAATCTATCCACTTTCCCTCCTAGGTCCCTCCCTCCCTCCCCACTTGTGATTACTTTCTTCACTCTCCCAAGTGGGACTGAAGTGTTCTCACTCGGGCACTTCAACTTGTTGACCTTTTTGTGTTCTGTGGACAGTATCTTGGGTATTCTATACTTTTTTTTTTTTTTTTTTTTTTTTCGGATAACATCCACTTACTAGTATGCATGTCCTTTTGGGTCTGAGTTACCTCACTCAGGATGACATTTTCTAGTTCTATCCATTTGCCTGCAAAACTCATGATGTCAACGTTCTTAATAGCTGAGTAGTACACCATTGTGTAAATGAACCACATTTTCTGTATCCATGCTTCTGTTGGGGGACTCTAGGTTGTTTCAGCTTCTGTCTTTCACAAATAAGGCCACTATGAACATAATGAAACATGTGCCCTTTTGGAATTGTAGGGCATCTTTGGGGTATATTCCCAAGAGTGGTATAGCTGGGTTTTCAGGTAGATCTATTTTCATTTTTCTGAGGAACGTCCAGATTGATTTCCAGAGTGGTTGTACCAGTTTGCGATCCCACCAGCAATGGAGGAGTGTTCCTCTATTGCCACATCCTCTCCAACATGTGTTACTACCTGAGACTTTGAGCTTAGCCAGTTTGATTGGTATAAGGTGGAATCTCAGGGTTGTTTTGATTTGTATTTCTCTGACCACTAAAGACTTTGAACATTTCTTTAGGTGCTTCTCAGCCATTAGAGATTCCTCAGTTGTGAAATCTCAGTTTAGTTCTATACTCCATTTTTTGATTGGGTTGTTTGGGTTTTTGGTGTTTAGCTTCTTGAGTTCTTTATATATTTTGGATATTAGCCCTCTATTGGATGTGAGGTTAGTGAAGATTTTTGTTTCCAATCTGTAGGGTGCCTATTTGCCTTATTGATGATGTCCTTTGCCTTACAGAAGTTTTCCAGTTTCATGAGGTCACATTTATCAATTCTTAATCTTATGTTGCTGATGTGTATACTTATGTGTCTTTATGTATATATACCTTATGTATGAAGGTATACACAATAACTTGAAGGGGATATCAAGATCTCTGGATCTGGAGTTACAGGCAGCTGTGTGTCACCCAATATGTATGTCAGGAACTGAACTTAGGTCATCTGGGAGAGCAGTGCACTGAGGCATCTCTTCAGTTCCATAACTAATCTTAGTGATAATTTAAAACAGAACTGAGTCCACTTGATTTTATCTCTTTCCCGAAACAAGAAGTAAGATATTCTCCAAGTTTCCTAATATGTTTTGATATATTATCAGGCACAAAGAGAAGGACCTTTCTCAAATATCAATTAGATCATTATAAACAATGTGAGTATGCAGAAGTCAGTTGGCAGAGCCTGGTATGTAACAAAAGCTCAACCTCTGAGTTTTATTAACAACAATATTAAGCACAACAAAAGGGATGTCAAAAAAATCTAAGAAGTTTTCTCAGTCTGTCTAATTTTCTTTTCATTGTTCAAAGCATCTGGTTGTTTGATTAGTTTACATACTGTTGCAGATGGACACAGTGGCTTACTTAGAAGTTCTAGTACCAATTATAAGAAACATACTAAGTATTTATTATAAAGTATGTAGTGCCATGCTTTTGAGGATATGGAGATAAACTATATAAATCATATCAGCTCAAATTTCTAGCACATTTTCACTATTTAGCATTTATTACTTTATTTTTATTCAGTGAATGTATGAGCTTATTATAGTTTACAGATTTTTCCTATATATGCAGAAATAAGTTAATTAAGGCAAAGAAATTTGCCTATGAGTAATTAATTATAGTAATGGTATCTGTCTAATTTTGCTCTCTGTTTACTTCAAAGGCTAGTACTCTTTGTACTGCCACATATGAATTTAGCAACTAGGGAGAAACACAACTCTTGAAGGAATGAAATTATAAACTCCAAATGACTGAAAACATATGAAAATTTCTAATTTTACTTTTTATTTCACCTTAAATCTTTTGCATTGCTTGAATTAATCATATGTGGAAGAATGGAACATTGCTATCCCATATGATCTGAATAATTCTGAATGATGCAAGTGGCCTTCCTAGTATTCTTCACTTTATTGATAAGTCACAAATCTAGACATGTAGCATGTATAAGACCGGGGATCAACATTCCAACCATAATTACTCACTTTCTGTGCATCAATCCTTATTTCTTGTACTTCCTTTATTAATTAGAGATTATGTTGTTTAATTTATTTGTAAAGCATATTATCAAATGACAGAGATAAACTTTTAACTGTCTGATAAAAAGTGGAAGGTTGATTTGAAGATATTTCTGGAATTTCTCTGCCAAAGATGATACTTGCCAATTGAGTCATAGGGCTCAGAGTTCACTCAAAGCCAAATAAATAAAGGTAAATATTAGGACATACTTCAAAAACCTGCAGACTGTATAGACCATTGCCTTTGTGGTAAGAGGTGAAAAGCTATCAGCTGTTACTAATATTATGTTTGTATTTGATGATTCTTCTGGCCATTTCAATTCTCTTGAAGTGTGGAGAAATCTTTTATTAAATTTCCAAACCCTCTGGCAATAGATTCTACTTGCAGCCATGCAGAGAGATGTGCATTAAGCATAGAGATGTGCATTATAGACATATAGATATATAACATAGATGCTATGAAGACAAGGTAAAAGATAAGTCTTTCTGCCATGGCTTCAAGTCTTTCTTAGGTGCTTAGGAGGGCAGAGGATTTATTCAAGTTGGAGTAATATTCTGTATAGATCATTGCTGATCATTGCTGCTTCAAAGTGAAAAATGGCCCTCCATTAATAGTGATGCTTCCCTTTAGATCTCATTTGTAACTCCCTATTTGTTCCCTAGAATTTCAATATCCATGAAATATGCTGCTACAAAGTGCTGTGACTTTAAAATAGATTTGTTGGCTAAAGTTTTCTTTTTTCCCCTTTAATGGGAGTTTTAAAATATTTATGAGAAGCGATGCATATAATATACTATTTTAAGGGCACAGCAGCTGTTCTTCACACTAACTTCTTATAAATGCATATTTTTAGTTTGGATTCAAGCACATTATTATGTCTGGTAAAAATTAAGAAGATAATTTTGGAAGTTATATATAGCAGAGGGAGGTGGACCGGGTGTGGTCTTCAGTTCCTAATACAGCATTCAGCATTCTCTAAAATGTTTTCTCACAACAAAAAGCAGTAGTGTCAGATACAAAAAAAAATGTGTAGCATCATGGTTAAGTGTATTTTTTACAGAAACGACATAGTTTCTCAGAGCTCATATGATGCCATGGTGAACTGGGAAGTAATTAGGCCAAACATGGCTTCTAGTGTTGCTGAAACAAGACAGAGACATCTGTTTATCCTTTGAACCAGTTTTCCAAGTCCCTCACTCCAAGACTGTAACACTGAACAAGTGATTTATATATTTGCATTACTATAAATAAAATACTAAACTGTATATAATAAGCTAAACTTATAGTGTGATGATTTAAAGGAATTAAATGTAAACTTGAAAAACATGTAGAATTTATGTTTGTAATGCTGTTAATCACAGATTAATAGAACTGAAATCTAAAGAAATAGAACCATATTATATTAAATATATATTAACAACAAACACTGTGGAGATTTCAATTCCTAGGCAGGAAAAATTCTAGCACTTGGGAAATGGATTAGGAAGATTAGAAATTTGAGGCTAGTATGAACTACCTAGTGAGACACTGTCTCATACAGCTAAGGGCTGGGTATTTCATAGTAGTAGAACATTAGCCTAATAGCATTCATGATGCCTGTAGTTGATTTGCAGCTCTAAATCAATCAATCAATCATCCAATTAGCAAATCAATCAATGAATGGTTAATTCTTTTAATTTAATATAGATAGACATTTAATTTAGTTACAGTTAACATTATGTATGTACATGTGTAATAATATTTAAAACAAACTGAATTTTGAAAGTAATGTGAAAAAATTTTGAATAATTGATACAACATGGAGAGAGAAGAAAATAGTTAGAAGATTCAAACTACCTGGTTTTATGACTTACTATACAGTTATAGCCATCAAAATATATTAATGAAATTAATATAGATTAATGGAGCAAAACAGAAAACCCAGAAACACATACACAAAAATATTTTCATGTAGAACAATTTCATATAACATATGAAAATATCCAAGCTCATTCAGTTAGAAAAAATCATCCACTCTTAATCATCCACAGTTATGATTCAATTCTTAACATTAAAATATAAATTGGAAATCAGGAGAAGGATAATTTTACATTACAGAATTCTGAACAGCACTATTTCACCCAAAGGATCAAGGTTAATGCTAATGTTGATTATTGATGTTTAACAGTCCTTGTTCATGCAAGCTTGAAGACAGAGGGACCTGTCTTAGCTAGGGCTTTACTACCGTGAACAGACACCATGACACACTCTTATTTTCTTATTTACCGTGAACAGACACCATGACACACTCTTATTTTCTTATATGAAACTATGCTACGTTTCATTGAAGTTGGCTTACAGGGTCAGGGGTTCAGTCCATTATCATCAAGGCATGGTAGAGTCTAGGCAGGCATAGTGTAGGAGAAGCTGAGTGTTCTACATCTTCATCTGATGGCTACTAGAAGACTAGCTCACACATGATTATCAGGAGGGTCTCATTGCTCACCCCTACAGTGACACACTTTCTCCAACAAGGCTACATTTCTTCCAACAACACCATATGAAATATTGTTACGCCATGGGCCAAATGTATTCAAACAACTGCATTTGTCACTCTGGCCACCATAGGTTGTTCAAACATATGCACCTACAGGGTCCATATCAGGCCATAGCATAATAAAAATTACATTTGGTTTCAAAGTCCCCATAGTCTATAACCATCTCAACAATGTTGAAAGTTCAAAATTCAAAGTCTTTTCAGAGATTCATTTAATAACTTAATTGTAATCTCCAATGCAAGACAGGAAACCACCTAGGCAAACTCCAAACTCTGGATCTCTGTATTTGATGTCAAAACAGTCTTCAGAGCTCCAAGTTCTACTTCTTGTTATCAGCTTTCCTCCACAGTATCCCATGGATCTGGAATCTTTAACATCTTTGGGTATCTCAGGCAAATTCAGCTCACATCTTGTTCCAATCTGTGGGATCCATACACAATGTGTACTCTTCTGGAATCCTCCACAGGGCTTAGGTCACACTTCCAGCGCTGTCCTTCATATCACTACAGGGTCTAGTTGACTCTACTCTAATGCTGCTGATGTTCCTGGCATCCCCAATATGCTGGGTTCTTCAACTGCAAGACGATTTCACCGATAGCCTCTCATACACTCCTTTCATGGTGCTGAGCCTCAACATTTTTGTATGACACCTTCTGTCCTGGGCCCTTATAACATAACTACTGTGGATGCAACTTTACTCCACTTTCCATGACCTGTTTGTGCCTTCAAAGCCAGTACAACATGGGTTATCCTTATACATTACCATTTCCATCTGCAACGTGAGATAAAACCTTTACTATCTCTGGAAAGCAGCTTCTTTATAGTCTCAAAAAACACTGCCCAGAAGATTTCACTTCAGTGATGATGGTCTCTCATTTTTTAAATGAATTATTTCATACATTTACATGGTCTCTTCTTAATCACTGCTAAATTCTTAGCTTCATTCAACCAGCATCAATTGTCCCACCAGTCCCTTCTATTCTAAATTCTAAAGCCAGACCTACATTGCTGAAGCTGCTGAGTGCTGCTGCTTTCTGGGGCTGGAGCCCCCTTGTTCTCTTACATTATCAACAGTTTTCTCCTTTCTAACTCATTTACACTGCCTAAGATCAACTGTTCAGAAACTTGCTCTGCAGATTGACCTTGAACTCCAAGATATTCACAGCTGTGTGCGATGAATGCTGGGACCAAAGGTGTGTACCACCATGCCTGGACTTTAGTAAGCTTTTTTTTTTTGCCTAGATATTGCTCTGTCCCAGGCTAGTTTGAAACTCAAAGATCTGCTTGCCTTTGTCTCCTGGGATGAAAGGTATGTATCACCCTTCTGAGGCCTAAATTTTTAATAATCCCTAAAATGACATAATTTTCCCTCCTACAACAGCAAATGCATAAACAATAAGTTTAACTGGGTGAGATCTTGCTCATAGATCACCATTCCCTTAATTCCATTTAATATTATTGAACACAGAATTTAGCTTCACTCCACTTTCTGGTGCCATTTTACTCTTTCAACCACACATTTTGTATTTTTCCTTTCTCAGGTTGCTCTTTTTCATTAAAGTATTCTTCATGAAAGTGAACTTTAGTAACCACACGACAGAATTTATATCAGGCTGTTTTGAGACTTCCTTTGTCAAATCTCTTCACCTTAGCCTCAGGAAGACTCTTCAGGCAGTTGTAAAAAGCAGCCATATTCTTCACCAAAATATCACAAAAATCGTCTGTGGGCCACATACTAAATATTTTCTCCTCTGAAACCTCTTAAGCTATGTTCTTAAAGTTAAAAACACACTCAGGGCACTGTCTTCCATGCTTCTTGTAACTAGTATGACCATTTTTGCTTTGTTTTTGTTTTTGGGTTCTTTTTTGTTTTTTTTTTTTTGTTGTTGTTTTTTTGTTTGTTTGTTTTGTTTTTGTTTTTTGAGACAGGGTTTCTCTGTGTAGCCATGACTGTCCTGGAACTCACTGTAGACCAGGCTGGCCTCGAACTCAGAAATCCGCCTGCCTCTGCCTCCCAAATGCTGGGTTTAAAGGCATGCGCCACCATGCCCGGCTAGTATGGCCTATTGACACCCCACTTAAAGCATTCCTGTGCTTTATAAAATCCCTAAATCTACATTCCTTCAACAAAAGAATATTCAGGCCCATCACAGAAATAGCTCCTGCCTTGGTACCACCCTGCGTTTTAGGGTTTTACTGCAGTGAACAGACACAATGACCAAGGCAACTTTTACAAGGGCAACATATTTTTAAATTTTATTTATTTATTTATTTTACATGTTCACTTTACATTCCACTCACTGTCCCACTCCTGCCTTACCCTGTTAGATTCTGTCAAAAGACCCTCACTCACAAAGACTACAGAGATCGTCATCGCTGAAAACCGTAAGAGGATTTTTCTTGATCCAACATGTCAGGATCGCCCCCCACCACGCAGGCCAGAGGAGAGATCCAGAACAAACAAAGAACACCCTTTTCATATCTTGTAAGGGGCAGATTTAGGCAACAGAGCTAGCTGGATTATTCTCATTGGTGTAGCAATTAACCTTTTCAGGCATTGGTTGGTTTGCATAGTGACTACCCTTGGCCTAGTAACTCATTTTGCCTGCCCTTATGGTGGGTTGTTATAATTTGGTCAGCAAAGCAACAGTACATTTTGAACTTATGGGTCAGCTATTATCATCACAGGGAATCCTAGCAGTCAGGGAGGTTTGTGGTTTTTCTCAGAATTCAGTGTGGGGCAGGGTAGGGGAATCTCTCTGAGAACTGCTAATCTTATTATGGTTATTTTTCTGAGCAGTTCATTTTGTTTGGCAGTCATAGACTTAGTCATTTTGACCACTAAATCTATACAATTTGGAAGTCCCTTCAAAGGGGGAAGGAGCTGGGTGGTCTTGAATTTATTTTGGATTCTACAACCCCTCCCATAGACCTTTCCCCATTACCTCTCCCCTTCTCCTCTGAGTGGATGCCTGCCAACCACCAGGTGTCCCTCTACCCTTACACTTCCAGTCTCTAGGAGGCTGGGCACTTCCTCCCCTACTGCCTCCAGACATTACTGCACAGGAAGAAGAACATATCCCACAAGCAGGCAACATCTTTTGGGATAGTCCCCATTCCAGTTGTTCAGGACACACATGAAGACGAAGCTGCTTCAAATATGTGGGGAGGCCTAAGTTCCAACCTAAGGACAACATTTAATTGGGGCTGTCTTAGAGGTTCAGAGGTTATCAGTCCATTATCATCAAGATAGGAGAATGGCAGCATCCAGGCATGCATGGTGCAGGAGAACCTGAGAGTTCTATATCTTCATCTGAAATTCAATAGGGAAGACTACTTCCCCAGTGGCAAGGAAGAGGGTCTCTCTGCTCACCCCCACAGTAATACACTTCCTACAAGAAGGCCACACTTACCTGAACCAGGTCACAACTTCTAATAGTACTACTCCCTGGAACAAACATATCAGGTCCTAATGCATCTGGTTAGTTTCAGGGACTTTCTGAAGTTTTTGAATTATTTACTTTCTGCAACTTATAGAGAACATGTGTCTTTTTCTTTGGATATTTTCTTTATTTACATTTCAAATATTATCCCCATTCCTGGTTTATTTTACTTAAATACGGTGAGATGGTATCCTTTCAGAGGTATTTTATGATACATGATAGTATTCAATAGCACATATTTCTTTCTATTTTAACTTGAAGTATATTTTTCTCGAAATATTTTACCTAAAGTTGCATTAAAACAGAAAAAATTCTCTACAGAGATGATTCATTAACTAAGGGTATATGCTGCATTTCCAGAGGACTGGGGTTTGGTTCCCAGCATCCACAAATAAGGAGGTTAATAAGGGTCTTTAACCAAGCTCCAGGGTTTTGGCTTCCTCTGTTTGATGATTTCAATAAGACTTGTCCCTGAATCTTCGTGTATTTGAATTCTTATTCATCAAGGAACAGAACTATTTGAAAGAATTAGAAGAATTAGGAAGTGTCATCTTGTTGACGGAAGAGTGTTACTGGATGTAGGCCTTGAGGTTTCAAAATCTCATTTCATGACCAATGTCTTTGTCTTGGCCTGCAGACCAGGATATAATTTTCAATCACTTCTTCAACTCCATGCCTGAGATGGACTAACCCTCTTGAACTGTAAGCTAGCCCTCACTCCAATTATTTTATAAAAATTGACTTGGCTATAGTGTCTCTTAATAGAATAGCAAATAAGTCACCCATTTACTACATTCATGTGTGCATTCTCACACACAACCCCAGTTATGTATACTCGGGTAAAATTTTTAGAAATCTCAAAAGAAGGCAGTGAGGAAAGTATTAAATTACCTATACTAATCTATAAGTTATCTATTTCCCTATGGCAGTTGTAAGGTTAGGTGGAGAGAGACAAAACTGTGTAAGACATTCTGAAGAAATCACTCAGGTAAGCAAAGGAAGATAAACATCCGTAACAAATGATACAAAGGACCACACCAGACATAACTGGAAAGGACTTCAGGGACATAAACAAGAAATAACAAACTCAGCTTGAGTATTGCGACAGAAGTGTCATGTTGTGGGAAAAAGTCAAGATGATTGAAAGCCAAACGATAAATATACTACTTTCACTAGGAGCTCTCCAGGCTCTTGTAGCCTGGAGTGGTAAGGACTGTTCCCAGATCCATCACAGCCCATATCTGAGCATCTGACATACCAAGGTCAGGACAAGAAGAAACCTCAAATATCCCAGCCAGCATCAGCATTGATAGATGACTTAATTATCTTGGGCCCCTGATGAATGAATAGTGTAACCATTCCTAGAGGATATTTTGTAGTCCTCATGTTGACAATGACTTAGCTAAATGGGTTATTACAGCCATGATCTGATAAGATAAAAACATTTCTAAGCTACAAAGCCTCATTGTTTCATTCAGAGCTTGCTATACAATTTTCTTGGGGCATAACAAGATGGCCTACTTATGAATAAATGGATGCCACTGGTATCTGTCTGAAAGTGTACTTGAAGAAGGACATACTTGTCATTTGCTGCAATAAAAAGGTATTAAATGACAGGTTTAGGATTGTGAACAGACTAAATAAACATCTAGTTTGAAATATAAAAACACTCAAATATAAATGCATTAGTGTAAGAAGCAAAAAGAGAAAGTAGAAAAAATATCAGGATATTCAAAACAGAGATATATAAGTTAACTTTCAGAGAGATAGTAATTAAGTATCTGGAAATGAACAAGTGTTCAATGAGCTAGGTGATAAAATGTGTTTAGTTTAAATATAAGCTATTTACATAAACTTAAACCATATCTTATATCCCTGTATTTTTACAAATAGTTTTCTCCTATTGTATGTAAGGGACATAAATGGAAATGAGATATTAAATTTCAAAGCAAGTGCCAGTAAATACTTAGAATCATTCTGATGTACACTTTGGATATTTATAAGACATATTCAGAGCAGGAGTGGTGGGGGAACTAAGAAGAACACAAATTTCCAAGTCACATTCTGAGGTCCAAATCAATCTCTGTTATGTTGATCTTATGCTCTTGTGAATGTGCAATATCTCTTTCATTGAAAGTTGGCCACCAGTCTGAGTACCAGTTTACAAATCAAACTCATTAAATAACTTTATATTATGTAGCCTCTTTTGATATGCCTTCCTACAAATTCTAATTCTATGGTCAATGATCAAGATCAATACTGGCTACTCAAGCTCAAGCCCAACCTGAGCGATAGTTGACCTTGTTTTAAGATTAAAAAATCTTGAACAACAGAGATAAATTGTTCCAGTAAATTTATATTCAAAATACATATTTGTGAGCAATTGTGATAAAAACTGCATGGTATTGGTACAGCGACAGACATGTAGATCAAAGAATAGAATTGAAGATCCAGAAATGAATCCACACACCTATGGTCACTTGATTTTTGACAAAGGAGCTAAAACNATCCATTGGAAAAAAGACAGCATTTTCAACAAATGGAGCTGGCACAACTGGCGGCTATCATGTAGAAGAATGAGAATTGATCCATTCTTATCTCCTTGTACAAATCTCAAGTCTAAGTGGATCAAAGACTTCCACATAAAACCAGAGACACTGAAATTGACAGAGGAGAAAGTGGGGAAAAGCCTTGAAGATATGGGCACAGAGAAAAAATTTCTCAACAGAACACCAATGGCTTGTGCTTTAAATCAAGAATTGACAAATGGGACCTCATGAAATTGCAAAGCTTCTGTAAGGCAAAAGACACTGTCAACAAGACAAAAAGGCCACCAACAGATTGGGAAAGGATTTTTACCA
>NC_034599.1:8185644-8204200 GCF_900095145.1 Mus pahari | reverse complement strand
TACCCCATCCGGGAATCCATCCCATCATCAGCCACCAAACCCAGATACTAATGCACATGCCAGCAAGATTCTGCTGAAGGGACCCTGATATAGCAGCCACTTGAGAGGTTATTCCAGTGCCTGGCAAACACAGAAGTGGATGCTCACTATTGGTCAGCTATTGGATGGAACACAGGGCCCCCAATGCAGGAGGTAGAGAAAGTACCCAAGGAGTTGTAGGGGGCTGCAACCCTGTAGGTGAAACAACAATATGAACTAAACAGTACCCCCTGAACTTGTGTCTCTAGCTGCATATGTAGCAGAAGATTGCCTAATCAGCCATCATTGGGAAGAGAGGGCCCTTTGTCTTGTAAACTTTATATGACCCAGCACAGGGGAAAGCCAGGGCCAAGTAGTAGGAGTGGGTGGGTAGGGGAGCAGGGGCGGGGGTGGGATATAGGGAACTTCGGGATAGCATTTGAAATGTAAATAAAGAAAATAATAATAATAAAAAATGTTAAAAAAAATACATGTTTGTATAATGTAATATAAAGAGGTCTGGAATCTCATCACTCATAAGTTATCACTCCACAAGAAGGCTATTAGAACTTTATAATACTTCCTCATTGTAATTACACAGTAAAGTAGTATAAACATGCACATATTAAATGAATAATAAAACATATGATTATTTCAGTAGGTGCAGAAAATCAACACCCATCTATCATTTAATAATCATGTTGACAAATTCAGATTATAAAAATAAATTCCTTTATATAACAGAAATCAGGAAAAAAAAATCTGAGATTAAATTCATTGTCATAGGTGAAAAGTTTCTTTGGAATTAAGAACCACTCAAAGATACCCACTCTTTTAAATGCTTTTCAGTAACATTATGAAAGCTCTTACCAGAGCAAGTAAGTAAGAAAAGAAATAAAAACAACAAAAATCCCAAGAAACAAATTACATTTCATCCATTTAAAATTGTATTTCTTTGTGTAAAATTGTATTTGTTTGTGTTTTTATGGTTGATGTAAATACATGCATATATAGGCATTGAAACTAATTTTTGCTCTTTTGGGAAAGAGAACAAAACTACAACCATCAAGTCCAAAACTGAAGTTAATAATAGACAGAACCCTGTGTCCTGTTAGTATATGAGATTTGTAGGAATCAAAAAGAAAAAAATATTGATTTTGGCTTTATAAGAAGATACATAGGGATAGTTCAGAAATGATTTGACATTTGAAAAGGTTTCCAGGAGGTTGAGATTGAGAACTCAAAGAGACTTCAAGAGGGGTCCCCAGGTAAGAAAGCTTTTGAACATAAAGAAATGTTTTCTAATTGTGAGTAGTCTAGCATATGGCCAGAGGTCAGAGAATTATGGGGAAAGAGCAAAGAACAATGGAGGGAGGGGAAAAAGGAACTAGCCATTGAGGGCTGGTATGCCATGCATGCTATTATTAGGGAACTGTTAATATGTATGACAGGAAGGGATCAGGACAGTTCTGGCTCCAAAACAAGAGTGAGACAATGTCAAACAATTTTCACAAGTGTGCACTGAGGTATGTATCTGACATTTTGAACACATTGAAGACACAATGAAGACATTGTACCCAATGTCTAAGTGTGCTCTGCTCTTCTCTGGATGTTTGTATATGAGGATATAAGAATTGTGTTACATCTGTGTATGTCTTTTTGTTTGTATGATTTATAGTAAACGGGCACATGATAGGTAGATAATGGATAGATAGATTGATAGATAAGTAGGTGATAGATACATACTAGCTGATAATAGATTTATATGTAGTAGGTAGATGAATAGATGAAAACTATCTAGCTGATGGATACAAGATATGTAGAAAGATATATAAGTAAACATATTAATACATTCACATGCATACACACATGCAAACATGTAATGTGGGGAGAGAGAGTGGAGAAAGAGGAGAGAGAGGGGAGAGAGAGAGAGAGAGAGAGAGAGAGAGAGAGAGAGAGAGAGAGAGAATCACAAGTGCCACAGAACTCAAGAGCTAGGAAAGGGCCATGTTTGTTAAAAAATGCAGTCTAACACTTTCTCAAACAGACTGCGGGCCATACTAGCGTTATCATAGTGAAAACAAACAGAAGCTATCAACCAACAATAACCAAAAATACAAAAATTGTGCTGTCTTCTTTTTTTGTTTGGTTTGGTTTGGTGTTTTTTTTTTTTTTTTTTTTCAAGACAGGGTTTCTCTGTATAGCCCTGGCTGTCCTAGGACTCATTTTGTAGACCAGGCTGGCCTCGAACCCAGAAATCCACCTGCCTCTGCCTCCCGAGTGCTGGGATTAAAGGCGCGAGCCACCACCACCCAGCAAATGCTGTCTTCTTAATGTTTTAAGTATCTTGCTTCTAAAATAACCAATAAACTAACTGATAAATGTAGCCACTCTCCTTATTTTAAATTGATTGATCAAATTCCCCTGTAGGGACAGCTTAAAAATACAATTAGTTAATTATCCATTGGTTGTTGTGGTACCTAATCTTTGGTTATTAACTTGGCTGCATCTATAACTAAGTAAAACACAAGCTGCTGGACATTCCTTGGAGGAATTCTCTTGATTAACATATTTGAAGCATATAAATATGGTTGATATTTTGTGTTAGGAACCCAGATAAAAGAACATGGAAGAAGGGAGCTTTGAGTTTTGTCTA
The DNA here is from genome assembly GCF_900095145.1 of Mus pahari. Taxonomy (NCBI): domain Eukaryota; kingdom Metazoa; phylum Chordata; class Mammalia; order Rodentia; family Muridae; genus Mus; species Mus pahari. The sequence continues at coordinate 8,201,526 of NC_034599.1, read as the reverse complement.
TTTGTCTCCACTCTTACTGGCAAGATCACCTGTCCTGTTTCTTTACCAATATTAGAGCCAATTTATTTGGGCTTCCATTGTAGATCTGGACCAGCAGACCTCTAAGAATCACCGAAGCCTTGACTGTCAGATTATGACTTCTGAGGCATCCAGCCCTGCAACTAACTTCTAGATAACTACTAGACCTCTATATTTTTAATCCCTCTAGTGTGAGTTGGACACTGTTGGTCTAGCAGGGTAGCATACTGAAAGCCAATCTAATAAATATCCTTATGTGCATGTCACTATTCTGTAAGTGGTGTTCTTTTAAAGAAACTCTCACTAATATATTACATAAGTGGTCATTTCTGATAATCTTATGGGCTTTGGCAGAAACTGAGTTCTGTACAATTGTATTTTCTTCAGATAACATCCTTAGTGCCTTTGGATGACACTATAAATACTGGAAATTCCTGGGGTGTTTAGCTATCTCACAGGTTGTACCTGGAACTCATACTATTCTCTTAATCTTTCTCATACACAGGAATATTGTTTTGATTTTCTTTATCTCAGAAGCACTAGTTAACTTGAATATATTAGTAGAGGTTTAGCCTTCTTTATCTTTACAGTCTCTAATTAAAGCTCTATCTCTGTACTAATTTTTATTGCTGCTGTAACCAAGCATCCTGTACTTGGTAAGTTAAACACTAACTTCATTATGCTCCAGGTCTCTAGACTGAAATATTCAAGTCTCACTGGTCTAATTAATGTCAAGATGTTGGTAAGTCTTCCCTTCCTAGAGAATCTAGAGGCGAACCATGTATTCTACCATGTTAAGCTTCTAAAGGCTGACATTATAACATAGCCTACACATTTCTTCATCACCTTCAAAGCCAACAGTGGAGGATTAGTTCCTTATGTTGTATCTCCTTGATGACCTTATTCCCCTCTTTTCCACATGTAAGGAATCCTAAAGTTGTCTTGAGTTGGATTGGAAATCTCAAGTCAATCTCCCAGAGATAAGATCCATATGCTGGTGTACAATCTTTCTTGCCATGTAAACTGTTGTACAAAGAATATTTCTAAAAACTGTAATTCTGACATGTCTTCTTTGAGAGCTGCTATTATTTATGCAGCTAATTTCAAATAAGGGTTTGATTTTATAAGTAGACATGTGGCAAAACTTTAAATAAATGAATGTATTTTAAACAAAAATTCTCTGTTTCTCTATAGGGAGGAAGCCCTGCATATGTGCCTTAGCATGGGCACAGCCATGTTGAAGACAGAGACACTTAGACCCATGGAGGAATGACAAAGCAAGTATCCATCCCCAGGATGGTGAGGGTCACAGGGAAATGTCAAAACCTTCCAGGGAAATCTCAGAGGGACTGGTGAGAGTAGGCAGAGAAAATGTTCACCATGGCTGCCCCTAGCCATGTCTCTGGCATGAACACTGCTGTCTTACAGGGGTGGATCCTAGCAAGATTAGCTAAACCTGTCCCCTTGATCCAGCTGTCTATAAAAAGCCTGTCTTCTTGTTTATCTGTATGTAATAGCTCTGCCTCCCTGCTCAACTGTGAACTCTCCCTACTTCTCTGATCTGCTCTATAAAATAAACATACTGAGCTGCTGCGCACTTCAGTTTTTCCAGCCAACAGCTCAGAACACCCGATCCCAGATTTTAAGTCTATGTCCATGTGTCTGACTTTCATTTCTTCATTCCTTCCCTATTCCTAGCCAAGCCAGTGCTCAGAACCATGCCTGGATGTGGCAGTCTCTTGTTTAAGTCACTGGTCCAAAAACATTGCTTTGTTTGCTAAAGGACATAAATCTTATGATATAACAAACTATCATATGGCCAGATGGCATAAACTTTATCTACCTAAGAATCTTGTAAACTCTGATATGTGGACAAGAGTCTTGACTCATCCTAACTTAAATTTCCTCGACTTAAAAGCATAATATTGCTAAAAAGGGTAGAATATTCCTGTAATTCCTGCCCGTGGAAAGCTGAAGTAGGATGAATGAATGAAGGATGAAAGCTAAATTCAGATATACACTGAAACTTGCCTAAAGGGAGTAGGGGGTGACATATATGGGAGAAAATGCCAAAATTGAAATTGAGAGTTAAATGTAGTAAAATTTGTAGCTGCTGTTTGCCATTTAAACTTAAAAACAAACAAACAAACCATGGTTTATGATATTTCCAGATATGACAAGGATATAGGGGTCAGTTCTTTGGTTGTTATTTTTGAGCTGATTAAAATTATGAAAAATGACAACAAATACTAAAATTAGTAGTATTATCTAAATCTAGTTGTGTTTTCTAGGGTAACAACAGCTGAGATGACTGTCTTATGGGTAGGATATACAATAAAAAGCAAAGTTTAGGTTTCTAGTATTGGTCAGTTTAATTAAAATTTTCTTTATTAAACAACGCACATTAATTAATGTCTATAAATCAAATTGCATTAAACAATGGGGTAATGCCTAGGGGTAAAGTGTTTGCTGTGTGACACACACACACACACACACACTGATTAACGTAAAAACCAAAAGTATAATTAATTTTTAAAGAGAATGAGCATGTTTGGGGAAGAAGGCTTTCCGCAGCTTCAGTTATACCAACTAAGCTGCTTACTATGCAATCCTTGTGATTGGTGGTGGGCAACCATACTCTCTAATATGTCTTTGCCCATAGTACTATCTCCAAGTGAAAAAAATAGTAACATATATGAGAGAATCCACAGACTGTGGAAGCTTATTTATATGAATACCTTTAGACTCACACTTGGATTACATTAGATACATTTGCAAAAATCTTTACTATTTAAAATAGCAAGAAACATTGGATCACCCAAGACCTTTGAAAGTGTTCAATATCTTTGTATTCAACATGTAAATATATGTAGAAATTCACTTGTGTTGAGGATTAATACAGCAAGTAAAAGATGAGAGAAGGCTGGAGAAGGGAAATAAATTAATTTCAAACATCTTTTCTTATATTTAAAAGCATTTCTCTAGATTATACTGTTTTGATTTTTTTAACAAAATGCTTAATGGTTTTAAAATATTTCATGAACTGAAAGCCCCACAGTAGGACTTTTAATCAGTTTCAAACTGATGTGGGAAAGATCAGCTGTAAAATAAAATACTGATAGTTAATGGTCACAACATGTGCTGATACTCTATTATCTAAGCAAAGAGTAAAGATGGGTCATTCATGGTTTCTTCTCTTTCCCCATATTGTTTAAGACAATAAGATCTGATACATCCTTGAGTATAATGTCAACCAGCATAATGATAAGACACATTCTCCTCATGTTAAAACCATAAGAAAAACCAGTGATTTCATTCAGTTGATTGCATCCATTTTGACAGTCATTTCTCCTGAAGGCATTCCATTGATGAGCTAGGAAGCCAGACTTGAGTACTGTGTACACCCCTCTGTTTTCCTTGAAGTCCATGGCAGCTTTTGTGTCACTCCTTGTTGCTTTACATTCAGTTAGGTTCCTAACTGTAAGCTAAATGTATTACAGACATCAGTATAGAATTATAGAAAAGTGTTGGAATGAGTACCCCCCCCCACTGTGTATTACTGTTCATGCAATGAGAGACTGAACATTTAATACATATGATGAACATATATTTTCCTTCTACATATCATATCTATATAGTTTTCGTAAAACTTCTGGTGGGAATCACTATAGTTTTACTTGCTTTTCTTCCAAGGTTAAAACTAAACACAAATAAGGAAATTATCTGTAGAAAAACAAGCAGCACTCAGGATTCAATTTGTAGGCCTTGAAGCTATAGCACCATGGGAAACAGAATGAATAGCTATTAAGGTGACAGTGTACTTATGTCCTCTGGAAAGACTAAAATGCCTCTACATTAAGCTCAAATATTCAGGGTAATTGGAGAAAAATACAAGCAGGACTTCAGACTCAAGCACAGCAAAGACTCAAACACAGCAAAGTTGACTTTTTGTATCCACTCATAGTAATATGGTGTCTACAAATGATACTTGAATAGAATGTGTTACTTTTAAAGTCTTGTTTGTTGATTCTTGTGAACTAATGAGGGCAATGTATAAAAATGAACGTTTTCATCCCAAATCTCTTTTGATAGAGTAGACCAAAAACCCAAAACAACAAAATAACCAAAAGCCAACCAACGAAACAAAAAAACAGAAACAAACAAACAAAACCCCCAGAAAATGACAACAACAACAACAACAACCCCACTAACGTTTTATGTAAACACAGGCTGCACTTGACAGTCGGTTTTCTCATGTTTTAGAGCTTTAAGGGGCTAGGAATCTAACAAGAATAACTGAAGTTCAACAAAAGTACACTTTTGAGTACCAGAGCCACAAGCAGAGATAAATCTTCCAAGCTTCAAGCCCATTATTCTCAACACCACAAAAACGTCAGTGTGTGAAAACCAGGCATTGCCCTGGATTGCGGCCAACATATCAGAGGAAAGCACACTTCCTGTGGAAATGCAAATAATGGGAACCTGAACCTATTCCCAATGCGCTTGGCAGTACAAAGAACTTGAGGTCACCCTGAACTTTCTAAAAATGAGAAGCAGAGACACGGGTTCCCCTCCATCTGTCATCTATAAAGCATTCTCAAAAGAGGTAACAAGACCTTAGTGCCGAGAAGGAATGTTAAATTATACTTCGTGAGGAGTGGAATCAACTTTCAAATGTCCACACGCAATTGGTGTGGTGTGCCAAATACATGCAGAATCCTAATTTACATGGCAAAGGTATTTTGCTTCAAAAATGAATTTTATGTTGTAATAAATTTTCAAAGAAGCATATATATTATTTTAAATCTCCCCAAAGTCAAGTAGGTCTGAGTATTTATATATTTGAAAACACAAAGAGTGTTCTTGATAATATTTAGAAATAAAAATTTAATTTTCAGCAAAATAAAAGAAACTATATATTTTGTCCTATGAGAAAAAGAATCATATCTCTCTTGCCATTATGTGTGACATTCATTCTGTCTGTTCCATCCATACCTCCCAGCTCTCCCATGCTTCTTGCAAATTTTTCCATTTTGACTTATATTTTAAATTTATGCTTCTGATATGTCAAGATTTAGGACTCAATCAGGCTGCGTTAAGGGATTTGTCCTGGGCTCCCTCTTTGTTTCATTCTTCTTATCATGTCACCAGGACCAATCATGTCTCTTCTCTGCATAACCGACACATGAGCACACACACATACACACACACACACACATACACACACACACACACACACACACACACACACACACACACACGAGAAAGAGAGAGAGGGAGAGAGAGAGAGAGAGAGAGACAGACAGACAGACAGACAGACAGACAGACAGACAGACAGACAGACAGACAGAAAGAGTCAGAGACAGAGTGATAAAGCTTTCTATTATGGGTTACTGAAGTTGTGAAAAACAGACTGTCTTTTACACAAATACCAAAAGTTGATCTAGCTAGTCTTTGGCAACTGCCTTCTGCATCTTTTCATTGGGACAATCTGCAGAAGTATAAATCTTGCAATTCAGGTTTAGATGTTCAACATGGCTTATGCTCATGCTTATTACCCTCTAAAACTGAAAACAAGCCCCTTGATAAATTGTTTTTTTTCTTATCAGCTGCCTTGGTCATAGTGTCTCTTTTTTATTAGATATTTTCTTCATTTACATTTCAAATGCTATCCCCAAAGCCTGTCCTGCTCCCCAACCCACCCACACTGCTTCCTGGCACTGGCATTCCCCTGTACTGGGGCATATGATCTTCACAAGACCAAGGGCCTCTCCTCCCATTGATGCCTGACTAGGCCATCCTCTACTACATATGCAACTAGAGATACAGTTCTGAGGGTTGCTGGTTAGTTCACATTGTTGTTCCTTCTATAGGGTTGCAGACTGCTTTAGCTCCTTGGGTACTTTCTCTAGCTTCTTCACTGGGGGCCATGTGTTCCATCCAATAGATGACTGTGAGCATCCACCTCTGTATTTGCCAGGCACTGGCACAGCCTCACAAGAGAGAGCTATATCAGGGTCTTGTCAGCAAAATCTTTCTTGCATATGCAATAGTGTCTGGGTTTGGTGGTGGTATATGGGCTGGATCCCCAGGTGGGGCAGTCTCTGGGTGGTCCTTCCTTTTGTCTCAGCTCCGAACATTGTCTCTGTAACTCCTTCCACGGGTATTTTGTTCCCTAGTCTAAGAAGGAGCAAAGTATCCACACTTTGTTCTTCCTTCTTCTTGAGTTTCATGTGTTTTGCAAGTTGTATCTTAGATATTCTGTTTCTGGGCTAATAACCGCTTATCAGTAAGTGCATACCATGTGTGTTCTTTTGTGATTGGGTTACCTCACACAGGATGATATCCTCAAGATCCATCCATTTGCCTACGAATTTCATGAATTTATTGTTTTTAATTGCTGAGTAGTACTCTGTTGTGTAAATATTTTCTGTGTCCATTCCTCTGTTGAGGGACATTTGGGTTCTTTCCAGCTTCTGGTTATTATAAATAAGGCTGCTATGAACATAGTGAGAAGCTGGACTCCAGAAAATAAAATAAACCTATTAAAAATGGGGTACAGAGCTAAACAAAGAATTCTCAACTGAGGAATACCGAATGGCTGAGAAGCACCTGAAAAAATGTTCAACATCCTTAATCATCAGGGAAATGCAAATCAAAACAACCCTGAGATTCCACCTCACACCAGTCAGAATGGCTAAGATAAAAAATTCACGTGACAGCAGATGCTGGCAAGGATGTGGAGAAAAAGGAACACTCTTCCATTGCTTGTGGGATTGCAAGCTGGTACAACCACTCTGGAAATCAGTCTGGCGGTTCCTCAGAAAATTGGACATAGTACTACCGGAAGATCCAGCAATTCCTCTACTGGGCATATACCCAGAAGATCTTCCAAATTGTAATAGTGTCTCTTTTTAAGAAGAGACAGTAACTCAAGTAGGGAGATGAACCTATCCTCAATTGAACCAATTCTAAACGTAATCCTATGTTCATACTCAGAGAGAGAACAGGGCTTAGCATCTGCTTTTTCTTTCTATAGAGTGGACTCTACACAGTTTGCTCAATCTCAGAGTTTAGACTCACTGATACAGAGCAGATGGACCACCGCACCATTGTGGATAAGCATGCGAAGCAGGAGGGCAGGAGAAGGGATCCAATGTCAGTTGCCTCAGTTGTAAAAACAACCCCCAAATAGCAAAAAGTCAATAAGGAATTACACAGGTTTCCCTGACCATCTAACCTTTCCACAAAAGCATCGTCTTGTTTTATTATCAAATATTATGGCTAATGTAAATATTAGCCTCATGTTCTGAAAAATAGGAACTTAGAATCTTTAGGTTGAATAGTTGTTATTTCCCTTCTTGACTCATTTATTCTAGAATATTGCATGTTTGTAGAAACTTAAGAAATGAGATGATTATCTTCTGAACATGACATGGCTGTTATTGCCATGAACTCACAAAACAGTGGCTACCTAAGCGAAGATCTTAATATATTGGGTCCATTAATATTTCATTATGGAGGGAATATAGAGCCAAATACTTAGGCTCTCACTAAGACACTATTGCATTTAATCTTTTCTGGGGGCAGGGTGTCATATTATTCAGTGATAGAACACTACAAGGCACCCTTGCTCAAATAACTCCCACAAATGCTTATACAGTCAACCCTCATTAAGTGCAGTTGGCCACAAATCAATAAAGTATGAAAAATAGGAGGGGTCTTTGTGAAAATGAGGTTCAGGGAAAGCAAAGAGGGTTTGAGACCATAAAGTGAGTAAAATATGATCAGAATATATGTAATTAAATTATGAAAGAATATACAAATAAGGCACAATAAGGAGTCTTTGAAACAATGGCTGAATTAGAATTTATTTACTTTGGGCACATACCAAACAGTGATTCAGGCAGCAGTTAAAGAATTATCAGAGCAAACAAACCAAGACTTTGTATATAGAACAAAAGAAACATTGTACAAAAGAAAGTTATCTGGCAGTATCTCTTTCCTAGTGTCCATTTCTGCACTATTACTTTTAATAGCTGAGGTTAGTCTGTGCCCTGAGTGCTGCAATCAAAGAATTTGGCCTTGACAAAACTCAAAGTCCCTGACTTATTTCTATCTTCACTTTCTTCCTTGGCTAAGTCAAGGAGAAGGTTTCTTTCACAGAACTCCTTGAAGAGGCTAATTGGTACATTTGACACGCTTGATGTCCTGCCTAGGCAGTTGATGCCTGTAGCTTGAGATTTTGATTTCTGGGAAATGTAATCTCCTGTGAGGGGAAACATGGCTTTAGTTTGAGAGTTCTGATAATAGACTTTTATGTGGTGTCACCATGGTGACCAGAAGTCCTAAAAGGTGAAGCACTAGGGAGGAAATGAAGCAGAGAGAGGCTTGAGCGAGAACCAAGCACCCTAGGCTTCCTGTCAGAACACCCTCCCCAGTAATCCCCTTACGAAGTTCAGGAGTATCAGCCTCACTCATGAAACTCTTTAAGAAGCTTTTGAATATGATTTTGCTGAGGGAAAATTTAAAACCTTAACTTTGACAATGAGCGTTCTGTGTGGCTGCAGTCTTTTTACATGACAAGTAGATATGTCACACAAAACTGGCTGCTTCTTCAAGATGGGGTTCCACTGCAGTTAGATTCTCAGGGCTGAAGAAGAGTTGAACGGTGAATGGAGAAGACATGGAAGGATGCAACTGGAACTCTCTGGGTACAATCTCCATAACCTGAAATCCAACAGGCTTGTCTGTCTTAGGACAAAGACTCTGTCCCGGAAATCTCAGGAGAAGGGCCTGCAGAGTCTTCTTCAGTTTCAGAACCATTCTCTTCCAATCTCCTATCAGGATGACCCACTAAACCCTGCTTGTAATACCCAACCACTGACTATTCCAGATTGGGGCTCCTGAGACATCTAGTCTCTTGGACCGAACAACTACTATTCTTTGGCCTTCACATCAGGAAACAAGCATTGTTGGGTTACTCAGATTATTTATAAGCTACACAGTAAACCCTTTAGCCCTGACTTACATAGACACTCAGTTTTCAAGCTTAATTCCATCTTTCAGCGAATAATTGCTGAGTTTAACTAAAATAAACTCCAGTATACTCTAGATATCTTTAGGACAAGGATGAATATTACTGCTCTGTCTTTATAGTTTCCTTTTCCTTTGGAGTTATTGTCAGGTAAACAAAAATGGTTATCAGTTACACAAATTTTATTTATTAAATGACAGAAAATAGCATATGTCAAGGTAACTTTTAAGTCAGAATACAATTGTTACTGTTTCACTATCCCACCCATTGAAGGGGCTGTGTTTCCTGTGATTCTCTTTAGGTTTTTTTCACTTTTAAAGGATTTAAATATATTTTTTGCACAATAAAATCTTTTATTTACAATATATTCTGATTCCTCTTCCCAACCTCTTTCCGAAACCTTCCTACATCCTCATTCATTATACTCTAGGCCTTTTTGTCGCTCTCCTTTTAGAAAGCAAACAAACCATTACACAATACAACAAATAAATACACATACACACACACACACACACACACACAGGCAAACAGAGGCATATATATTCTGCCTCACAAAATCTATAAAAACACAAACTCAAAAACGACAAGCAAGACAGGGAAAAAAACATAAAAAAAAAAAAAACAAAAAAACAAAAAAACAACAACAAAAAAAAAACAACCAAACCCACCAAAGAAACAGACAAACAAACAAAAAAAAAGTCCAAAATGGCCAAACTAGGCAATATCAGACAAAAAGCTGAAAAAGATACTACTTAGTTCTTCTTATGTTTGGTATTATTAATATATCAAATGTAACTCCACTGAATGAAATTGAGTTCTCCTTTGTAAGGTTTTAATTGTAGATGGCTTCTTGGTTAGCTGTGGGAGTTTTTATCTACTTGTCCTGCGAGTGATCTGACACTGTCTGGCTTAGAACTGGATAGAACCCATGTATACTGTCACAGTCTCTGTTACATCACTATTTTTCTGAGTGTTGGGACCCCAATTCCTGATAAACAGTTGTGAGCACAAAGTGATCTGGCCACTGCATACATTTGTATATGTAGTATTTGGCATTATGGTAAGATCTACCTGAGGGTTATTTCAGAGCAACAGAACTCAGCATGACTTATTATTACTTAACCTCACTGTGCACCCTGGTTTCCAGATTTGAAAGTGATGCCTGGAAGCAGTCAGCTTTCACATCCTGTCTCTCCAGAGAAAGTTGCTTCACTAAACTCTGAGAGCCATGACTTCATTTGCCCAACTTGAGACCCTTGATGGATTTTTGAATGTCACTGTGGCATTTAACATTTGAGAGCCATATCTGATGAATCTATTAGACTTTTGCAAGTTTACTTCGGAGGCCTTTGTAAAGGAGAGCTATTGATCTCACTAGGCAAGGAGGAAGCTGGAAGTCTGGAAAGAGAGGGAATGGTACTGTGAAAGGCATTAAATTGGATGGGATGAGGGGAGTGATGGTGTTGAAAGGGCTTATTGCATGAGCAAGCAGAGCTGAGAGATGTGGCTCCCTTGTGGTACATTGTGAAAGTCCCATACAAAAGCCTAAAATTGTCTGTTGAACATAAGGTTGAAAACTTAAACAAATATACATTTGAAATAGATTTTAATAACTGGGGACATTTCAATAAATTGGAAACAGGGGAAAGAGGAATGGGATGAGGAACTGTGGGAGGGCAGGCTGGGTAATGACTGGACTATAAAGAAATAAAAGTAATTAAAAAAATAAACTCAGTGTAAAGTTGTTTGTAGGTGAACAGACGATGCTGGAGTATGATGAATAAAGAGATAAAAAGGCTTCAAGAGAAAAATTGTCACAATTTCCTGTTGGAACTTAGCATAAGTGTTTATGCCAATCCCTACCATCAGTCTAGTGATTCGCACTGTTAACTGAGCAGCTTGGTAGGTAATCCTAGAGACAGAATTTTCTTGGAATCTGACTGATTCTAGTCTACAATTGGCAATAGAAGTATTCCTATATGTTTTATGCTGAGAAACATTGAATCTTGTTTAGAAGTAGGAGCCTTATAGAAAAGAATGGACACCAGAGCAACATTCTATAGTCACTGAGTGAGCAGACAAATACTGGGCTTGCCATTCTAAATTGATCTGTGATTAAATTAGAATTAAATTAAAAGTGATCAATTGCCATCCATACTATAGACAGATTACAAAATGGATGAATAATACTTACCCTTAGATTTTAATTTTCTTTTAGTTTTACTTTGCCTGTATGAACACAGGGTTTTATTGCAGCTGGTGTAGACTTTTCTATGAAGACCAGACCTCTGTGTTTTGAGCACTGAGAGGAAAGGCATGCACCACTTTGCCTGTCCTAGTGAATTCTTTATATGATTCCTCTTACACTGAGTTGTGAGATCGAGCTATTTGCTTTCTAAGAAACATCCTTATAAAAGAATCCCAGACAACTGAATTTAGAGTGTCACTTTTTTTATATTTTATTTATTTATTTATTTATTTTGGTTTTTGAGACAGGGTTTCTCTGTGTAGTCTTGGCTGTCCTGGAACTTACTTTGTAGACTAGGCTGGCCTTGAACTCAGAAATCCACCTGCCTCTGCCTCCTAAGTGCTGGGATTAAAGGCGTGCGCCACCGCACCCGGCATTTTTTTTAAATTTTTTATTTTGGTAAATAAGGATAGAGAAAATATATTTTTATTTTTTGGTTTGTGTATGGTATATTCACCTGTTTGTCTACCTGTAGACTCCAGAGGTAAGATTTCGATATCTTCATCTGTTGCTCTCCAACTTAGTTTTCTAGACAGTATTTTTTTTTTTTCATTGATTTAGAACTTGCCTATTTGAATAGATTCACTGATTAGCAAGTACTCATTACATGTTTGTTTCACTTATTCCAAGACTGGAGCTTCAGAAGCATCCCATCTTATCTTGTATTTACATGTGTGCTAGGGATCCAAACTCAGGTTCTTCTGATTGCTAAGTAAAGCACTTCACCTGCTAAGTCATCTCTTGAGCCTGAAAAATGGGAAATTTGAGTCAATAACATTTTTTTAAAATAGACATGTCAGATCAAAAGAAAAGACAAGAGCTAGAGGTGTGACTCAGTCAGGGTGGGTGTGGGGGTGTATTCGGGATATGATCCCTAACATCTTCAAACAAAATAGCTAGAAAAGTGAGTTTGGAGAGAGGCAAGATCATGGCAGAAAGTCAGTGCTAAGATCCTCTGACCAAACTTACTTTTAGGCTGTGGCAATTAGGAAGGCAATCACAGCCTTAAGTATGGAGGCAGGGAATCTCTTGAGCTACCCAGACTAGTCTTGCTATTGTATAGCTCAGGTTGGCCTTGAATCTGGATCCTCTTCCTATGCCTCTGAGTGGCTGGGATTGCAGGCCTTCCCTATGAGGCCAGGCACAAATTCATGGGGGAAGAGACCCAGACTTGTGAACCTAGTAAAGTGGTTAGAAAATGAGCAGTGTGCTTTGTGGAAGGAAGATTGAAAGGATGGGTGAGGGCTAGCCTGTGGATTTATTTGTTGTGAACCTACTTACTTGCATTAAGTATAGCTCAAATATACACCAATGCCTGGTTTCCTGTGGCTGAAATACTCCATGTATTATGATTATCTTTCAGGGACCATAGTGCTGCAAGCCTGGAGGCCAGAAGTCAGTCTTCTGCTACATGTATTCTTGAATCTTTGTTTTTTTATTCTCTTTATTGTTAGGCTTTTGCCATGGTAATGTAAGGTGGCCCAGAGCATCAGGTTAGCAACTAAATAGCAAACTATATTTTGTACCCATCTTTCTTTCCTCACTTAGACAGGTTGATGACTGTCTTTATACATATTTTCAAGAGATTGTTGTCTTGAACAAGCAAATTCTTTAATAGATGGCAAATTACAGAGAGCATTAAAATGTACTGGTTCTTAATAATTCATCCCTCAGTAAGCATCTGGGATTTTGCAATTTCCTCTTTAGTTTCTCGAGCTTTGGATTCCATTATTGGATTCCATAATATATTTCCAGTATTTCTATCATAGAAATTCTTGGAGTTTTCCAGTTTAAACTCATGTGGTTTATTCTTTTGTGATCTCCAAAGACTTCTGTGGTTTAAATGAAGTTCAGACTATAACTAAGCTAGCAAGCCCCTTCCTGATCCAGGACATTGGCTGAGGTCCTGGAACTGGCTTTCCTGACAGAGTACTGCTTTCTGGTCCTTTTCATTCACCTTTGCTATCCTGCAGTTTTCCAAATAATTCCAGGTTTTGATACTATATATTTTATACACCAAGTTCTCACTAACAGCAAATTATTATTTATAATCCTGATTTTCTTATGCTTTTCTCCTCCTTGTTTATTTCCATTCTTTTTTATTCCTTTTGACCTTTTACTCTCTCCCCTTCGTACATCTTTAATTTGTCCAGTTGCTTACTAAATAATCCCTCTTAAGTGACAAAAAATTCTGCCTTCATGAATCTCCACTATTTCTGTAGAACACAGGGCTTAGTTGGTTCATAGACATCATCTTCCTGCGGTAAATCATTTATTTGGAAACTCTGTTTGCATAGAATTTGAAGGACCTATTTTCATGAATCCAGAGCATCTAATTTGGCACATAGCCATTAAGTGCATTGTTAATTGAATGAATTATTAAACTCAATATTTGTTCATTAACACATGAGAATCCTGACATCAAAAGATCATGTAAATATTATGTAATGCAAGATAGAGGCCACTATTGTGATGAGTGTGAGTTCGTGTGTGTTGCCTGTTAGTTTGACGTCGAGAGCTCACAAGCATTAGAGCAGGTGCTGAATTTGACAGTCATTCTTGACAGTTATAGAGTGTGTTGCTCCTTGGAAACACTAATCTTACAGATGTGCCATCAAAAATGTTATTAAGGAAATTTAAAAGAGTATAAAGTAGCCATTAGTTTATGAATTAAGATGCAATCAATCCCACTCTTTGCATCACCAAATCATTAAGAACCCTGTCAGTTTTAGCTAAGACCTTTCTTCAGCTGTGCCTAGGAGATGGCTTTCTTATGATAACTTTTGTGTGAATATCATAGACAATTTTCTAGAGATATCTGAATTTAAGTTTGCAGACTCTCTAGCAGAAAGGGTTTAATATTACTTTTTCATTGGTATCTTGAAATTCCGTAGGTGAAGGAAAATACATGATCTTGGGTTTCTGCAGCAGAAATCGTCTGTCCAAAGTCATCAGACTAACTTAGGAGAATACCTCCCTGCACTGCATCTATGTGCAGTGCTTTGATGTTAACGCATTCTACTCCTCTCCACGCAAAAACATCACTGCATATAACACAGATTAGTCTGATGACCATATGTTCACTTACCAGTGAATAATTTTCTTTATTGTTATGAAAATGGATGAAGAAGGAAGGTAAATGCGTTAGCTGACAGTATTAGAATAAATGACTCCACATAAATATGACTAAAATATAATAAATCTTTAATTCTTAAAATGAATATGGACAAGAAGAAAACATTCCCTACTAAAAACATGTGGATACTGAATATCATGCATATTTAACACTTGTTGCAAAATAAATTTGCAATGTATGTAGATAATTATATAGATAATTGACCTCGACCTAGGTCATCAGGGGATCCATGGCCTTGTAGTAAAGCTGAGGATGACATGGAAGACAGACTTCCAGAGTAAAAGGAAATATACATTTGCAGCTCAGATTTGCATAGCTGCATTTATCATTTTCTTTTATATAATGGCAGAGATATTTCTGGGTTTTGTTATTGGTGGTGGTTTATTTTTGTTTGTTGTTGTTTGGTTGGTTGGTTGTTATTTGTTTTTAATCTGCAGGCAGCTTTTTATGTGTCCTTGACTGAACTCAATTAAAACTGACTCTGTAGCTGAGGATATATTTGGACTTCTGGTCCTCCTGCGGTTAACTCTGTTGATTTGTCAGTCACCATGCCTGACTTATGTGGTTCTGGGGTTCTGGAAAATGAGGAAATGTAATTTAATATTCTGAATTTTTGTTTTTTGTATATTTGTAATTTTAGATATTATACGAGGATTTTAAAGTAATTCCAGAATCTTCTGCAGAGAATTCATTTTTTTTTCTGTAAAAACTCATTCTAAAACTTGTTGAGGTGACACTTTTGTCAACTATTTTCATTCACGAGGTGTACAATCTGAAAGAAAAGGTGTAAAGTCATGGTTTGAATATTTAAGAACTACTGGGTAAAAGTTACTCACTTTAGATATTTTCCTGTGCTAAAAAGAAATGAATTTTCTTTGAAAAATAAACTATTCATGAAGTGTAGGTTCACCTTATTGACATAAATACTACAGAAACTCCCCTGGTTCACATAAGGACAAATGGACCAAATAATTGCAAAGTAACTCAAAGGAAACTTGGAAGTCACTGAGGTTCAAGTACTTAGAGAGGAAGCTAAGATATTGTTTCTAAGAATTGTAACCCATTGTTATTCAAAATTACAGAATCTCCATTCTTCTAAACAATGTGAACATTACTATAGACCTGAATGGCTAACGTTTAATTCATTTTATATCATTGTTTCTGAGCTTGCAAGTTTGCTCAATGGAGCTTCCATAAGCATGGGGAACTGAAGTTCAGGTCCCTAGAACAGCAGGACAGCTTCCTTTAACCACAGTGCTCCAGAGTCAGAGATATGGCAATCCCCAGGGAAACTGGTAGCTAAACTAGCTGGTACTGACAACTTCGGGTTCATTCCATGATCCTGCATCAAAAAGAGAGGGGAAGTGGTGAAGGAGAAGAAGAAGAAGAAGAAGAAGAAGAAGAAGAAGAAGAAGAAGAAGAAGAAGAAGAAGAAGAAGAAGA
>NC_034599.1:8175930-8185417 GCF_900095145.1 Mus pahari | reverse complement strand
GAAGAGGAAGAGGAAGAGGAAGAGGAAGAGGAAGAAGAAGAAGAAGAAGAAGAAGAAGAAGAAGAAGAAGAAGAAGAAGAAGAAGAGAAGAGAAAAAGAAAAAGAAAAAAGGAAAAGAAAAAGAAAAAGAAAAAGAAAGAAAAAGAAAAAGAAAAAGAAAAAGAAAAAAAGAAAAAGAAAAGAAAAAGTGTTAAACAATCAAGGAAGACATACAAATACTATTATACTGTTTCTTGCATGTTAAAAATCCTATGGAAGAGGTTCCTGGGAAGACATGTGTATTTTCTATAGATATATCATGTTACAGATGCCAAGTTTAGTACTACATGAACATCAAATGAGATACTAAGTGTTTATCTGTTTAGTGGTTTAAGTGCTATAGGAGGAAATTCTTCTTCAGAGGATTTAAATTTCATAGAATGTTATATCAAGGCATGGCCTAAAAATGAATATATGAAAAAGGCTAGAAAAAGACAGATTCAATGCAAATGTTTTTAGTATTTGGGAGATTAATCTTCTTGCTAGCACAAGGCCTGTAACAGACTTGTGGTTAGAAGTGAAGGAGGTGTCTCAGGCCAGATTGTGTAAGTGGTATAGTAAATGGTAAGGTCCTTGACTTTTAAAAATTTAGGGAGAAGACTTCAGTGTTTGAACCAGAAAATAATGGCACCTTGTTTACTCTAAACTCTGTCTGTATCAAGGACGATATATGGAGGTAGGACCTGGGCAACTTTATCCAGTTATAGGAATGATGAAGTTAGAAGGGTTAGAAGGGTATTGTGTTGGATTTGGGATGTAGTTTGAAAATGAACATGAAATGAACTGATCACGAATGTAGAAAATTAGAGGAAAATTCCATTTTTTTGTTTAACTAAACCAGTAGATGGGGGGATTACACAGATGGGAAGACTGAAGAAAGAGGTGAGCCTGAGGTCATTGTTGGTACCAAAGGGTGACTTTGCTCTGGAATTTCACCTATATCCATGCTAACTTTCAGAATGATGCTTCATAGAAATCTCCATGTAGGTGCCCAGGTAGACCTGGGGCCTGTAGTTTACAAATGCAGAACAACTGTAGTAATAAAGAGAAGCTTCAGAAAAGACAGGTTGTTTCTCTCTCTTTGAATGGATACAGTAGAGTGTATATGTCCATACCCATCAATGGTTAATACAAAGTGTGCACAGGTCTTTAACATCAGATGCAACTGTGGAGGTGCAGATGGAAATAGATGCCCATCATGAACAAGGTTTTCTTAAGCAGTGGCTGTTTCCTCTCTGGTATAACTTCCTGTTTTTAGTCAGATGATCAGGAAATCATAGTGCTTACTGTGAGAAAGGTTAAATGTTGTCAGAGCAGCATTTGAAAATTCTCTTCAGTGTTTGTTTATAATATTGATAACAAAGCTTAATCTAGACATGCCCAGGACAGCCAGTCCCCTGTAATCTGAAAGAAACCGTTCAGTAACTCTTTCAGACCACTCACTGACAAGGGTGACTTGGGACAGCAGGTAACAGGTACCATCTGTTCTCATAAGTATATAGACTCAGGAAAGGAGGTGGCTGAGCAGTATTCTATTTTCTTTTCTGTTTCTTTGTTCCAAATAGGATCAAATATACTTTTTCCAGGACCACAAAACTAAGATGTATTCATTACCCAAATCTAAGGAGGTGCTCAGTGAATAAAGAAAATGTGAATTTCCAATAGATTGTTATATATAATTTCACTGCATCAAGAGCTCTGACAACCCACACATCTATGTTTTTTTAAATGAATGTTGCCTTTCTATGTTGAAGATGTTAAACAATAGAAAGCCCAGTAAAGTATGATCACTTATGCACTTAATAAAAGATTAATTAACCTGATTGTTTATATCGTTCAGAGAATTCATGCTGGAAATAATTTTCAGTTTTTTTTATTTTTTATTTTTATTTTTTCGTTTGCTTCTATCTTTGAAACACATGTAAAAATCAGTCTATAAAGCATAAAGAAATATGTGTCAGTTATACCTAGTCCTATTTAATATTTAACCAATAATGTTAATCAGGGGGATAGACACACTTTGGAAGACTGGGGGCCAGTTCCGATTCAAGTATTCTTTACAGAGCTAGGGAGATTATGTTGTTAAGTTATAGCAAAGACATTTTAGAAGTCATTATTTTTATGCATCAGACAGTGTTTATTTGAAATAAAAAAAATTAAATAAGTTAGGTAAATCCCAATACACTTAGACATAAATTGATGCTACAGTACAAATATGCCTTGAGAAACTAAAAGCTGCACAGATGATGTCTTTTCCTCATTTACAATACCAGTGATAATCAATGCACAGCCTTCAAGCTCAAGACAAATTCATGATGGTATAATTTGAGGCTGTGATTGTTTGTTGTGGATTTGGGGAATATGTTCAAAGGGAAAATATACACATAGAATGGATGGATAATAAACTAATCAATTGTGTAAAGTCTTAAAAGGTGAGGGAGTTGAATAAGCCCATTTCATAAATCCTGAATGAAGAAGTAAATGAAGAATGTTGAAGCACTGATTTAATGAAGTTTTCTGCTTCATGCATAACCATGATGAACCACAGCATGAGGGAGACTTCTGTTAATGAGGGAAACTTTCCTTGATACAAGTGAGCAGCTAATAATGTCTACCTTTAGGGCAGATGAATCTATTACTTCAGTCCTGGTGAAAAACAAAGAGGAGGGGTGGGCTAGGAATGTAATGTAATTGCCTTTGAAGGAAAGCTGGTTCTCCTTGGCAAGGGAGAGCTACTGCTTTGGCTTCTGCTTACCACCTGTGTTTGCTAAGTTAATAAGCTGGTTAATTCTCTATCCTCTATTCTTAATTCTAATTATCTGAATTCATAACCAAATTCTCTAGAGCTCCTTTTGATTTTTTAACAAAAGCAGGGGAAATTAAAGAATAAAGTCCCATCTTTACTGACTGTTCACAAAATGAGATCAAACTTAAGACAATGAAAATAGCTAACAACTTGATGGTTCAAGAATCAGAGAGTCTCTCAGCTTGGCCTCATCTTACTTACATGGATTACAACCAAATAGCCATGATGAGAGTCATCACTTACAAGGATTTATTTCAACATGGTAGAGTGTCATGTTGGTTTGATTGGGTTATTTTTTCCACACTCAGTTAAAAGTAAATGAAACATTAATATAATTCTGATTATTTTATACTTAAGTTAGATGAGTTAAGAAAGATGAGTCCAAAACATTTTTCTCTTGTTCCTGTGAATTTCCTTTTGTTAAGCATGTGCTCCAGAGAGGTCTGCATAGAGGAATTTTAATCCATCAACATGGATGCCCTAGGAAGGGATTATATCCAAAGACCTTCTAGGTCTACATGATCAGGCCAGAATACAGAGATACCCTTAGTATACACTTTTCATCTATTTTTTCTTTCTTTCTTTCTTTCTTTCTTTCTTTCTTTCTTTCTTTCTTTCTTTCTTTCTTTCTTTCTTTCTTTCTTTTTCTTTCTCCCTTCCTTCCTTTCTTTCTTTCTTTCTCCCTTCCTTTCTTTCTTTCTTTCTTTCTCCCTTTCTTTCTTTCTTTCTTTCTTTCTTTCTTTCTTTCTTTCTTTCTTTCTTTCTTTCTTTCTTTCTTGCTTTCTTTCCTTTTTCCGAGACAGTGTTTCTCTGTGTAGCCCTGGCTGTCCTGGAACTCACTCTGTAGATTAGGCTGGCCTTGAACTCAGAAATTGGCCTGCCTCTGCCTCCCAAGTACTGGGATTAAAGGTATGCACCAACACTGCCCCGGCTTTTCATCTAAAACAATGAAGCTAAAGTTAGTTTGTAGAAGGAAACAGCGGTGTTTGAAAGTGACTTTTTTTTTTTTTTTTTTTTTTCAGTCTGACAGGGATTGAGCATACATCCCAGGAATGGTTGACCAGGGCCATGACCCAGATTCAGAAACTGAACCTGACTCTGAGTTAAAATTTGACAGGATTTTAAGCCCAGAGTCCCCAAAAATCTGTGACAAGTTATTTTACCAGTCAAGATTGAGGGATAGGGGATTTCCTTAGGAATATGTCTTTGTTATACACTTATCCTGCTCCCATTGGTTGGGGTATTCAACTATGGCAGGAGACTTCTCTTGTATGATATTTATGTCCTAGCTTGTCTATCAGGATGGGACTTGTCTACCATACACGATAACTTGCAAACCAGGATGTCAGTTATCCACATACACGTCTTTTTTGTGGAGTAGGTTGATACTTTCCAGGAAGATCTTGGGAACTTAACTTTACTAGATGATTACTCAAAATACAAGTCTTGCCCACAGCACCCAGAGGAGGCTCCACTCCTGGGTGCTCTATCATGTCCAGGATCTTAGGTCAGGAGTGAGTAGGACACAACATCTGTTCCAGCACCACTGAGAGTAACTGCAACCAGCAGGAACCAGGGACAGAGGAACCCTGAATGAGCAGTGGCTCTGGTTCCCTTCTAGCCTTCACCTGGTTACCTTGGGTGCTAACTATGCAGCTAGTCCCACAGCTCCCACAGGAGGCTCCACTCCCAGGAGCTCTAGCATACCCAGAATCATAGGCTCATGGGTGAGGAGGACACAATACCTGTTCCTACACCACCAGGAGTAACTAGGTCCAGCAGGATCCAGGGACACGGGAACTCAAATGACCAGTGGCTCTGGTTCCTTCTGGTCTGCACCAGTTTACATTGTGTGCAAACTCAAGGGCCAGCCTCACAGCCCCCGGAAGAGGCTCCACTCCAAGGCATTCTAACACAGCAAGGATCCTGGGATCCTAGGAGCTTGGCCACACAAGAATCTCAGGGTCCCAGAGGAAGCTTGACACCCAGGAACTCTGACACACCCAGGATCTCAGAATCACATGATCCTGGAATCACAGGATAACAGAGACAGCTGGGCTATGAGGAATTCTGACACAAACAGGATTACAGGAAGGACAGGCTCCAGTCAGATACTGAGGGCAGGTAACACAAGAGATATTCAGATGGCAGGAGGCAAGCATCAGAACATAAGCAACAGAAACCAAGGTCACTTTTCATCATCAGAACACAATTCTTCCACCATAACAAGTCCTGGATACACCATCATACCGGAAAAGCAAGACTCAGATCTAACATCACTTCTAGTGACCATGATAGAGGAACAAAAGCTCCTAAACCCCAAAAATCCAGGAATCCAGGACACAATGAGAAGACCAAACCTAATAATAATAGGAATAGAAGAGAGCAAAGATTCCAAACTTAAAGGACCAGAAAATATCTTCATCAAAATTATAGAAGAAAACTTCCCTAACCTAAAGAAAGAGATGTCCATAAACAGAAAAACCCTACAGAATTCCAAATAGATTAGACCAGAAAGAAATTCCTCCTATCACATAATAATCAAAACACCAAATGCATTGAACAAAGAAAGAATGTTAAAAGTAATAAGGGAAAATGGTCAAGTAATATATAATGCCAGCCCAGATTAATATACCTGGCAAAACTCTCAATTAACATAGAAGGAGAAACCAAGATATATCATGACAAAACCAAATTTACACAATGTCTTTCCATGAATCCAGCCCTTCAAAGGATAATAGATGGAAAACACCAACACAAGAAGTACCATTGTATGTATACTTTCATCCTCCTTAGAAGGGGGAACAAAATACCCATGGGGGGAGTTATAGAGACAAATTGTGGAGCAGAGACTGAAGGAAAAGCCATTCAGAGACTGCCCCACCTGAGCATCTATCCCATATACTGTCTCCAAACCCAGACACTATTACAGATTCCAAAAAGTGCTTATTGACAAGTCTCCTGAGAGGCTCGACCACAGACTGACAAATACAGAGGTGGGTGCTCTCAGCTTGTGGGATTGCAAAAAGCAGCCTGTGTTTGGATTGAATGAAACTTCCTCTGGAGACCCAGTAGAAAACTCTACAAGGGATGGATCAGTGAGCCATGTTCCCAGGCACAGGCACCTGACACCACAGAGCCCCCAACTCCATAATCTTGTGACTATCAATCACACAATGTCCCAAGCTCCTGGCAGTCTTGCTAGACTCCACCTTCACATTTACCTGAAAATAGCCAGGTATGCTCCTCCATACCTGTTGCATACCATGCAACAGCAAGATAGGCAGCCCACTATAAAAGGGGCTCCTTGGTCCCTGCTCTCTCTCTTAAGCTCTTACCTCTTACTCTGATCTCTAGCTCTCCTTCTTCCCCTTCCTTCCCCCCTTCCAAGAGGTCATGGCCAGCCTCTCTTTTTCTACCTTCTCTTTCTCTCTGCCTTTCTACAATAAAGCTCTAAAACCATGCCTAGTTTGAATGATAGAATAGACCTTCCTCAAAAGAGCTGTGTCTAACCTCCCTTAGGAAGGCCTCTCAGCATTTCCAGCCACCAGACCAGACCAAGGGCTCTTACCTGTGTGGAAACCAACAAGTGCCTCTCCCTCCTGCTGCCTTCTTCCTTCGGCCCTCGGGCTGACCGAGCTGCCCCTGGGCCCTCACTTTGCTCTCAACTCTTCCTTGGTGTCCAGTGACGTCCTGCCATGCCCAAGAGCTAGAACCTGTCCTACCTGGCCTCTGTGAGGCTGAGGGACCCCAACTGCTCCTTCTACAACCCCGCAGACTGGGATTCTGTGGCTTCCCACAGCCTGATGCTCACCTGGAGAGCGCAGCAGTCCCGAGTCTGCCTGCCCAGAGCCCCGGAGCTCTGGAGGAACATAGGTCATCTCTCAGCCTTTTTATTTCCCCACGAGTGCTGCCTGACTTCAGCCAACCTTTAGACTGAGCACAGGGTCTCCAGTGGAGGAACTAGAGAAAGGATCTAAGGAGCTGAAGGGATTTGCAGCCCCATAGGAGGAACAACAACATGAACCAATCCGTACCCTCAGAGCTTACAGGGATTAAACTACAAACCAAAGAGTACACTTGGAGAGATCCATGGATCCTGGCACATATGTAGCAGAGGATGACCTTGCCTGTCATCAATGGGAGGAGAGGCCCTTTGTCTTGTGAAGGCTCTATGCCCCAGTGTAGATGAATGCCAGGGCCAGGAAGCAGGAGTTGGTGAAGCAGGGGGAGTGGGGATGGGATTGCAGGTTTTTGGGGGGAAACCAGGAAAGCAGATAACATTTGAAATGCAAATAAAATAACATCTAATAAAAATATGAAGTCTTAACCTAAATAGTTTTCTATATTGCAGGTGTCTAATGATAGGTTCCATCTTAGGGGCAGCTTTTCTTATACAGAGGTGCAGGAAGTGCTGTTGGGTGATTGCTTCCAGTTCAGGCTTACTGTGGGCAACTATTCAAAACAGTTCTACTGACTTCTATTATGACTGGTTTCCAAGGGCAAAGAATATAAACAGAATATGTAATCAGTCTTAGCATTAGAAAGTTTCCTAGTAACATCAGAAACATATAAGAAAGTTTTGTTTTGGTTTGGTTTTGTTGTTTTTAAAATGGCAGACTATCCAGTTAACAGGCCTTTACATTTTACCTAGGCCTTAACATTCCATTTAGGCTTTAAAAGTTTACCTAGGTTCTAACAATAAATTTTTTTGGTGTAAAATTCTTTATTATTATTATTATTATTATTATTATTATTATTACTATTATTATTACTATATTTTCTTTATTTACATTTTAAATGTTATACCCTTTCCTCATTTCCCCTCAGAAGCCCCCTTATTGCATTCCCCCTTCCTCTGCTCTCTAAATCACCCACTCCCACTTCCCTATCCTGGCATTCCCTTACACTGGGACATCAATGGGACATTCATAAAATCAAGGGCCTCTCCTTTCATTGATGTCCCACAAGGTCATCCTTTGCTACATCTGTGGTTGGTGATTTAGTTCCTGGGAGCTCTGGGGGCACTGGTTGGTTTATATTGTTGTTCTTCTTATGAGGCTGAAAACCCCTTTAACTCCTTGGGTACTTTCTCTAGCTCCTTCATTGGGGACCCTGTGCTCTGTCCAATCTATGACTGTGAGCATCCACTTCTGTATTTGTCAGGCACTGGCAGAGCCTCTATATAGAGACAGATATATTAGGCTCCTGTCATCAAGCACTTATTGGCATCCACAATAGCATCTGGGTTTGTTAACTATATATGGGATGGATCCCTAGGTGGGCCAGTCAATGTATCACCTGAAAGTGGCTTCTAACGTAAAAGTAATGAGTCAGAGAAAGGTTAAATAGAGTAAGTCAGAGCTAGGATATGCCCAATTCACAGCACAGAGAAGAGAGGCTAATTAAGACTAGTAAGATAGATATATAGATGATAGATAGATAGATAGATAGATAGATAGATAGATAGATAGATAGATAGATAGAGTGAGTGAGAAGTGTGTGTGTAATATTATGTGTATGTCAGTTTTACCACCACAGTTTTAAAGAGACAGGTTAACAGAAAGAACAAGCTAGACACAAGTGAAGGCACAAAGAGACAATGAGTGAGAAGCCAGAGGATTAGAAAATATCCCCAAAGTTAGTATGAGGTCAAGCAGAACAATTCAGTCAAATGTCAATAGAAGTGAGACTGAACCAGTCAAAATGGAAGACTAGGTTGTATAGGGGCTGGAAACTTCCAGGCCTTGGTCTAGGGATAGTTAAAACAGATAAGGCAAAGTTCTGTGTTCAGTCTAAGCCTAAACTGAACATTTGCACAGCATGGGTATGCCTCTCATCCCAGCCCATCTTCCAAGGAAATAAAAGTTTCATTTACAGTTCTCTTTCTGTTGCTTTACTTCGAGCAGTGTGAGGTATGGCACATAGTAGGCTTTCACCACAGTGAGACTTGGAGTTTTCCATTTAACAACATTTACCTTAAGACCTGGGAAAAGGAAGGGAATTACATAGCATATTTAAGTTGGTGGTAAGCTGCTCAGTCTCAAGTCCCTTGAAATTTGCGCCTAGAATATTTTTCTTGTTTCAAAGGACAGTGTTTAACTTTATAGATGCAAGAGGCAGGACCTGATCTTTCTCTGGTTGGAGAATAAGTTTCATATTCTTGGAAGTAGAAGCATGGAAAGATTCCAGGAGGCATGGAGGATGGCTTTCCTAAAATAACTGTTAATAGATGAAAAGCAAGATGTCCACAGGATGAAAATGTTCATTTGAAGTTTGGTTTGACTTTTCCTTGACTTCAAGTTTCATTTCAGAATATGATTCTGCTTCATTATTGTATGACAATTAACATTACAAAAGTTAAACATACATTGCACATACAGACAAATAAAAAAGGCTGGGCAAACATTAATGGCAAAATTAGTAAGTAATTAATCTCTTTGACTAATAATCAAAACTTAACCAAAGTAGGGAAAGAAACATAATACTAGATTCATATCACACATTTCTGTAATGTGTGCTTGGCATTGAGCTGAGCCTTCCCTCCCTCCCTCCCTCCCTCCCTCCTTCCCTCCTTCCTTCCTTCCTTCCTTCCTTCCTTCCTTCCTTCCTTCCTTCCTTCCTTCCTTCCTTCCTTCCTTC
>NC_034599.1:8113191-8175914 GCF_900095145.1 Mus pahari | reverse complement strand
TTCCTTCCTTCCTTTCTTCCTTCCTTTCTTCCTACCTTGTTTCCTTTCTTTCTTCTTTCTTTCTCTTTCTTTTTTACTTTACATCTTGCTTACTGCCCTCCTCCAAGCCATCACGTCCCACAATTCCTCACCCATCACCCCTCCCTTTCTCCTCTGAGCAGGTAGCCCCCCCCATACACACACACACACTATGTATTCCCCTGGCCTGTCACATCAAATCTCTGCAAGCCTACATACATCCTGTTCCACTGAAGACAGATAAGGCATTCTGAGCTTAGCTTTTCTTTCCCTTTAGTAACAAACAAAATATCTAGTAACCTGGAAAATATGACTATTCTCTGTATCACAAGATTTCAGATGAAAAAAAGGAGGGGGGATTGAAGAACTTACAGAACATTTCCCTATCTTTCTGACAGAAATAGCAACATCTATTTTTTTCTAATTTACAGGTTTAAATACTTCTAAAGTCTTGTGTGTGGTGGTATGGAGGTCCTCTGGTTTGACCTTGAGACCTCTGTGTCAGATCACTGCTGGCTTCTTCACTAGTGGTCTTTTGTGTTGCTGTGATAAAACTTTATGATTAAAATGCAATTTGGAGGAAGGGGGCTTTATACAGGTGGCATCTGCTTGTGATCTTCCATCTCTGAAGGAAGTCCAGGCAACAACCTAGAGGAATAAACCATGGAGGAATACTACATTTTTGTCTGCTATCTGGGTCATTCTCTCACTCTTGCTCAGCTATAATTCTTATAATGCCCAAGCTTCCTGCCCAAGGATAGTGTTATGCACATCATAGTGGGCCATGTTTTCCCATATCAATAATCAATCAAAACAATCTGATTGTTTATAAACAATTCTTATTCTGGTAATTCCTCAATTGTAACTTCTACAGAGGATAGTAGTCTGTGTCAAGTTTACCATTGATGTTAGCTAGCATAGCCTCCTAGCTTTGTCTCCTTCTTGAATTTAAGTGCCATATATATGTGTATATATATATATATATATATATATATATATATATATATATATATATATATAGAGAGAGAGAGAGAGAGAGACAGGATAGATCTCATCTTTTCTAAAGGTACCAGTGTAGAATACTTGGAATATCCATAATTTTGAATCCATAATTCTGTTTATGATTCATGCAAAGATGTTTCCATCTATCTAAATTATATTATGACAAGACTATAAATAGAAACAATAGAAATAATCCATGAGGCTTAGATTTAGAATAACATCAAGCCATGTTTCACCATTAACCTACAGTGCAAAATAATGTTTATTTTTGTTACTGTTCATACTTTGAATCTATTTCTGTCCACAATGCATATTTACTTTAATTTACAAAGAAAACATGGGAAAATGACACAGACAGATGTTTGTGAGTGGGATATTTTATACATCAAAACAATATGTAGTTGTATTATATATATGTACAGAACATAAAATACATAAAGTGTCAGTGTATCTGATGGAGAGCCTGTAATGTGGAAACGTAATTCACAGGAAAATAGACTGTTTACTGAGCTCCAATAGCTCCATTGTTTACATCTTGAGTAAGGAATTGCTTATGTTAATTATAATTGGAAATTGCTTATTTAAACACCTACCATTGCTAATTTAAGCTTCAATAATGAGAAGTTAAAATTGCACAATTAAATGGATTTTATCAAGTTTTCTTTTGGGGAAAACATACTCATTTTGATATGAACTCTGTTTTAATACCAGCTTTAAAAAAAAAAGTTAAGGGGTTTATTTTCAGTTAAGTGAGAGAATTATAATTATAGAAAAGAGTCGAGCAATGTGACAAAATTTAGTACAGGCTTAGTATTATGTGAGTATATTTTGTTTCTTCCCTTAGTCTTTAATTGTTTTTTCCATTTTTGTTAATTTTTCCATAATTTCATACAATGTATTTACTCCTCCCAGCCCAGTTCCTCTCCTTCCCAAATTTATCTCTTCTCTTTTGTTTTAAATAATTTATTGATTTCATTAGGTATAAGGTCACTCAGTTGGCCATGGTTCACCGAGAGCTATATCCTTAAAACAAACAACAAGCAGACTCTCCCTCACCCTGAAGCCATCATTTGTTCATAGTTTCCACGTTAGTATTAGGGGCTCAAGAGTTCCTTTCCCTCCCATGCTAGGATATTGACTGCCTCAATTTGTGCAGATCTTGTACGGGCAGCTGTGTGTTCATGGATGCATTGGCCCTATCATGTCCAGAAGGACATGGTTTTTTTTCCCCTATACCTAGATTTTAGAATCTTTCCTGTCTTCTTCCACCGTGACCACTGAGCCTTTGGTAGGGCATGTTCTGTAGAGGTCTATAAGCAACTATTGCATGAGGGATTTCTCCCTACTAGAGTTTGAGGTTTTCCTTTAGTGATTGTAAACTGCTTTTTAAACCATCTATCACTGTGACGCTATGGGTGGTGATTTTGTTCTCCGTTTCTCAGATAAAGTTGGAGATGATAAAGGTTGCTTCTTAACTGATTAAATACCAGACAGAGTTGATTTTTTTTTGCATAATAGCATTTATCAAATTCACACACAGACAGGAGATCCCTGCCTATATTGATCATGGGTTGATTGTTTCTTAATATGACTTTTAGATTAAAAAAATTTTTTTTTTTTTTTTGTTTTTCGAGACAGGGTTTCTCTGGGTAGTCTTGGCTGTCCTGGAACTCACTCTGTAGACCAGGTTGGCCTCAAACTCAGAAATC
Organism: Mus pahari; assembly: GCF_900095145.1. Taxonomy (NCBI): domain Eukaryota; kingdom Metazoa; phylum Chordata; class Mammalia; order Rodentia; family Muridae; genus Mus; species Mus pahari. The sequence continues at coordinate 8,173,185 of NC_034599.1, read as the reverse complement.
CACCTGCCTCTGCCTCCCAAGTGCTGGGATTAAAGACGTGCACCACCACCGCCCCGCCAGTTTAAAAAATTTTTAATTTTGTTTATTATGTACAGATGTTTAGTGTGTATGTATATTTGTGCACTACATGTGAGCAGTGACCAAGGAAGCCAGAAGACTAATTCAGAGCCCATGAATCTTAAATTATAGATGGCTATGAGATTCCAGAAGGGTGTGCTGGAATCCAACCTGAGACCTTTAGGTCACATGGAGCTGACTCTATAGCATCATAAGGAGACTTCCTTATTAGACTATTTTGAACCTTCTGAATTTGAAGAACTAATGCCATTCTATTCCATAAGTAAGTGGAGTGATGTTGACCATGTATCGAACCTTGAAAGTGTTCTGTGATATTGGAATTGTCTAGACTCAGATTACAGATTTTAAGATTTAGTTTTTGCTTTCAAACCTGATGTATTTTTTATTATTTTGTATTTATGTTAAATGGACAATAAATATCATAGTATATATTATTTTAAATATATGCTAATATGATTCTGTACATTAATTTTATCTGTGTTGGTTGGTAGTAGACTAGGATAGCAGAGATGCTAAGAACAGTGCACATGCCATATCCAGGTGTGTACCATAGTCCACATGACTTAGTCAGTGTGCATCACAGTGCACATGTCTTATCTAGGTGATCATCACAGTGCACATACCTTATCCAGGAATGATATACTCTCAGAACCCTTCTGAAGTACTGAGATTTTAAGTTCTCCTACATATATTTTATGTATAATATATCATGTAAGCATGATTTATTAAACCATTGATCACATATGAGCAAGTTAATGTTCAACACTTCTTTTCTCCCTGGAGGTTGGGCAGTTGAAGTGAATGTCCCTAAACTCTAATGACATAGGTTTTCCCAAGCAATTAGCCTGCATTTTCAGGTCATCTAGAAGCCTTAATGATCTCATAAAAAATGCATTGCTCTCTGTGGTAGCTCCAATAGTTTGAGGTGCTGTGTCCTGGACTCCATGGATACAGACTAACTATATCTTTCTTCTTTAGTGTAATGCAATAAGAAGAGTTAGATTTTCATAATATCTCCCTTACACTTAACAGTAAATCACCTAGCAGAAGTAAGAGAAAGAGGTTAAGCAGAATGAGAAAGGAAAACCAATTAGAGGTGAGCCCACTAGCATCATAGAGCCTGTCCCTCACAGATCTTGATTGGATGATAGGTCAAGCCCACAAAGTTCCACATCTCCAGATTTTTAAAACGGAAACAGCATTGTATAACCAAGTCAACAGCTGCTCCAAAGTTATCCTTGTATAAGCAGTTTCTCTTCTGTTTTTCTTAGCAGTGGTTGACTTTAGTCACATGTAAAGCTGTTTTTCATTTAATTTTTAGTCAGTGATTCCATGCCTATTAGGAAGGTTGAGTTCTCTTTCAAACACATGATTCAGTGGGTAAAATGTTTGCTACTATGCAATCATTAGGACCTGAGTTCAGATCCCTGGCACCCATGTCAAAAGCAAGCTGTGTTGACACTAGCCAAACTATCTCACTGAATTGTCAAGCTCCAGGTACAATGAGAGGCATTGCTTTAAAGAATAAAGTGAAAAATAATAAAAAGATTCCTAACATTGACCTCTGCAACTCTCTCTGTCTCTATCTCTCTCTCTGTCTCTGTCTCTCTCTTTCTCTTTTTCACTCTCTCTGTCTCCCCCCCTCACACATATATACACATGCACACACACATGCCCTTATCCATGTGTATAAACAGATACTTGCATATACTTACAGAGATACAGAAAATGAAGTAAAAAATATTTCAGGTGCTCCTAATATTTCCCTTTCCTGCGAATTGTCTTACAGCATTTCCTCAATATTTTCTGCTTATTTTTCATAGTTCTCTTTCTTTCATGTATTCATAGGTGCTCATTTCATGTGGTAGCAGTCATATGTTCAAATATCATTACAGTGACAGGTGACATAATAAGGTTTCAGTTATTAACAAGTTAACATATTTGACAGTGGTCCCTTAAATTCAAGAAGGAGCTAAGACATTTCTGTTGCCTAGATATGCTTTAGCTGTCAAAATACTGTAGTGTTCAAGTATGTGTGGAAATAATAGTGTAAACAGCCACACTCACTGTGGTGCTGTAGGCTGGGATTAGAGGATATATTTATTTTGGCACACAGAAACTGATAAGAAAAGTGAACACTGTCATTATTAGTCCATGCATCCTTTGCACTTTGAATCATTATTATCAGGTGTCTTCTTGTCTATTAGAAAAGAGCTTTAAAATAGTATGTTCCAGAGCCTTGACTGCACCCTCTGTGAATTGTGCTTACAAGTTCTTCTCAGTATATGGCATCACCGTGGAGGGAAGCTGCTCTGTATCATCTAGGATTTGAAGCTCTGCCTGAGGTGATTGTGAATCCATGAAGTTGCTGAACAAATGCCTTCCTCAGAATGGAACCAGTTAGATGAACTATATGTAAATATAGTTGTTCCTCAGACCCCAGCAAGTGTAAGTCTCCTGAATCCCCTCTGACTCTGTCAACCTCTTTTCTATTTCTCCCTTGGGATTTCTTTATACTTCCTTTGGTAACTTTGGCACATAAAGACAGTTATCTATACTAAAATAAACACTGGGCTCAGAGCGGAAAGTTTTCCCATTTTGAAGGTTTTTCTCTTCCCTTCGTGTGATCAAAACCTTTTGGAGTTTGTAGTATTCTGAATAACAAACATTTGTACTGGGGAACAAAATAGACTTCTTTTTTGACATAAGAGTGTTTCGTTTTTTTGTTTTTTTTTGTTTTTTTTGCTTTGTTTTTTGTTTGTTTGTTTGTCTGTTTTGTTTTTCTCTTAAGTCATGACAGAGCCCAGTCTCTTGCTTTGCACTTAATTTGAGCTCAAGGTTCTGGATGAGACAATAGTTGTCTCATAGTTGTTCTTTCTCAAATCTCTTTATGTGGGAACTAAAAAGGGGGCCGGGGAAGAGTGGGAAAGAGAAGGCCCATGCCCCGGAAGAGTTCCCCCTATGCTCTGGTCAGGAGGATGTGGGAGGACTGCCAGACTCTTTCCACTCAGTCCCCAGTGTGCATCCAAGCCTCTGACCCACTCTTTGGGGGGTGGACAAGGGGCAGTCCAACCTGGGAGCCACAGGGCTACTCTCTAAAGCCCTGGGGTTATGAGAGAGAGGGATGAGGGAAGAGAGGTTCCCACACCAGTGAGAGTGAGCACAGCAGATCTTGACTGGAGCACAGGGAGGCCTTCCATCAGGAGATTAGAAACAGCTCATTAGGAGAAAGCCTATCCTGTCCTCCAAGTGCAGCAGGCCTTGCTGAGCAGAGACTGTCTGTGGTTTTAGAGAGAGAAGGGAGAGAGAGAGAGAGAGAGAGAGAGAGAGAGAGAGAGAGAGAGAGAGAGAGAGATGGGGGCTAGAGAGAGAGTAAGAGGGAGAGAAGAGAGGAGAAGACAAAGAGACTGGAGAGAGGAGTGAGAGAAGAGGAGAGCAGACTAAGAGAACAAAGGAGTGAGAGAGTAAGAGGAGAGTAGTGAGAGAGAGGGGAGAAGACAGAGCGAGAAGAGTGAGAGGGTGAGAGTGAGGAGTAAGAATGAGGTGAGGCCAAGCAGCCCCTCTTATGGTCTTTACTGTTGCTAGGTAACTGGGGAGGAGTTGAGCCTGAAGGTCAGAAGCTTGGGACATTGCCTACTGACTTCTAGCCATGCTTCTCTTGTGGGGGCTGGGGGGGGGCAGTAACTCAGGCAGGAGCCAGAGTTCCAGGACATGAAGAAATGCCTACCATGTCGTGAAGGTGAATTATCACCCTTCCAGGGTTCAGACCTCAGCTCGACTGGAGACCAGCCTGTCTGTTCATAGCCCAATGCCCCACATCTTTACACATGCCAGTAACGTAGGCCTGGTTTCTAACATTGCATTACTTGAGTGCTCCAGAGTTGAAACTGAGTCTTCAGGAAACATTTCATTTACCAGGTACTGTTTGTCTGTGTTACCCAAGGAGTCATGCACATTGGTTTTGTTTGGTCATGTTTTAACCTTGAACTACCCCTTCGAAATGCATGTGCTCTTTTGTGTGTTTTACTTTGCTTTGTTTTCCTGTCCAGTCCTCTACATCTTGGGTGTCAGTCTATAGATATCCAGGAATTCTTTCTCTAGATTTATGTCATATATGCTTTATATCCCCATCCCAAGCTGGACTCAGAAGGGCTCCAGGCAATTATTTCCAATTTTCATCCTGACCCATGAATAGTATGCATAGATTTTTGCTTTCATTTTTGGTGTAAAAAGGGTTTTTCTATCTCATCATTTCTCTTGCCCTTTCTTGGTTCAAGTTCAGGGACCCATCATCCCAAATTTAGATTTCTTAAGAAATATCTCTCTATTTAGTCCAATATCATATATCTCAATGCCTAAATGCTAAGAAATGCATGGAAAACATTTGATATTTTTTGGAGATTGGTTCTAATGCTTTGATTCAACCCAGTCCCCAAAATTGGGAAACTGCATACCCAAACGCTGAAGGTCCTTGTCCTCAATTGATTTTTGATTGATCAATAAAGAGCCAACAGACAATGGTTGGGTAGGTAGACTGAGGTGAGATTGGAGACTTGCTCAGGAGAGGAACTGGGAGAGAGGAAGGAGGAAAAAGATTGCCTTGGTGGGAAAGAAGAAAGACCAGACCAGAGATGTGAGAATCAGGGTAAATGACCACATAGGCCACTTCCACAATTCTGTTTAGGGTAGCTGATATGAAATCTAGATTTTAAAAGATGTTAACTCAGGAGTACTGGAAGTGAATGTTTGCTAGCAGTGTGAAGGACTAGAAACAACCAGCAATTAAGCTAGTCAAAGCATATCAATATTACTGATGCATGAGTGTGTGTGTGTGTGTGTGTGTGTGTGTGTATCTTTTATTGCCAAATCCAGATAGCTCTTCGGTGGGTATCATGTGCAGCCTGTTGGGAGCACAGAGCAAATAGCCAAACTACCACAATAGATATCATGTCCTTAAAAATCTCATTGTCAGGTTAATGTGACACAGACCTGAAAAAACATTTTCTAAGGCAATTTCCCCCACATCTTCTACAAAGTCAAGTTTCTTATATTTCTGATTATGCATTGGGATAAGGATCCAAAACCAATTAAGATAACTTTTAAATGATGAATCTTCACTTAGAATTTGAGAAGACAAGCTACATTGTTTCTAACTGAGATTTTTATACTCCTCAAATCTGAGACATAAAAAGCCCATTATTATCTTTGGTAGATACATGATTTATAAAGAACCCCAGATATCTATTAGATATGAATAGAGGCAATGCATTCATATGTGGTTTTCATTTAATAGAAAATAATAAGTGATAACAAGACAACTGAAGATCAATTTTAAATTAAGAATTAGAACTGAATTAAAATTAATAACTTGCTTCCTTTAGATGGTTGATTTGATTTAAAGATTACTGGGATTATCAGTTTTAAAGTGGGCTCAGTTGGTTTATTTTGTATTTGGTTTGGTTGGCTTGTTTTTTTTAATTCTTCTCTGAACATTGTTTTTCTTATTTTGAATGGAAAGCTCACTGGCTTTGACTAAACCCCCTCCTCCATCACTGACTCTTGCTGAACTTATCTTAAATGTTGCTCTCTGCTTTTTAAAGTCAGAGGTAAAAAGCATGTCTTTCTAACCCTAAAACACATTTCACTTTGCAAATTGCCCAGAAGCTAACCTCCAAAATCTGTACATTCATTTCAGAGTCTTCATTTCAATTAAGTCCTGGGACAAATGTTTACCTCATGCAATTGGTAACTGAAAAAATAAAAATAAATAAAGAGCTAGAACAAGGTGAAGGAGGAGTAACTCATAGGTAAATGACACCTAAGTCCCAGTTGGGCCTACTATGAAGAAAGCATAGATGTCATGTTCCATGTCTTGTACATAGCTGCTCTGTGTCTAACTCCTGGATCTCCACCCTCATATTTATTCTCCATTAGTTTTGCTTTTATGAAATCTGAAATTCTGGATAAATTACCTTTAGTATAGCCATCCCCCACTGGGACATATTTTATGATTCATCTGGAATACAATAACAGATGTCTATTTATCCTTTAACGGCAGTTGCAATAGATAAAATAAAAAGAATTCCATGAAATATTTTAGTGAACTAATAAGACATCGAGGTTATTTATGGAAGCAAGGGTAGGAGTTATCTTCAGGAGCATGGATGACTCAGAGATATCTGTATCACTGAAAAGCTGACTCAAGCATGCATGGAAACTCAGGAAAGTGGCCCCTTAGAGCACTCTACCTAGCTTGCCGCGTGTTCCACAGAAAAATGTCTTTTTCTGAAGTTATGTTTTACTTACTTTGTGATGTGTGCATCTCATAGATTTCTGGATTTCCTCAGCCTTGTAAGTTGTCTTATTTACACTGAGTCTTAGGGGTTTCCTGGTTCCCTCCAGATGGGCAGGCTTACTTTTTAAGGCAACACTACATATGTTGAAATGACAGTAGGTCCTTTTTTTAAGCAAGCAGTGATCTCAATTTCAATATGGCCTGAATGAAAAAGAAAGGTTTGGATCTGGATAGCCATTGTCCTTTCTTGCCCCCATGGTTAATATGGTTGCTTTTCTCTCTCTTTCCCATCAAGATGTTTTTCACTTATTGAAACCGATTTTCTTTAGAATGTATTGCCAAATAGCTCACATAGTGATATCATGCCACAGAGGCAAAACAAATAAGGGTATTACATTTATTTTAAAAATCAAGCATTGAGAAAAAGTACATAAAGGATGCCAGTGCCTGTCCTCCCTCTGTAACTGATTAGCCATTAAGAATAGCTTTGGACAACTAAAACACATACTACAAACCAGTGAGGGCCATCTCCTGCTTGCTGCTTCCGTTTGTAACAAGGCTTCATCTTAGACAGTGGAATTTGCATCTTTTGATGTCAGATTTCCTTGGTTGATCAGTCTGGTTAACTTGGTAGATGTTCAACTACACATAATTTATTTCTGATATTAAGAAAAGTACTTTACAGAAAGATCATATGTCAAAAGAAATATTTCATACAAGAGTCTTTCAGGAATCTCATTTTCTTTCCATGTTTTTTTTTTCTGTCTCTGTTTGATTTTTAGACAATCGCAGTTCTATTTAACATGCCGTGCTATATAGAGGTTCTGTCTGTTACTGTCACACAATCAACTGTTACACAAAGTCATATTAAAAAGCTTTGCTTTTCAGACCAGGGGATGTAGAAAAAGCTTCCTTTCAGCTCAACAACTGTGCTCCTACACAGAATGTCTTCAGACTTTTCAGCGCCAGGCTAAGTTATATGTTAGTGGAGTGGAAAAGATAGGTTTGTGAGATTAGAGTGGAGAGGTTCCTCTGACTACAATATGCTAATGTACCAAAGCAGATATCTCTCTCTCTCTCTCTCTCTCTCTCTCTCTCATCCTTCCCCTCCGTCCCTGACTCTCTCCCTCTCCTCTCTCTCCTCCCTGACTATTTCATTCTCTCTATCGCTTCTGTTTTTCTATCGATCTCCTTCCTTCTTCTCTCTGTATGTGGGGGAGCTAGAGGTACAGAGAGGAAAGTACAGTAGAATTGGTGGCCTGATGGTATAACAACCATGATGGTTATTAGAACTATGCACCCTGTAAAAAGAAGACAACTTTGCCCTGTGATTTTCGCATGGATTTTTACTGCAGGGGGATGTTTTATTAATTTACAACACAAAAATTAAATGCCCCCAATGTCAAGGTTTTGCCCTTATTGAATATTTCCATATAATATATCCTCCTCATGATTTCACTTTTTAAGTTGTCATTTTTGTCAGAAAAAAAAAATGTGTCTCTGAAAACCTCAAATGTTCAATTGAGGGACATTTAGGGAGCATTACCTTGGCAAGAGGTATTCATTGTGTATTTTTAGAAACATATTTTCCATGCTTGATAATGGTATTACATTAGGGAATTGTTGCTTTCAAGGATGTAGAATAATCAGAACTATAACTGTTTTAATGAATATTTAACATACATCCCTCTTCCACTATACTCACTGATACAAATGTAGTCACATACTTATTATTTAATTTCTTAGTGCACACAGTGATTGTTTGGTGTGGTATTTGGAGACATGTACACATCCTGTGATGGTTAGCAAACTCACTATTTCAAATGTTTTTCATATCTTTGTGTTAGCATCGAGAATTCTCTGCTCAGTTATTTTTAAATTTAGAATTGTTGTTACTGAGTCCCCTTCTGTTTAATAAGGACCAGAACCCAGTTATGTAAAACTTTAAAGGACAGTGTCAAAGGAAATCAGGCAAATGGTGATAAACATCTCATCTCTGTGATATCTACCTCCTTAGAAAAATTAAGAGTCTCTTTGCCCCTGAGGCTAAAACAGTGCTCAGGAAGAGGATTGTCTGAAAAAAAATCAGCTGGTCTTATAATTTTGAAGGCAAGAATTCTAAGTGAGGAGACAATGTAATATTTTTTTGTGTGTTTATGTATGCCCAGTGACAAAAGATACCATTGTTTTCATGATCATAGCACATCTAAGTAGATTTCTCTGAAAAAAGGGACAAATGAGTACAATTAAAAATGATACTGCAGTAGGACAAAGGTGGAAAAATGGCTGTCACTGTGACTCTACTCATGAAATGATACAGTCCACAGCATCTTGCTTATTATTCCTGTGCAAGACACATAGACATACATATGTATAGATTACCAGAACATATCATGCAAAATGTCACATAGTAAATGTTTTCATAATTTCAGTAATTCTTTTACAATTTCATAAATGTATATGATGTATTCTTGTTCTACCCCTCTACCTTTTTCTATTTCCTTCACAATTTCCCTGGCTCCATTCCTTTGCAAAAAACCCTGTTCCCCTACTTACTGGTTTAAGTTTAATACTGTCCCACAGAGGTTAACTAGGGACATCTGTGTTAACCCCAGTTTGTTGTTGACAGCTAGAACCCAGTGGGCTCACCTATTCGCATACAAGTGAATACTCTGCCTCCCCATCTTTCAGAATCTGTTGCCAATGTAAGTGCTCTGTCTCCATGTATCTCTTTGTATATCTAACTCTTAGGAAGACCTGATATTATACTGTGCCTTAAATTGTGGTACATTTTGCAAACTTCTGAATATAAGCTGAACATATTTGAAGAAATTATTTCTTTATTTCTGTTATTATAAGAAGATAAATATGAAAAAATGAAAAAAGAAGATAAATATGTCTAATTTGCTGATATTGACTATTTGGTCAAACAACACACATTGTTTGAGTATGTAAGATCATGGGATATAAAATGATTTTGATTAATTGTATTATTTTTTGTTTTCAGAATGTTACATTACCAAAAGCAACATTTCTGCTTCATTATGACATAGCCTCCTTAAGAAATGGCTTGGCACATCATGAAATGACAAGCATTTTCAGATGGTCAAAGGGAAAAGTGATCACTGTGTGGTGTGCCATGGGATGAAGAATGGTTAATAGAACTAGATTGTTGTTGAAAGCAATTGCCTTCAACAACTGAATTTGAATTTCTGATATTTATTTCAAATTTATTATGACACAAATCAAATATGCACAATGAACTCTAAACTTAATTTTATCTCGTCTTTAAATACTTGGGAATTCTAATACTTTGTTTTATTTTATTTTTTACAGGTCAAACTGGAGATGTCTTATCTTTTATTAGGGCAAGCTGTTTATTATATAATGACTTTCATTCCTGAGAGTTTCATCAATACATGTAATTGGTTTTGATTAAATTGATCAGTGCTTCCTCCCCTCCTGCTTTTTTGACATCCCCCTAAACACTATTTCTTCCCAATTTCTTGTAATCATTTTTTTCAAAACATATTGAGGCCCTTTAAAGATTACTATATGTGCATGGCTATAGATCAACAGTCTAAAACCTGGGTAGAAACTTAGGTGTAAAATCCAGGAAGAAAACAAATCCTTCCCCATCAATTGCCATTATAATGTCAGCTAGGCGTGGGGTTTCATGAACCCAGTCCCCATCTGTGCCAGGATTATAGTTAGCCTTGTCTTGTGCAGGTTCTTTGCATATGGTCTAAACTCTTGTGAGCTCATTTGTGCAACAACACTCTAAAAACACTATGAAAAACATGTTTTACAGAGCATGCCCACTGTATCTGACTCTTACAATCATTCTGCATTCTCTTACATGATAATTACTGATTCTGAGAGGGAGGAAATAAGATACACATGCCACATTCAGAACTAAATAATAGCCTCTCACTATTGGTACATTGAGCATCTGTATTTATCTGTAATTGCCCTCTATTGCAAGAAGAAACTTCCGATACCGATAGGGAGCTATACTAAGTATCTGCCATGGTCAAGACAGCTGGATGAGTCTGTCTTAACTCCTTTTCTTGTCCTATACTCCATATAAAGTCAATACCTTCTATTGGTGCAATTTAAGATTATATTGTGGTTCACTTTACTTTCATCTACTGATAGCATTTTTTTCTTTGTCTAATTTCTGTTTGTTATACAGATTTGTGATGAGAAACTGGAAAGTTGTTGCCATTATTAATTTGCTAAAGTCCTTATATTTGTAGATAGATTGGTTCATGTTAATGCGTAGCTGAAGGCTTACTATTGATCTCTTTTTGAAACTCATCGATTATCCTGTCATTATAGGGTACCTTGCCCTTCAGTCTCTGCATGTTTACATCAGACGTCCTGTGCACATCTCCATTCTGACACTCCCTTAAGTCTCATCTCTTCACAGAATATACCATACAGTCAATAACTCATGTCAAGGTTTCTTGGTTTGTAAGGCTCTCCCTTGCCATTCTGCATAGGCTACTTTCTAAAATGAATAAATTACTCAGTGGCACAATACTGAAGTTCTACTTTCATTTCTACTATGTCCCACCCTTTCATTTCTGCACTTTGTACTTACATTAGCATTTAACATGTTTTCTGTACATTGTTGCTTTTGTCTGTCCAAAAGATTGTTATTTTGAGGAGAGTCAGGACTTAGTGCATTCTGTGTCTCAAAAGTCTTGGGTCCAGACAAATGCCAGGCATATTGCAGCTTGTCACAGACTACAGTATGAACAAGTGTTTCTCTTTCATCTGTGGAAGACTGTCACCCTTGGAGTAATTCCTATATGTTTAAAAGGAGATTCTCTCTTCTTTCTTTTATTCTATACAAATAAATAATTCTTTGGAATCCCATTAAACCTATCTCATGCTTGTGTTGTCAGCATTTTGGAAGTAAATTGGAATTAAAACTATTTGTGTATATTTGAACTTACTTAGAATACTTGTATATAAAGTTTTTTAGGGCTCTATTCTTAAAATTACCACCCAATCCCATAATCTTCCATTTCAGCTCATGTTTATTTTACATGAGTGCTTCATAGAATGCTAAGCACTGCAATCATCCACTTCTGATATTTTTCTTGGAATTAATGTTCTTGCTTTCTGAATAATAGCTCTTAAATTCCTAATTCTTTATAAGTGTTTTTATTGTCTCTGGAATTATCATCTAATTGTGAATAGCAAATCTAGGCATCTGGACATTCTCTGGAAATAGAAAAATGTTTCCCAGAAATATAAGAAAGACTTTTCTCTCATTCACTTCAAATTATTAAGCTGCATATGCTTTTAATATTATAGTTTAATAGACTTAACTGTTTATATAATGACTGTAAATGTAAAATAAAATGAGTCTTAAGATACTATTGTAACATACAATAGCTGGAAATGGTTGTGTATGGCTGTAATTGTTATACCTGGGGGTGATACTGGTCCCATTTATTTTTATTATGATTTTTCCTGATACTTGGACTACCTTTATGAATAAAATAGAGGCACATTATGTATCCAAATGTAGCATACCTTACCCTCAGTGCTTGGGTACCAATATGATTTGCACTTTAGAATCTATTGGGACCTTAGGACATTGGTCACATGCAGGTTCAGTTGTTTTCCATATGCCTTACACAAAGAGCCCAGAGGTAATTTTGCACAGCTGCCTTTCCTAGTGATCCATCATGTGAGACCAGATTAGGATGTTCTGTTAACAAATCATATTACTACTTAAAGAATGTTTGACTCTATATTTAAGATTCCATCTTACACCAATCGGAATGGCTAAGATAAAAAAACTCAGGTGACAGCAAATACTGTGGAGGATGTGGAGAATGAGGAACACTCCTCCATTTATGGTGATATTGCAAGCTGATATAACCACTTTGGAAATAAATCTGGTAGTTTCTCAGAAAATTGGAAATAGTTTTACCTGAAGACCAAGCTATACCACCCCAGGGCAAATGACCAAAAGATGCTCTACCGTATCACAAGGACATGTGCTCCACTATCTTTATAACAGCCTTACTCATAATAGTCAGAAGTTGGTAAGAAATGACTTTCCTTAATGGAAGAATGGAAACTAAATGTGGCACACTTACTCAGAGGAATACTACTCAGCTATTAAAAACAAGGACATAATGAATTGTGCAGGCAATTGGATGGAACTAGAAAATATGATCCTTAGTGAGGTAACCCAGACCCAAATGACATAAATGGTTTGTACTCACTGATAAATGGATATTAGCCCAAAAGCTCAGAATACCCCTGATACAACTCACAGACCATATGAAGCATAACAAGAAGGAAGGCCAAAATATGGATGTTTCAATCCTTCTTATAATGGTGAACAAAATAATCACAGGAAGCAGAGGGATGGATCTGGATGGGAGAGAGGTAACAGACAGAAAACGGTGATTAGGGTCAGATATGGGAAGAGACAGGAGAGAAGTATAGAGGGCCAGGAGAATGAATAGTAATATTTAGCAGTGGGGGGGATGGGGAACAATGTTGGGGGACTCACTAGAAAGTCCCAGATGCCAGGAATGAGAGAGGCTTCCAGGACAAAATGGGGATGACATTAACTGAAATGCCCAACAGCGGGGAAATAGTGACTGAAGAGACCACCTCCAGTAGATAGACATGGACTTGAGTTGAGGTATGGAGCCACCTATCCCTCTCAAAATTTTTAAATGGAGCAGAGACAGAAAGAAAGGCCATCCAGATACCACACCACCTTGGGATCCATCCCATTTGGAAACACCAAATTCCAACACTATTGCAGATGCCAAGAAGTACTTGAAGACAGGAGTCTAGTATGGTTGTCTTTTGAGAAGCTTCCAACAGCATCTGACGAAGGAGGCAGGAGGCGGTGGGTAGGTGGGGGAACACCCTCTTGGAGGCAAAGGGATATGGGATGAGGTGTTTGTGGAGGAGAGATGAGGAAGGAAGACAATATTTTCAATGTAAACAAATAGAATCATTAATATAAATAAATAAATTTATTTTGGTTATCCTTGACATCGAAGTTTCACACTAGGTTAAAGAGAGGCATAACTTTGGAGACAATGTCTCATGTAGCTGCACTGGGCAGAGAAGACTGTGTGTAGGTGAGGATGATGTTGGTGCAGAGGATTAAACCTAGAACTCAGTGGTTGCTTAGCAAACATAACTGAGTTACTAAGATGTTTACAATAAAAATTATAAATATTGAGCCAAACTAATCAATCTGTTGCATTCACATTTTTTCCCTTGAAAATGTTTTGGTTATTTATGCTAAATTTTATTCTTATTTTTGAAACTCTCTTGAGAATATATTAATATTATTTCTATGAAAATTTTCAAAGTTGTTTCAAAGACTATGTGAGATTTGTCTCAAAGACTATGAGAGATAATTTATATAAAAACATTTCTACATTGATGGATTTTCATACATTAAACGGTCCCAAGGGAGAAGGTATGAATCCCACTCTAAAGCGGAATCTAAGTTGTCATCAGAGTTGAGTGGAAAGAGAGGAGAACAGAAATAGAGATCAGGTGTTAGGGTGGGGCAAGAGGGGGTGGGACTGAGAGTGGAAACCAGTATGAGGGGGTGTCTCGGGTGACTGACTAGAAACCTGAGATAGCAAGGATGCAGGAAGTCTATGGGGGTGATTCCTACCAGAAGGTGATAAAGGGACTGAAGTGGCCACTTCCTGTAGCCAGGCAGGACTTTCAGAGTAGGGAGGAGGATATTAATCCACCCAAAAAAACTTCAACCCCACATTTTCCTTGCCTATAAGATGTGCAAGGATAAACATGGAACAGAGACTGAGGAAATAGCCATCCATGGCTGCCTCAACTTAAGAGCTATCCCATGTGAGAGAGCCAACTCTGATACTATTAATGACCTCTGCGATGCTTGCAGACAGGAGCCTAGCATAGGTGTCTCCTGAGAGGCTTCATGCAGCAGCGGGTGGAGGGAGATGGAAAGACCCACAACCAAACAATTTGTGGAGCTCAGGGAGTGTTGTGAAAGAGTGAGGGATAGAAGTGAGCAAGTTGGAGGGGTGAAGGACACCACAAGAAGACCTACAGAGTAAACTTACCTGGGACCATGGGGGCTCAAAGACACTGGGCCATCAACCAGGGACCATGAAGGAGCTGGACATAGACCCCCTACACATTTGTAACAAATGTGCCACTAGGTCTTCATGTGGATCCCCTAACAAGTGAAATAGTCTGCCTTGTTCTCTGCTACCTGCCATTGGGTCCCTTTCCCTTTATCTGAACTTCTTGGGTAGGTTTCATTGGAAGAGAATGTGCCTAGTCCTATTGGGACTAGATGCCCCAGGATGAAATGGCACACAAGGGGAGGCTCTACCTTTCTCTCAGAAGAGGTGGTGGGTGTAATGGGGGGAGAGAAGTGTAAGGGTGGGACTAGGAAGAGAGGAAGAGGGAGAGGAGCTGTGAGCAGGATGTAAGTTGATTTTTAAATAATGAAAATTTGAGTATTGTAATTAAATGTGGACAAGAAAACAAATCTAAATGCCAAGAATTAAATTACACTGAGGGCATGACGATAGTTAGTACAAATAGCGATACAAATTTAACTGTAAATATTTTTATTCAATTTGTTATATATTATGACATATGTTCTAGGGCAGCATGTTTAACCTGGTTAGACTGTCATATAAAGCAAAACACAATAAGATAAAATAAAATAAAATAAAATAAATAAAATAAAACAAAGTAAAATAAAACAAAACAAAATAAAACAAAACAAAATAAAATGGTTAGTGATTTTTGGTAGTATGCAGAAGGCTGTGGGTTCAGTTTCTAGTATGTATTTGCATTTCTTTCTTCATATACCATTTTTCTCTCCTGTGCACTGTGACTGGAAGAGCATACTTCATGGGAAGCTGACTTATCACATCAGTGGACTCTTTTGTCTTTGCGTCCCCTATGTGCTGTAATTGAAGAGAACACTGACATGTCTAGTCTCCAGCAATACTGGGAAGCTGACCTATCATATCTATGAATTCCTTTGCCTCCTCTACATTTGTTTTCTTTAACTATTAAACTGCTAAGGAGAAGGGAAAGTTTGAACCTCAGGAATAATAGCCATCTTTTGAAAGAAAATTCTTTATTAGTGGTTATTGCTATGTTTTTGAACCTTTTAACACTTTTAAGACTTGATAAGAATATTCAAAAAACATGAAAATAGCCCCCTTTCTATTAATTCTTTAAAATGTCTGCATAAGTTTCTGTTTTACAGTTTATACGTCATCCTCCAGGCTTACTTTTCTTGGATCTCAGTAGGTTTAGGCTAAATTTGCTACATTTTAGCATTTAGTTTGTTAAGAATCAGATAATATTAATACTACTTCTTATGCTAAGTAAAATACCAGATTCCTCATGCCTTTCTCTGGCCATTATTCTGCAACTTTGACTGAGTAGAAAATATTGAACATTCAGAAAAAATCACATAATGTGCTGAACTAAAATATTATTTTCATAGTTTTTGCCACAGAATTTAGATATAGCAAAGCTTAATTTAAGCTCAATATTCCTTTACATGATATGACAATATAACATACAATAAAATTTGCACAATTTGTAGTCTTGGAACAAGTTGTTACAAACCAAAATATAAGTTACCAAGTTTGTCCTGGTAATACTGAGGGAGGAAGAAAGGAAGGGAGGGAGGGAGGGACAGAGGGAGGGAGGGAGGGACACAGGGAGGGAGGGAGGGAGGATTAACTCTCCCAACTTTTAGGCCTACATTACAGCATGTATTGAAGATTCCTTCAATTTGAAGTCAAAGATTTCTAGTCAAAGAGCAGTGAGATTGGGTAAGAGATATAACTCCCTTTTGTGAAATATAAAAATGAAGAAGAGTTAAAATGAATTTCTGTTCTCCAATGTTCAAGAAACCCTGATTATGTATGACAAACTATTTTCTGCCACAAAGTCAAATCATATGATTGGATATATTTTCCATGTCAATGTGAACTCTCTTTATCAAATGTGTTTGTCATTCAAAATTGAAATGTATAAATACACCATCACTATACAATGAAGGAGTTTGGGGATAAGCACCACGGAAAACTAACTGAATTATGATTGTTTCTCAGTAGAGTGTTCATCTTCTAGAAATGCAAACATGAGAACTTGCATGCAAATTCAGTGTTGCCATAATATAAATTGGCACTTTTTATATGAATCTGAAGACTAATGATGGCAAATAGGGAACTCTGAACAATAGTTGGAGGAGACCAATAAGAAGGAGAAATGAGTCACAGAAATAGAATGTAAGAGTTGTGAACAAGTATAAGGAATAGTTATATATAAACATGAAAGTATTGCAGTAAAATCCATTTTATGCATTAAGCAAAATGAATGATAGAGAAAGCTCATAAAAATGGTGAGATATAACATACAAATTTATAGTGATAGTAGCCTAGTAAAGCAGTTATCAATTACAAATAGAAAGGTCAGAACATCAAAGAAAGGGTTATTCACGTTTTGAACCTAGAACTTCAGAGTTTCCTAACTCTCAGCCTTGAAATGTTAATAGTGCAGCTCTGTGAACACCAATGCCGAATTGGTGAATTGATGAAAGCTGTGCCCCTTCTGATCTGTCCATTAATAAACTCACAACATAGCTGTGATGGACACAGGATGTTTGCTTTTTCTTTTAGTTCTGTCTTACTTGTGCCCTCTAATTCCCATAGTGTTAATTATTTGCCTCTCCAGTGGAACTAAAAGCAAATATATACACATGACTCTAGTTTATATAAATCACTTGGTTCCTGTTTACACTGACATACATTTTTAAATTGCCCTTTTTTCTAATTCCAAGTGTATTGATCTGTATTTTCCATCTTAGGATCATTCATCTTTGGGATGTTTGCCTCCGTGGCATGCATGTACTGAGGCAGCCATTCCTAACCTTCTCTGAAGCAGCTTAACACACAATTGTCTTTCTAAATCAATGGTTTTAACTATCTCCAAATCTCCCCTGAAAATCCATTTTATTTCTATTACCTTTCTAAGTCTCTTTAGTGTATTAAAGAGTCTCAGAAATTGCTGATGAGACAGAAGTTCAAAATAGCTACATTATGAATTTATTAATGAACAGCTCAGAAGGGGAATAAAGTTTCATCAATTCACCAGTTCCATATTATTCCTTATGAAACTGTATAGTGTATTACTTAAATTACAAGGCTGAGGATCAAAATAATCATAAGTACTTTAGGATATCTGGTGCAATTTTGTCTTTGAACCATGCAAAGCTATCAAGCTTATGTTTGGGAGGGTTTCTGGAACTTTTATTGTTAGTCTGAGTGAATATGGAAATGCAGATGTCTCTGCTTGAAACTGACATCTTCTCAGTTTGTCACTCAGAACATGTGTGCCTTTAGGTGTGATGACTAGTATTGTTTAGTCTTAGCTGCTTCATTTCTACAGTTATTAATAGTGGTATAAATTAAGAATAGACTTTTTAGAAGGTTGCTGTGGGAAGTGTCTCCAAATACCTACTCATTTATTTTACTAGTTATTAGAAAAACACAAGTTTTCCTCCTTCAGAAACTCCTCAAACAGCTTCTAAAATTGTATAGAAATGAGTAGAGCTTTAGTTTACTCCTCAAATTATATTAAATTTAGAGAACAGCTTGATATGTGTATGGAACATGTATCAATCTGGGTTCTCTAGGGAAATAGAATTGAACATATACATATACATCAAATAAATGCATGTGCTAATATCATATATGTAATAAATACTATATATTTATTATTGGTACAAAGATATGTGGTATGATATTCATATATATGGTATTATATATGTATTACATATATGATACTAATACATATATGAATCATATATAATTATTATTATTATTATTATTAATTATGCTGCACTCCATCTGTTCCAATAATGGCTATCTACCTGTCTTGCAATGTAAAGTCAAAACACATAGTAGTTGTTCTATTTATGAGACTGGCTATCTCATACACTCCTTATTATATGCCGGAATGCTGAAGAAATAGACCCCAATACTAGTGAAGAAAAGGATTTGCCTGTGAGAGTGAGGACAAGCTTGCAGAAAAGAAAGGTTCCTTCCTCCATGTCCTTTATATAGTCTTCCACCACACAGTGTGGTCAAGATTGAAGGTAGATATCTATCCCCAACTACCGCCAAGTGGCTTAATTAAGAAAGCATTTTTCACAGGTTTACCAAACCACTCGGGTGTTCAAAATATAAGTTAAGATGAAACTGATTTAACAGAAGGTGGATTAATGTTTCTTCTCATATCTTGATTAATTCTAAGTGGCGTATTGGTAATCTGATAAGAGATCTTTCTGTGAGAGTGGGTTGAATAATAGATCATCTCATGCACATATTATTCTTTAAATAAAATGAAGGTAACTGATAGTACCACAGACTGATGTGAGAAAAGGGGAAAGGACAGATGTTAAATAAAACCTAAATTCATGGCATAAGCAAAAAAAAATTATCATCTGATGAGACATGACTTCAAATTACCTCAACTTACTACTTGTCATTTTTGGGATAGGGGAAGGATATGTGATACTAACATACAAGCTCATGTTGCCTTTACTTACTGTAATAACCTAATTACCAGAGTCCATCAAATGGAAATCCAGAATATTGTTAGGTGCATTCACTGCCGTGTTCACCATCACCACAGCAGGTCTCACTGCCATAGCTCCTCACTTAGAGAATGTCTTCCTTCTGAAATCAGTAACAGCATCCACAAATGTTACCATTTGGAGTCTTGTGTGTCACTGGGAAGTGCAGTAATCCTTTTAAAGCATTCTGTGAACAGCAAGTCTAAGAGAGCCCACTGTGCTGCTGACATACTGATGACTGAGATACAGGCTGCAGCCTGAAAATCCCAGCTGTGTTCTCAATGGGCAGCAAGATGGAAGACATTGCTTCATTAACAATTCACATCATCAGCACTCCACAATATCCCGATGTGGAAAGTAGCCAAAATAACTATTAAGCAACGGACACAATAATTAGTTCGATTGTAGAAAGCATTATCTCATATTGTTCATCTCCATCAAAATACCGTGTTGTGTTCCTTAAATTTATAGAAATTTTACTGATAATCAGTAGTCAATAGAGTCAAAAGGAAAACCATATGAATATGAACAGGGACATGAGCTATATATTGTTGCTAATTCTTGGTATAATGAATTTAAATCTTAGCTTATCAAATAAAAATGGCTATAATTTGCAAGTTGGTCACAGGATTTGTTCACAACACAACATTGATCATAAACAAATTGATTTATGCGAAAATTAGGTATAGTGCCAAAATACAAAATACTGACATTGTTGCTGGAGAAATTCTCTCCAAGGTAGGGTCTCTATTGCTGTGATGAAACATCATGGGGGCAAAGCAACTTAGAAAGGAAAGAATTAATTCTGCCTACACCACCACATCACTGTTCATCATTGAAGGAAGTCAGGACAGGAAGTCAAACAGCAGAATCCTGGAGCAGGTGCTGGTGCTTGAGGCTATGAATGAGTACTTCTCACAGCCTGGCTCTTCATGACTTGTCTAGCCTGCTTTCTTATAAAAACCCAGGACCTAGGCCTAGGATGACACTCTCCTGCACAAATACTAATTAAGAAAATATCCTACAGGCTTATCTACAGACTGATTTTATGGAGGCATTTCCTTAATTGAGGTTTTCTTTTCTCTGATGACTCTAGCTTGTTTCAAGTTGATATAAAATTAACCAGCACAAATCCTGAGGAGTGTAAGTGAAAGAAGAGAGGAAGTACTTGTATATGTTATTGGAAGTTTAAATTAATAGGAACTTTTTGGAAACCTTTTTGACAATGAACACCAAGAGATTTCATAACATTTTCACTTTAAAATACAAACAGAATAAGCCAAAGTCTGGTGCATATTTATGATCAATGAAAATTCTGACATTCAGAAAACAGTTAAGCCTGTATACAGTGAGAGTGACTCATTCACACAGTAAAGAATGTTCACCAAAGATCACACTTAAAGCTACATCCTAAGATTCCTGAACACAGTGCTAGGAAGCCCTTGAAGGAACAACATCTGAATGTTCAGAAGAACCATTTAATGTTAGAATTAGAAGAAATGCTTTTTTCAGAACTTCATTTTTCTATAACTTTCACAATAGCTACAGTAAACAAGTACTGGTTAATATATCTCCTTTTTGTTGTTATTTAAAAATACTGTGTGTGTGTGTGTGTGTGCATGCATGTGTAAGTGTTCCTACATGTGCCATGACACATTTGTAAAAGTCAGAGGATATCTTGCAGGAGTTGGTTCAATTTTCACCATGTGAGTCTCAGGAATCAAAGTCAAGTAGTAACTCTTGGAAGCAGCCATCTTTACTAACTGAACCACAACCATGGCCTGTACCTTTTAATTTAAAATCATGTTACTGAGGATGATTGACCTGTAAATATATGTACATGTATAATATGGACTTTTCAGTCACAGAGGCAAAACATTCACATTTCCATCACCTTTTGGGTTCCTCCTGGAATTAACACTACCTTTCCACTATAATTCGTCATCTTTAATGAAAACTGTGATTTTTCTCTCAAAAATATGTTACTAATTTATTTTGAAATATTAAATATGGATCATATTATGTCTGTGTCTGAATTTAAATTTTTATTCTGTTCTCCTGTTTTGAGTTAGGCCCATGCTGTCCACTGATTTACTATGTTAGTATGTTGTGGATAGCCCTGGGGCTAATTATATTTGACTTAATTCCATTCTCCTGTGAGGGGTTGCAAACAAAGGAATGAGTCAGAACTCAGGTGATTTCTTGTAAACCTGCTTCCAACCTTAATTTTTAAAATAAAGGAGATCTGATGTTTGGGAGATAAAGAGAAGTTGGAGCAGAAGGTGGGGAGAGAGAAGGAGAAAATGAAAGAGGGAGATGCAGAGGAGGAGAGGAGGAAGAAAAGCAGAGCAGAAGCACATGCCCTGGAGAAACCGCAAGTTCTAAGGGGTTTCATATGATGTGGAAGATTGTAGTGTAGCAGTAGATCTGCTCAGTCTACGCACACAGCATGTATTCATGTTAACTGAGTTGTGTTTTCCTTGCTGGAGCATATTTGGGTTTAAGATTTACCGAAACACTAGTAGCCTAGGATGATTCTGAATTTGCAGCAGTCCTTCTGCCTCAACCTGGGATGTGTTTGTCTTACAAACATGGAACACAATGTCTGACTTCCATCTTTGTGGTTTAGTTTGGCCTCAAGTCTCTTTCATCTAATGACGCACTAACTCTCATCTTTTGTCTCAGAGATGGCACTCTTTTAATGATGCCTGTCTGCACACTACATTTACAAAGTTTTACCTTCCCTATACATCTGTTCTCATTGTACATACAACAGCATATGGGTACACACACACACACACACAGAGAGAGAGAGAGAGAGAGAGAGAGAGAGAGAGAGAGAGAGAGAGAGAGAGAGAGACTCATTTAACTGCCTATGCCAATAGCTATATCATTAGAGATTGTGGTGCTTTCAATGTGCTTTCCTCAAGGAATGGCACTTGTTTGAGTCGGTATGGCCTTGTCTAAGTGAGTCACTGGGGGGGTGGGGGTGAGAGGAGGCTTTGAGACCTTCTTCCTAGCTGCTAAGAAGTTAGTCTTCTCCTGTTTGCCTTCAGAACAAGATGTAGACCTCTCAGTTCCTCTAGCATCATGCCTGCCNAGATGCTGTCATGCTTCCCTCCAAGATAAAAATGGGCTGAACCTCAGAACCAGTAAGCCAGCCCCGATTAAATATTGTCCCTTATAAGATTTGCCTTGGTCATGGTTTATTCACAGCAGTAAAATCTTAATTAAGACAAAAGGGACTGGGGTACTGTTGAAAAAGGTCAGACCCTGCTTTCGCTTGGAAGAATGTGAATTTTGAGACTTTGAATTTGGAAAGCAGTGGAAGGTTTTTAAGTGGGGCTTAATGGGCCATCCTGGTAGGAAGATGGAAAACTTTGTTGATGAGGAAGATTTAAACTTTGGAAACCCTGCACTAAAGGTTTCCAAGAAGATTTTAGTGTGTGACCTAGAGATTGTTCTTGTGATATTTTGGTGAGGAGTGTGGCTACCTTTTGCCTTTGTCCAAAAAATTTGCCTGTGGCTAAGGTGAAGAGATCCAAATTAATTGCATTGGCAAAACTGGATCTCAAAATAACTCAATTTAGAATCGGTGCTGTTGTTTACTTTTATGAAGAGTGCTTTGATGAAGCATATCAAGCATATAAAGAACAATACAAAATATAGGTTTCAGGTATTAATGGGGCACCAAAAGTAGAATGGAGTTAACCCAGTGTTCAAGGAGATAAACAGATTAAGGGAGTAGTGACCTCCAAGCTAACCCACCCTGCTAAAAGTATTGTTTATGCTTTTTTCAGTTGAACAAAGGACTTGGCTATTGCATTCATTTGGACTTTTAAACTGAAATGAAGTACAATCCAAAAATGGATAGTGCAATTATGATCCAGATCTTGAGGCTGGAAAATACAAGCTTTTGTTCCTGATCTTTAGGAATAGTGGCCATGAAAAGTTTATGCCCAGAAATGATGGTATACACCTTTAAATTGTGAAGACAAAGGCAGGCAGATCTCGAGTTCAAAGCCATCCTGGTATATAGAAATTTCCAAGTAGAGAAAAACTTAGGTCCAGGCATGGTTGTACATACCTTTAATCCGAGAATTCTGGCGAGAGATGCATGTAGATCTCTGAGTTCAAGGTTAGTTTAGAGAGCAAGTTCCAAGACAGATAAACTTCGAAAGTGAAGGAATTGGAAATCAGAAAGCTGGTGGCAACAGACTTGGAGATGCAGAGTTTGGAGTTTGCCCAGCTTGCTTTTGGTTTTGATTTAATCTGGTATTTTCTCACAATGACATTTTGGAATGGTACTATACATCCTGTGATTTTGGAGGTATGTGTTCTCCTTTTTGATTTTGATTTTATAATGGATTACATGTAAGTGATTGAATGAATCTTAAAAGCGACTTTAAACTTTGGACTTTCAAATATTGCTGAGACTGTGATAGAGTATATGGAACTTTTGAAGTTGGACTAAATGTATGCCTCCTATAGACTCATATGCTTGAAAAAAAACCTATGCGGGCCAGGAAGTAGAATGTTGTGGTTGAAAATGATTTGCCCATGGAGTGGCAGTTTTAGGAGGTGTGGCCTTGTTGGAGTAGGTGTGGCCTTGTTGCAGGAAGTGTGTCACTGTGGGAGTGGGATTTGAGATCTTTCTCCTAGCTGCTTGGAAGTAAGTCTTCTCCTCTTTACCCTCAGAACAAGATACAGAATTCTCAGCTCCTCCAGTACCATGCCTGCCTGGATGCTGCCTTGCTTTTTGCCATGATGATAATGGATTGAACATTACAACAAGCAAAGCAGCTCCAATTAAATGTACTTTATTAGAGTTGCCTTAGTCATGGTATCTGTTCACAGAAGTAAAACCCTAACTAAGACAGAGATTCAATCAAATTTGGACTAAAATCCATTTAGAAAAAATTTTGTATATGTGCTAAACAAGTATTGTATCTTTGTCTTTTGAAATAACTCTAAGTGACATAGAGTGACATCTGACTGTCACTTAAGTTGCATTAGTTGTTGTAAGTCTTCTACAGTTAATGAAAGGACAAAAAATGAATATATCAGTTACCTGAAAACATGATACTACTCTAAATGGAAGACTAGAGCATGTGTTTGTTCCTGCTTGTGGGTAAACTTATAGTCAAATTTTGACAGCTAGAAATGGTATGTATGTGTGTCTAAAACTATAACTTTATTTTCCTTTACTGAAATTGAGCTCTTTCTGAAATAGATTTTTTCTTTTTTATTAGATATTTATTTTATTTACATTTCAAATGTTGCCCCCTTTCCTGGTTTCCCCTCTGAAAACCACTATCCCCCCCCTCCCTCTGCTCCAGAACCCATCCACACATGCTTCCTGACCCTGGCATTCCCCTACACTGGGGAATATAGTCTTCACAGGACCAAGGCCTCTCCTCCCATTGATGACCGACTAGGCCATCCTCTGCTACATATGCAGCTGGAGACATGAGTCCCACCATGTGTACTCTTTGGTTGGTGATTTAGACTCTGGGAGCTCTAGGGGTACTGGTTAGTTCATATTGTTGTTCCTCCTATGGGGCTGCAAACCACTTCACCTCCTTGTGTCCTTTCTCTAGCTCCTTCATTGGGGACCCTGTACTCAGTCCGATGGTAGGCTGCAAGGATCTACCTCTTTATTTGTCAGGCACTGGTGGAGCCTCTCTGGATGTAGCTATAACATGCTTCTGCCCCACCTGAAATAGAAATTTATTGTTGCCTTCCTGTTTGAATCTGCACCTGAGCTGATCTTGTGCTAGGAGAGAGCTGGTCTCCCAAGAATGTTGGCACACCTGTGAGCACAGGTAAGACCACCACTTCTGTCCCAAGGGTCCTGCACAGAATCTTCAGTACACAGGAGCAGCCTGGGACAGGATCCTTCTGGTTTCTGTCTGCACTGGGAGCTTACCCTGTGCCATGGCACTCCAAACACAAATATTGCCTGGAGAGATTTGGTATCCCAGGATTTCCAACACAACTGTGAGCCACCACTTCTGCTCAAATTCTTGACTCAAGAGAGACAGACATGCAGGAGAGACATGACAGTCAGAGACCGCAAGACCAGCTAACACAAAAAATAACCAGATGGTGAGAAGCAAAGGCAAGAACATCAGCAACAGAAACCAATGCTACTTGGCATCATCAGAATCCAGTTCTCCCACCACAGTGAGCCCTGGATACCCCAACACACTAGAAAAACAAGACTAATTTAAAATCGCATCTCATGATGATGATAGAATACTTTAAGAAGAGCATAAATCACTCCCTTAAAGAAATACAGGAGAACACAGGTAAACCAGTAATGGTATTGAACAAAATCATCCTGGATCTAAAAATGGAAATAGGACCAATGAAGAAATCACAAAGGGAGACAACCCTGGAGATAGAAAACTTAGGAAAGAGATCAGGAGTCATAGATACCAACATAACCAGCAGAATACAAGAAATGGAAGAGAGAATCTCAGAAGGTGAAGATACCATAGAAAACAGTGACATAACAGTAAAAAAAATGCAAAATATTAAAAGCTCCTAACTCAAAACATCTAGGAAATCTAGGACTCAATGAGAAGACCAAACCTAAGGATAATAGGTATAGGAGAGAATAAAGATTCCCAACATAAAGGGCCAGTAAATATCTTCAACAAAACTATAGAAAAAAAAAAAAACATTTCCTAACCTAAAGTAAGAAATACCTGTGAACATACAAGAAACCTACAGAACTCCAAGTAGACTAGACCAGAAAAAAATTTCTCCTGTCATATAATAATCAAAACACCAAATGCACAAAACAAATAAGAATATTAAAATCAGTAAATAAAAATGTCAAAAACATATAAAGACAGACCTATCAGAATTACACCAAACTTCTCACCAGTGACTATGAAAGTTAGAAGATCCTGAGCAGATGTTATACAGACCGTAAGAGAACACAAATGCCAGTCTAGACTACTATGCTTAGCAAAATTCTCAATTACCATAGATGGAGAAATTGCGATATTCCATGACAAAACCAAATTTACACAGTAGCTTTCCACAAATCCTGCCGTACAAAGGATGATAAATGGAAAACACCAACACAAGGAAGGAAACTACACCCTAAAAAAAGCAAGAATATAATCTTCTTTCAACAAACCCAAAAGAAGATAGCCATACAAACATAAAGAAACATCAAAAGTAACAGGAAGCAACAATCACTATTCCTTAATATCTCTTAACATCAATGGAGTCAATTCCCCAATAAAAAGACATAGACTAACTGATTAGATAAGTAAATAGGACCCAGCATTTTGCTGCGTACATTGTCTATGTTTCAAAGGGGGTGTAATTGAATTTTTTAGTGTAGTTATGCAAGTTTTCAAATATGGACAGTAATAAGGGTTTCTTAAGGCTTAAATAATGATAAATAGAAATTCAAGGTAAATATGTAAACAGAGAAGTATGTTCAAGATTAAAAGATGGAGGAACTCGGGCATTCCAAGCAACTGGCATGACTGGTCGACAGATACTGTTAGCTATGGCACTGTCTACAGATTAGAACTGTCACATTGACTCAGTAGTTTCCTTGCCATTGTGTTGTTTTAAAAATAATGTTAGAAGTAGAATGTAGTTAATTATAGCATGCTCTGAAACTAGCTCCGCGGGGTGTGGAGGGCATTTAACATTTTAACTTAATCAGAAGGATCAGGAGTCCAGTGGTCCTCAAGATCAGAGTTAGTTTGAAAGCTACATGAGATCCTGTCCAAAATGAATCAATCAAACAAACAAAAAATAAAAAAATAAAAATGAGGGATAGAGACTGGGGAAATGGGGCCAGGAGATGTAGAGAGATGAGAGTGTGAAAGAGAGAGTAAGATGGAGAGAGAAAGCAAGTGTTTGTGTGTGTGTGTGTGTGTGTGTGTGTGAGAGAGAGAGAGAGAGAGAGAGAGAGAGAGAGAGAGGTGTGAGAGAGATAGAAAGAAAGAGAAAGAGAGAAACAGAGAGATACAGAGAGTATAAAACTCTATGGCAATTCTTAAAACAAGAGAATGTCCCAATAAGTATTGAGCATGCAATATTAACTAAAACAATTTTTGAAAACACTGATTCAATTGTATATTAGAACAAGAAAAGTAATTTAAATTATCATAAGCAACCAGAAAAAAAATGCTTGAAAAAGGTAAGTGAAAATTGAGAGGTCATAGGAGTGGAAATCTCTATTGTCTTGTTTGTGTAATTGTAAACTTGGAATATAGTTAGTTCCTTTGCAAGGAACTCCTTGAATCATGTGAAAAGTCATGTGAATTTTCTGAGTGGTATACCTTTTTAAAATAATCTGTTTTTCTTTAAATTTTAAAAAAAGAACCCTTTGAATGAGCTTGGTTTATACACCCCATACCCCTCAAAAGAAAAGAAAACAAACCCAAAGGTATCTTTGGAGGGTCCTTGACTTACAACATCATGCCTAGGCTTTTCTTTCTTTTTAAACATTTTATTTAAAATTCTATTTAAAAAATTTCAACGTCTTTTTTCTATGATTACTTTGCCCTATAGGTCCTTTGCATATATATTATGGCTTCCAATTTATTAATTTTAAAGGGATTCCTAATATGCAAACAAGTAGCTCTCTATATCTTATGCCTTCTATCAGGCTCCTTTCCATCTGCTTGTTTGCTTTGCCCAGTTCTCATATGTCAGTTTTACTTTATTTTTTTTTTTATTATTATCCCTTAGAAGCATGTTTTTTTCCTAATGAGAGACAGATTGGGTGTGGCTTTATATTGGGGTGGGGGATATTAGGTAGGACCTATGAGAAATAAAGGGTGGTAATCTATTATTAGGAGATATTATAGAAGACATATTTTATATATTATATGACTTGATATATGAGATATATTAAAATCTGTATTCAATAAAATTTTAAAAAGAATATGAGGAAGAAAAAGAAAGTGTGTAGGTTTGAGTGACTAGGTTATAGGGAGAAGCAGGAGGAAGTGAGGGGGAGAAATCATATCACAGTATATTGATTTGGAGTAATCTATATCAAACATATGTTTTAAAATATCAGAAGCAAAAAATAAAAATATATTAACATAAAATGATAGCTTAATTAAACAAGAAATTTATTATCCTTCATATCTGCCTGGATTTTCTTCACAATATCATTTCAATATACATTTAGTGTATATATGTTTTTAATTGATACCTATTCCATGTTTCAAATTTTTAAGAGGTCAATAGAGCATTTTATTTTATTTTATTTTATTTATTTTTACTATGGAAACAAATTGGTCTTTGAAATAACTGTGCTGAGATAATAGGAGTTGGCTAGAAAGTACAGATACCTCAACCACAGCTCTACAAAAATTGTCCATATGTTTCTTCATCTTAATGACTGGACCAGGGTTCCATAACCCATCATTGCAGAAGAAACATTTAAAGGTTCACAATCACCACAAAAAATATAGAATATCTTCCTATAACTCTAACTAGGCAAGTGAAAGACTTGTATGATGTAAACTTGAGGTCTTAAAAGAAAGAAATTGAAGAAGTTATCAGGAAATTAAAAGATCTCCAATGCTCATGAATCAGTAAGATTAACATAGTAAAAACAGTCATTCTACCAAAAGCAATTTACAGATTCATTGCCATTCCCATCAAAATTCCAGTATGATTTTTTAAAGACCTTGAAAGGAGAATTATCAATTTCATATAGAAAACCAGAAACAAAAAACGGGCTAGCTGATACAATCCTCAACAATAAAAGAACTACTAGAGGTCTCACTACTTGCAATTTCAAGATGTACTTCAGAGCTATAGTAATAAAAAACATGTAGCCTTGGCATAAAACAGACACACTGATAAATGGAATCAAATTGAAAACCCACGCATAATTCCAGACACATAAGGACACCGAGTTATTGTGTATTTGATTGTTTTTGAAAGAAGCCAGAAAGACATATTGGAAAAAAGACAGCATCTTCAGCAAATGGTGGTAGTCTAACTGAAAATCAGCATGTAGAAAAATCCTTATCTCCCTGCACAAAACCCAAATGCACATGGTCCAAGTTATCAACATAAAACCAGATACACTGAACCCAAAAGAAAAGAAAGTAGAACATAGTCTTGAATTCATTGGCATAGGAGAAATGTTCTAAACCAAACATCCTTAGCATAGGCACTAGGATTAACAATTAATAAATGGGAGCCCATGAAACCTATAAACCTTCTGTAAGGTAAAGCATACCTTCAGATGGACAAAGAGGAAGCTGACAGAATAATCCCCAGATAATCCAACTTGAAAATGGGGTACAGGCCTAACTAAAGAATTCTTAACCGAGGAATCTCAAATGATTCAGAGACACTTAAAGAAATGTTCAACATCCTTAACCATCAAGGAAATGCAAACTGAAAGTATTTTGAGATTTCAGCTTATACCTGTCAAAATGGTTAAGATCAATAGCACAAGTGACAATTCATGCTGGAGAGGATGTGGAGCAAGGGAAACACTCCATTGCTGGAGGGAGTGCTAGCTAAATTTGTACAGCAACTATGGAAATCAATTTACTCAGATGGCATTCTCTCAGATGGTTGGCAATCAATCTACTGCAAGACACTGCTATACCAGTAGTAGAGGTAGATACCCCAAAGATTCTCCATCCTACCAAAAGGACACTTGTTAATGTTCATCGAGGCTTTACTCATAATATCCAGAAAATGGCAGCAATCTATGCATCACTCAACTGACTAAGGTATAAGTGAAATGTGATAAATTTACAATGAAATATTAGCTGGTAAGAAAATGACAAATTAAATCTGTAGGCTAATGGATTCAAGTAGAAAAAAAGTGACCTTAATGAGGACTCCTAGTAATGGGGGTTATTGAGTCTCAAATGATCATTCTTTTTTTTGTCACCAAGCAAGGCTTTCTCTTTTGGGACTAGGTTGCATTGAATTAAGTTGTTGGCTTAGGGATTTCCACGGAAATAACTAACACCTCATGGTATTGCTAAAACATTGCTTTTACTTTTAAATATATTTCCTGGAATCTATCTCACTTGTTTTGTTTCCTACAGATTCTCCAGATTGGGGTGTAGAACTTTCAAGATTTGCTGGTTTATCATCTCAGTGGGAACCCAAGAACCCTGGGATATGCATGATCCCTCTGCACCTACTAAGTGTCTGGTATTGGCAGTGGCTTTGTCTTTGGTACCCAATCCAAACACTCCCTTCTGCAACTTTCTGTAGCAGCTTGAACCTAGGTATAACATTTGCTAGATATAATACTGGCACAATCCAACACATATAAGTGAGTATAATTTTAAACCTGGATTAGAATTGACCAACCTGTGTAATAATCAGAGCCTGACTCATTTTGGTACTGGCTTCCCTTAGGTTAAAAGAAGAGAGGGGGATCATTACAAGATTTACTTTTCAACCTCAGGCTATCTGACATTTCATTGTTTTGAGTGCCTGGATCTACTGTGTGTCAATGTTTGGATGCAGATTGATGAAGTTCTCTGCTCTAGATACATCACATCATACTTATTCAAAGACAACAAATAATGTCTTGGAGAATTTATGAATGAAGGAGAAACTTGATTCAGAAGTGCTGAAAGAGCAGTGATAAGAAGGAACGTCTAGGAGAATTCTTTCCACATTTATATTTTATTTACGTTCAAAATGTGTATTTTTCATGATAAAGTGTGTATGTGTAGATAACTCAGTAGACCAGAAAAGAAAGTTGGATTCTGGAGCAGGGATCCAGGTGATCAAGCACCACTCGATATGAGTGATGGAAACTGTCTTTTGACGAACAGTAAGCAGTTGTATCCACATAACTATGTCCTGGACATGGATGATTTAAAAATAAGCTACAGAATAGCATTAAGGAACACTAATAACTGGTGTTCTGTGGCATTTGTGGGGTGGAGGAATAGTTTGGCTGCATTTCAGAGTGTTACACAGTAATCAGTTCCTGTGCTCAAAGAGAGAGAGAGAGAGAGAGAGAGAGAGAGAGAGAGAGAGAGAGAGAGAGAGAATTGGCAGATGCTTCTGACAGCTGCATTATTGCCTCCTAAAGTCAGGATTGACGTGAGCTGACATGCAAGGTAAATGGGGCTATGAAACCCTAATACTACTACCTCCAAGATATGGTATTTACTCGACTAGTAAAGAGAAAATGCCTAACTTGTTTTAGTATATTTGAAATGTATATGGTCTGATATTCTAGAGAGTTTAGAAATGTTTAAATTACCAAAGAATATCCAACCACTGAGGTTAAAGAGCATGACAGTTGAAACTGTTAAGTCTACACCAGATGAGACTTATCTTAAACAACACCTAAAATAACTTGCTAGTTTAAGTTCAGCAGTAATTCTTATTTAAAATAGAAAAATAGAATGTCTGGGGATAGACACAATTGGCACACACAAGATTTAAATATAGAAATGTGTGGGGTTTTGCTGTGTTCAATACAAACATGCCTACATATGGCACTTACTGGTTAATTTTAATTTCAATTCTATGATCATAATTTTGTCATGATGACAGTAGCCATTTGTACTTCATCTTCAAGCTGTTCTCTGTTTTGTAAACATTTTACCACCTGTTGCTCAATTTTGAGATGTGACAACAGGTAAATGGAAATTTTTTTAAATGACAATTCTATATCATTCATATCAATTGACATGTTAATAAAGAGTCCGAAACTTGCCAATAATGAAAAATTACCACCAAATCATAGTGTGCATTTATTGACATCTTATCGTAATTACTAAGGTTTTTTTTCAGCTTTATATTTTATTTAGTTTATGTGTCTGTGATTGTGAGCATGTGCAAGCCCTGGCATGCATGAAGAGATTAAATATCAATTAGGGGGAGTTAGTTTTCTTTTTATACTATGTAGATCCTAGATATTGAACTCAGATCTATAGGCTTGGTATCAGGTGCCATCTTTCCAGGCCACCTGAACATTTAAATTCCTACTTGGAATGCATTGCTTCTTACATTATGATCTACATATATCAAAGAATGTGGTATACATCCTTTGAAATGCACCATTAAATCTAAAGCAAAGAATGTATAGATGACTTTTGATTTCACAGAAAAGCACGTTGCAGGTTTTTTGCTTTGCCTGATGTTTTTCCTTCTTTTCCATGCTACTCTCATGTGCAGTATTTTCTCCAAAACTATAGATGTCTTGTAGCTCAGGTTCACATTTTTGACATTTTTAAAATATAAAAACTGTCATCACCAGATCGTCTTTCACCTAGAAGGGGTTTTATAGAATACTTCAATTGATTCCTCTCTTTCTCCATTCTCAGGAATATAATGACAGATAGGAATCGACACTTCCTCTCTAGGTTATATAGAGACTGGGGTTGGGCAAATGTTGGAGGTATGCGTTTCTGTCAATCTGTGACATGGGTTCAGAGAGTCTTCCTAAGTTCAAAGCTAGACTCTCTAAAAGTAAGATGGGCATATATATTAGTATAGTAATAAGCATAAAAAGTATATGCTATATACTATATACTTATACTATATATAGTTGTACAGTAAGTATATACTATATAATAGTATAGTAATAAATATAATGAGTGTAATAATAAGATGGAGCATCATGTAATATAGAATAAGACCAGATTATCTTCAATAAAGTTTAAGAAGGAAGTCATGACTTCCTCATTAGCTCTCTTATTTTCCTTACATTACTGAATGTTAGGTTTAACTCAAAATATAATTCCAGTGAAGTAAAACCATGGCTGACTTCAGTACTCACTAACAGAATATTCTAGCTTGTGCATGTAGTGAAATTGACTCTATTTCTAAGCCTGACCAAAACCTTTTATTTGGTTTGTTACTTAACACTTTGTATCTGAGGAGCATATGCTTTCCATGCCTGTTGCTTGTATTAAGCATTTTCTACTATGGTGAATTCTTTTTGAAACATGGAATAGTGAAAAGAAAAAAATTTCTTCCTTACATTACTTTAATCAGAATATTTTATCACAGAAACTGAAAATTAGGTAGACCAGTAAAATTTCTAAATTCAGATAAATGATACACGAAATGAAAGGCTTGTGTATCAGTTTGCTGTGAGAATAATATCTAGTATTTATATTCATTTAGTTTAAAAAGAGTCAGACTATAAACAAAGTTGAAAACAATATGTATTTTCAGGAGCGATCTTAGGCAAACCATCAACAAGCATAAATTTTAAACTGTGAGAAAAGAATGTAAACTTAAAAATATCATGCCAACTTGTCAAGATCTGTGATATTAGTACAAACCAATAGTGAAGTACTTACACACAGCCCAGGACACAGGTTGGAAATAGCTGTCATTGAGCTCACAAACACCTAGCTAATGACCAAACATACATGTGAATTTACTCAGTCTGATATTTCCTTTGTTGCAATACTGAAGGCATGTCTTTCTGTACTAGTTATTGAAATTACAGCAGTGACATTCTGTAATCATAGTGCACGGTATGAATTTTTGTCCTCTGGAACTATATTAAATTGTATGCTCAGGAGGTCTTCTATTTAACATTTACTATTATTGGTTGTGTCTTGTAGAAATCTTGTTTTAAATGCATCTTTTGGTTTCCTTGGCCATGCTCTCAACTCTGATTTCACAGTTACTTTCTTGTAGCTATTGACACTATTTTCTTCCATTGCTTTATATAATGTTTTGTTTTTTTATATATTAGTTTGGTTTAAAACCTGGTATCTAAATTTCTTCAGCTTTTATTTGTCATTAAGATCATATCAATTAGGAATGTAGAGATAGCACAGAAGTTAGGAGAGTGTTCTGCTACTTTAGAGGATTGGAGTTTGGGTCCCATAACCCATGTGACACCTTACAAACAACCACCTCTAGCTCCAGTTCTATGGGATCTGATGTCCTCTTGTGAACATCATTGGCACTTGCACTCATGTCCACAAACACACACCCACACCCACAGACACACACATTCGTGCAAACACACTTCAAAACAAAGCAGTCTTAAAGTATTGAGTAAACTATAAAGAGTGAACATTTCTTCTTTGACATAAATATTGGATCTTTGTTTTTCTCTACATACTAATGCTAGAATCCAGATGGTAAAAAATTACAAGAAAAACTGCAACACAGCAAACTATCTTTAAGTTACAGACCCTTATTCAAGTGCCAATGAAGGTGAAAAGAATAGAGGAATACTATACTGAACTTTGAATTTTTCTTCCAACCTTAGATTTTATGTGTTCTTATTATATGATAATTTGGATAATTTTTTGGACTTAAACAAGGAATTTTTATGTTTCCTTTATTCTTCCAAATAATCATTCTGAAAATGTAGATGTTAATTTTTGGACATAATTGTAAATTAGTGTCTGACTTGTTGACTTGGAAATAGATGCAAACACATCATTGAAAATTAATCTTATAAATAATGAAATACTTTAACTCTATGAAATATAAGAAAATAGACTTCTAACAAGTGCCATGCAATTTATTCATAGACTAGTAGGAATTAACCATCTAAAAAATATGCTATGAAAACAGAGCATTCAGATAGACACATAAGCATAGGTGTTTTATAGTTGGAAGAGCAAAAAGTGACACATAGCTAGATAAATCATGGTTTATGACTTCATAGTTACAAGTGTAAATATATTTATCATGAAAGATGGAAATACCAGAGAACATGAATTTAGATAAATGTTTTCTGAACAATAGAAAAATTAAGTTGCACTCGGCAATCATCTGTGTACATTAGGTAATAGAAATGACCATTTTTCATCTGTTCTTGGTCAGTCATTGTGTTTTCATGCCCTATTTATTAATAACAAAAGACTTCATATTTCTGGCTCTTACTTACCATAAGTAAACTGATTGTTAAAAAGATCAATTGTCTATTGTCATAGAATTCACAACAGAAGGTAGGTTTCAATTCAGCAATTATGATTCAACCCTTGCCTTAATCTAAACTGAAGTCAACACTGATATTGACCTTTTATAAATTTTTACTATAGGGATATTTCTCATGCACATTGGGGTATGTAAGAGAAAAATAAAAATTGACCCTTATCCCATTGTCTATTAGAGCTGAATTTTGTGCCATTGTGTAAGAACAAAAACACCACTATATTGTTCTTCTGATTACTGTTACAGAGACAGAAAATGGAAGAGACTGAAGGAAAGGCCACCCAGAAACCACCCCACGTAGGAAGCCATCCCATTTCAGATACCAATCCAATAGACTAGTTGGCTGATGCCAAGAAGTACTTTCTGACAGGAGCCTGTTATGGCTGTTCCCTGGGAGGTTCTACCAGCACCTGACCAACATAGATGCAGATACTCATAGCCAACCATCAGACTGAGCATGGGCATCTTAATGGAAGAGCTAGGGGAAGGACTGATGGAGCTGAAGGAGATTGCAACCCCACAGGAAGAACAATATCACCTAACTAGACCTCATTTTATCCATTCATGTCACATTGCCACTGTGAAATAAGGAAAAAAGGGACTACAAGGGTATTATCATGTAGCGTTATGTTTATTCAAGGTGATAAACATTCACAAGACAGGAATCCTTAATTTTAACTAATTGTTAGAGCTTAATAAATTATGTATATAACTGGCTCAGAATCTGTGCGTAGAAAATTATCCTAGATAAATATGTATCAAGAACCATTGCTACAGCTATACCTGTCGTAAATAGGTGGTTGGGGAGCACTTATGTCATATAGAGAGAGACATTTCATCAAACTTCTTCATAATAGTATGTAGGAGCTTCAGAACTGTCCTGGACAGGGCTAAGATGCCCCTGCTATGTCCCTGGGTGACCATGATGTGAAGAACAATTGCTGCTATTGTAGTGGATCCATTTCAGTTCCAAGCACCTTAAACAGGGGGCTTACAAGATTCATGGAATATGACCACCAAATTTATTGGAGATACATGCATGATACATATGAATATGTGCAAGCAACACATTTAAAAACATAAAATAAGATTAAATACATTAAAAATAAAATTAAGAAGCCGGTCGTGGTGGCACACGCCTTTAATCCCAGTACTCGGGAGGCAGAGGCAGGCAGATTTCTGAGTTCGAGGCCAGCTTGGTCTACAAAGTGAGTTCCAGGACAGCCAGGGCTATACAGAGAAACCCTGTCTCAAAAAACAAAAACAAACAAAAACAATCAAACAAAACTAAAACAAACAAAAAAACAAAATAACAAAAAATGAAATTAAGAAATGCTATACACACTGTGGCATCTAGGTTCATGGACCAGAAATCCAAGCAAAAATTCCACAGTGGTTTCTACCTTCCTTCCTTCCTTCCTTCCTTCCTTCCTTCCTTCCTCCCCCCCCCTTTTTTTGTAAATGCTGGTAGTTAGACATCTGGAGAGGTGACAGAAAGCTCAGCTTATGGCCAGAGGATAACTGAATTTAAAAGTTCTTCATGTTAGATTTGCAGTAGATCTGTTAAGATCATCGTAGCCCTTTTGCTGGCAGCATAGAATGAATCCTGGTGCCATACTCCACAGAACAATGGAGTAATGTTTGAAAAAAAAAATAAACACTAAAACGATTTTCCCCAGTGCACACTAAATAATCATTGCAAATAATTGCAAAAAAGAAAAAAAAAGCTCTCAGGCCATTTATCCCACACTCTAGCCTCCTTAGCAAATTAAAATGATTAATAAGCTTTAAGGCTCTAGATCTAGACAACAAAGGAGGGGCTCTCTGCACCAAATATCATAGCAAAAGGCACCAAGTTACTGAAAAGGTTTAGAGTGAATGCATGAATCCTGGCAGAGTTACACACGATAGGACCCTTCCCTAACTGAACAGGAAGGTTCTGGCACCTATGAGAGCTCACCCCACATTAGCTATACAAGCAGTATTTCCAAATCACTGAAGTTTTTAGATGGAAGAAATTCTTCATTCTCTTAGTATGGATTTGTATTTCTATAAGGAAAAGCCCTCTTAAAAGTATAAGAGCATTAAAACTTAAAAAAAAACGTGTTTCATGAAGGGTAATTGCTGTTTCCTTATTGAACTCAGAATATACTGAGACCAGTGAACAGAAACCTAAGTGAAAAACTCAAAATATATTGAAAGCACTGGAAACTGACTTTGAGGTCTCCGATACTTGGTTTATCTTTCTGTGTAAGAATGTGTCTGCACAAGGCACATTTTTCTACCTTTTCCTCCATAGCTATTAGCATTGTACCTGGCAGCACTGAGGATGCTTAATCGTCTGGTGAACATCAAAGCCTGTGTTGTAAAGAGTTAGGCATTGGCACACTTTTTCTTATTGAAATTACTAGTCTCCTTGGATATGAATTTCTTCTGTGCACTGTGTATTAGCTATGTTCTCATTGCAGTAGCAAATACCTGATATGTCATTTAAGAAGTGGTTTATTTTGGCTCATAGTGAATGGAGATAGTCAGTCATGGCAGGGAAATCATAATAGCAAGAGCATGTGGTGGCTGGTCATAACATCTATACAGAGGAAGAGAGCTGAATGCTGGTATTCAGCTCATCTTCTCTTTTTCATTCACTCCAGGACTCCAGAACATAGACTGGTGCACCCATATTTAGAATATATCTTCCCCCATCCATTAACCCATACTACAAATGACTTCACTGGTACAACCAGAAGTTTGGCTGATTCTAGATACAGTCAAGATAAAAATCCATATTAAGCATCTTGGATGATGTGTAGCAGCTATACAGATTTCCATTTCCTGACATTCAGTGAACCAACTGAGTCTTTTGGAAACAGAGAAATGGACAGGATATATGGACCTGTATTTCTGGAGACATTCTGGTTAACCTTGCTTGTGAAAGCAGACTTCAGGAAGGGAGCCATGTGTTGGTCACAGGTCTCTATCAATGTGCAAGCAATATGGAGGTGTTTGTGGACCTCCTTTAGTGTGTAGCACTTGATGAGTGTCAAGTTGCTTGTCTTGCTGCTGTGACTAAATGTTGACTAAGTTAAGAGAGAAAAGAGTTTATTTTGGCTCAAGTTCTAGCACAGAGCCCATTGAGGTCGAGAAGGACTAGCTTCAGTAGTATCTGAGCCTGTATCAGCAGGAATGTGAGAAGATAGTTTTGCATTTTTAAACAGGACAGAAAGAAATGAATGTAGGTGCTTCATTGACTTCATCCTCTGTTCCTTTTAATTTTTTCTTAATATGCAAGGGTGTGAGATGGGTCTACAACTCTCAGAGCACTCCTCTTCTCTGCTAAATCTCTTCAGAAATTGTCTCACAGGCACCCACAAGAGTGTCCTCAAGGAGATTTTAATCCAACCAAGTTGACAGTGAGCATGACCCACCATAGACACACAGGAGCTGTTCTTGGACCCAAGTCACCAGCAATTTACTAAAGCAAGTCCTTTCTGAATTAGAGTTCCTTCTCATGAAATCAAGCTAATTATATATGCTTTTTATTTCTCACCATGTATGAGATTTATAACTCATATTACCCTATGTTCAGAAATCATTTCTGAGTTTTGTGCCCAGGATCATTTTTTATTGATAAATAAGCTACATTGATTTTTTTTTCCTGTTTGCTCATCTGTCAGTCTGACCAAAAACTGTCTTAGACAGGGTTTCTATTCCTGCACAAACATCATGACCAAGAAGCAAGTTGGGGAGGAATGGGTTTATTCAGCTTACACTTCCACACTGCTGTTCATCACCAAGGATGTCAGGACTGGAACTCAAGCAAGGCAGGAAGCAGGAGCTGATGTAGAGGCCATGGAGGGATGTTCTTTACTGGCTTGCTTCCCCTGCCTTGCTCAGCCTGGTTTCTTACAGAACCCAAGACTACCAGCCCAGAGATGGCACTACCCACAAGGGGACCTCCCCACTTGATCACTAATTGGGAAAATGCCTTACAGCTGGATCTCATGGAGGCATTTCCTCAACTGAAATTCATTTCTCTGTGATAACTCCAGCTGTGTCAAGTTGACACAAAACTAATCAGTACAAGAACCAACTATACATCACTTAACTTTCAGACATGTTATGCTTACACTGTGCCTACCACAGCTTATAGACTTCATTTTTAAAATCCATGATCTATAGTCTCAAATAAAAATATTGGTTATATTTTCATTAAGTGATTTTTTTCAATGTTGTATCCTTCAATATTAGTTTGTTGACTTGTACTAATTCTGAGTTGAAGGATAGAATTTGTGACTCAGAGACTAGTGGTTCAAGGATTTTGGTGGATGCCCTTCCTGACAAAACATATTTTACTACTTAGATTTGGAAGGACTTTTTGAAAGTCTCTCTTTGCCATCATCCTATTAATCTTTTACAGATCTACTGGGAATATAGTTCTCTCATGCAGCTTCAGAAGATGATTTTGCAATGAGATGTCAGATCTATTACTGGGTAGATATGGATTGCAGTCTCTGAGTTCTTGTTAGCCATGGACAATAAGACTAAGTGTTCAGATTATTAAAACCATTTCATCTTTTTAGAAGATGAGACTCCATAAGAATATCCATATCATGAGACAGGAAGACAGGAGACATGAAGGTATACATGTTTCAATGTGTTTAAAATACTGTTTGTTTGGCTTGTTAAAGAGCAGGCTCCCTACAATATTGCCTTCTATATTTGATCACTATCAAGTACAATACACATACTTTTACTGTGTTTACACGCATATATTGTAATACATTTTCCTCTGTTTCTATGTGAATACAAAATGATGAAAGTAGAAATTTAGTCTTAAAACCAAGGAAGAATATAATGTCGCCATAATCTTACCATAGGTAAAGTCTGACTTTGGAGGTGAGGATACAGTTTTCCAAGGTAAGGTTTTTGCAACTGTACTTGGAATAACTCATAGATACACAAGTCAGAGATAAAGATTTTTCTCTGCATTGGAAAAGAAAGCATTTAATTGGGACTCACAGTCTTAGAGGTTTCACCTATTATAATCATGGTGGGGAGCATGGTGGCATGCAGGCAGACATGCTAGTTAAGAGATCTAGATCTAGATCCAAAAGCAGCAGGAAGAGAGATAGGCAGGAGGTCTGGCTTGGACCCTTGATACTTCAAAGCCCACTCCAGTGACACACTTCCTTCAACAAAACCAAACTTCCTCCAAGGCCAAACCTCTTCATCCTTTCAAATGTTACCATTCCTTGGTGACTAAACACTTGAATATATGAGTATATGGGGGCCATTTTGTAATTAGGTTATTTTTTTACTTTGCATCCTGATGGCAGCTTCCTCTCCTTCCACTTCTTCCTCACCCTACTTTCTTCCCAGTCCCTCCATCTCATTGACCTAACTTCCCATCCATCCCTCTTCCTCTTCTCAGAAAGAGAAGCCTCCCATGGATAGAAAACCTGCCTTGGCATATAATGGTTCAATAAGACTAGACACATCAGACATGAGGCTAGACAATGCAGCCCAGTTAGGGAAAATGGATCCAAATCAGACAGTGTAGTCAGAGGCAAATGATTTTTTGCTATAAGATCCTAGCTTATTGTCACCAGAGAGGCTTCACCCAGCAACTGATGGAAACAGATGCAGAGACCCATAGCTAAAAATTAATAGGAGCTCGGTAAATCCTGTGGCAGAGGAAGAGGAAGGATTGAAGAAGCCAGTGGGGTCAAGTACACCACAAGAAAGCTAACAGAATCAACTAACCTGAGCCCATAGGGGCTCACTGAGACTGAAATTCCTGGGACAGACCTGTGCAGTTGGGTCTTCATGTGGCACTACTAAAGCAAGAGATACAGACTTTTAAAGAAAAATTTCTTCAAATTCTGCACATAACTAATAATGCTGTCCCAAGTGCCGATAGTTTTATTTGAAGCAACAATTTATTGGAGCCAGTCTAACAGAGAGATAGACAGCATCTGCCACTTAGAGCTATGATGAATGTGTTATTAGTCTTTTTAGATACACATTATAAGACAATTTTCAGTAGATCAATGGTGTTTACCTCACTAATTATATTAAAGAGAAGAAGAGAAAGATACAATTCTCCTTTCTGTTGAACATGGAAATGGAGAGCTAATGAGATGGAGAAGACCATTTGAGGCTATAGGAATTACAGAGGAAAGATTCTGATTTCTGGTACTGAAGTAATTAGCAGAAGGTTGGGATTGAGGGAGTGAAAATTACAGATTATGAATTTAATGTGGGAAATTGTAAGAAGTTTATTGTAGTCTAAAAATCAAGGAAAAAAATGTTTGTAACAAATCGGTAACTGGAGAGAAAATAAAATATATCATTTTATAGTGTTCTGGTCCGGTGTTATATAAGAGGATAGGAAATTTGGGGTGTGGGTGTGATAATTCCTGAAGCTATGATTTATAGATTTTTGTGGTTTACACATTAGAACTTGTAAAATATGAACTTGAAGAGGTTGTTACAGTCATGAACTGGTGCTTAATTGAGGAACACTGAAAGTATTAGTATGTAGTTGCATGAAGATGCCGCTGTGTCACAGTGGTACAAATAGACAGATTTCCAGAAGGGGCTTTAATGTGATTTTAATGTGTTTGTAAAGGCTGTGGAAATCTTGGCATAGTGCCAAAGCCATCAAGGCTGCCTGCAAGTAGGTCAGAGGGAAAGTATGAGACAGAAACTTAGAGAAACAGCATGAAGGAGGCCATCAACAGCTGAAGGGGAAATCAAGTTTATTAATTAGAGAAATTAATTGGTTAGCATTGACTCTTGCCTTATGTGGTCAAAATAGATGGGAAAAAACAGATGGAACAGTCTATATGGTTTATTAACTGAGCTTAGCATATAATTTTATTGAAACTAGAGAAATAAATGAGTAGAATCAGTGACTCGTGTTTTTAGAGTGTAATGTAGTGATTGCTGTCTTTTAGGGATATGGGTTCAAATTAATTCAACATAAGAGAGTAGTCAATTGCTTGGTTACTATGTCAATATTAAATGACAGCCCAATAATAAATCCTACTAAAGGGTATAACTGTGCTATGGATCACTCTTGTTTAAGCTAAACAGATTTTTCTTTTACTTTTGAATGCAGAATGGGGGTCTTAAAAACCATATTTTGATAATACAAATGAAGAGTAAAGGGGAATTTTGCAAGGATTATTCATATTATCTGCATCAGAGTATATGAAGCAAAAGCTATTCCTATAAAGCAGTGAGCTATGCAATGTTATGATACTGTGTGAGGGTATACACACATATACACACAGGCATGTATACATACTATTCCTTAATCAATATTTAGTTATATGCATACAAATAAATAAGAAAAGGGGAAAGAGATCTGAGAGATGCGGGAAAACCAAGATATGCTACATGTGTGATACTGAGCAAAGTGATAGAGTGCAGGAGTCAAGAAGAAGGCCATAAACATGGGGTCAAACCATGTGTTCAGGGCTTCTGGCCATTGTCCACCCTGCATCCTGATCTCTGTCATTCTTCTCCCTTTATACAACATCCTCCTGTGATTTGCTGACTGATTTGAATTTTTCCAGAGCACACGAGTGAGACTCTATGTATATTGGGTATTTGGGGAAATAATTAGCTAACAAAAAAATCATATTTTTGCAGTGATTGTTCTTTATAAATGATTATATTCGGTTAGCAATCTGGATCATAGGTTAAATAATTTGCTCTACATGTAGGAAGTCCAGAGTTCCAAGCCCCAGAATCTATGTAAATGTTGGGTGAGCATGCTGTGATATCTAGGAAGAGAAAAGCAAGAGATTGCCATAGAAAGCTAGGCCATAGACTGATGTAGAAGGATGCATTGGGCCTGATTTGAGCATTTGAAACCTCAAAGCCCGCCCCCAGGAACAGACTTCCTCCAACAAACTTACACCTGTTCTAGCAAGGCCAGATTTCCCTATAGAGTCAGTCTCTGGTGACTAAGCATTCAAGTCTATGAGCCTATGGAAGACATTCCTATATGAACCACCACACAAGTCTACATTTGTTGGGGAGCTATGAGATTGATTGAGGGGCCGTTTATTATTGAATAAGAGAGAGCAATAACCAAGGAAAACCCCTTTTGCCAAACTAAGGTGTCTATATATCTGCAGATACACTGCTTGGGTCTAAAAATATGAAAACATACATGCACAACCAAACACACAAAGTAAAACATGAATTACAAATTAAAAACACACAAATTAAAAAATGAATGAAACAAAGGTTCATAAATGAAGATACAGTGGTACACATATAGTATCACATGCTGGTCCTACCGAATGTCCTCTTAAAATAAGCATAGTTATAACTATTTTATTTTTTTACAAAACCCCAATGTGTGGAAAGGTCCATGAAAGGCCGTCTTTTTGGTTGAATGAGGCTTGCTCTGGTGACCCAGTAGAAAATTATGAGGGACAGAACAGTGAACCACATTCTCAGAGACAGGTGCCTGACACCACAGAGGCCCCAAATCCATAATTGTGTGACTATCAGTCACTCAGATAAAGCCCCAAGCTTCTGGCATTCTGGCTAGACTCCACACCCACAGTTAAGTGACCATAGCCAGGAATGCTCCTCCCCACAGCTACCTGACAACAGCAAGATAGCCCAGGCCACTATAAAAAGAGCTGCTTGGCCCTTTCTCCCTCTCTTTAAGCTCTCACCTTTCTTACTCTCAGCTCTATCCCTCCGTCTCTCTCTTCCTCCTCCCCTCTATCCACATGGCCTCTCTCTCTTTCTCCCTTTTCTCTTTCTCCATGCCTTTCTACAATAAAGCTCTAAAGCCATAGATTGTCTCTGTTCATCAAGGCCTGCCATGCTTGAATGATGGGATAGGCTTTTCCCTAAAGAGCCGAATCTAACCTCCCGCAAGGAGGCTTTCCTGCGCTCCAGCTACAGACCTGACCATTACAGAATTAATGCTCTTAATGTACTGAATACAACCACCCATCCACGGGGTCTCTAGATTTGGCTTCTCTTCCAATGCTGCTCAGTTGCTTTAAGTGTATTCTTATGAATTGTCTACAAATTTTGCTTCTAGAATAAAAAAGACAGCAATCAAACAATATTTCTTCTTGAAAGGATTTAATATATTTTACTGAATGACACAAGAACAGAAATACATTTATTAAAAATTTAAAGGATTTACAGTGATTTATCATTCATCATTTTTATACATTCTTCAAAGAAATTCTTCATAAAACTGTAACACTGAAGAAAAGTAATTCAGGGGCCCTGATGCCACTAAATAATTGCGATACAGATTTTTCTTAAGCATCTTCTTATTTACAGAATTTATGTGCCCATTTTTTTTTTTTTTTTGCTCTCTCCAAATATCTGTGTTGTCAAGTTTGGGAACAATTATTGTAACATAGACAAAAGATTTAAGAATTTAGGTATAGCTATTTGGGAAGGGTATATGCAGGGACACAGTAGAAAGAATGAGGCATGTCAACATTTACAAAAGTAGGTGACAGAGAATAAGATCAAGAAAGGAATAAATCAGAAGAGATGAGTAGCACACATTTAAAAGGGCTAAAGTCCACTAGGTAGTATGAAGAGTTAAGTAGCAGAAAGAAAAGTTTAATATTTGAGAAAAGACATTGAACAGAATAAAGGAAATGGCAGAATGGGGGCAAGGAAAGGCAAGGCTGCCTCTCAAGCATTGATGAGAATTCTTTAAATGAAAAGCATGACCTAGAACACGTTGATATTTTTAGTGTAATGCTACCTTAGAAAAAATGCAGCTGACAATTGTTAAATAAAGGTCACTCAATATTTAATTTTAGAATATAGCTTTTAGTTCTT
Organism: Mus pahari; assembly: GCF_900095145.1. Taxonomy (NCBI): domain Eukaryota; kingdom Metazoa; phylum Chordata; class Mammalia; order Rodentia; family Muridae; genus Mus; species Mus pahari. The sequence continues at coordinate 8,128,396 of NC_034599.1, read as the reverse complement.
TAGGCCCAAGAAATCTTTAAAAATCAAATTTTTGGTTAAAGTCTGGTGTATATTGGGTTATAGAATCTAGCATTTTATGGCTCTTATGATATGAGGAGTAGTATACATTTAACAATGCTTTTTAATTTTAATCCTGTTAGAAACGTGTCTTCCCTTGAATTAGATTTTATTGCCTTTTTTTTTTAATGGAAGGTCAGTTTTTCTTGGAAATTTTAGATTCGAGTAATTGTAAAGGCTATAAAAAGGCTATATAAGTGAAGCAAGAATGGTCATAAGATGTAAATTCCATAAGTGGTAGTCCCTGTCTGCTATGCTAGGATATTTGAAATTTATGAGGCTATGTGTCTTTAATTCAAACATGAGCGAAAGTATCTGGTATGCACCCTGTTTCCTTTTTGCTTTTCTCTGGGAACCATTGTGAGTTACCTGGGTCCTCTTTCTCTTTTGCTTGTTGTTATACCCAAGGCCATTGTATCTGTAACTGTTTTGTAGCTAAGACTAAATATCCAACATGAAGCACTAAGTACTGTTTATTTGAACGACAGTTTGCGTGACATGGTTCATCGTGTTGGTGAAATCCAATGCAGAGAGGATGGCTCTAGCTCTGATCTCAGAAGCATGAGGCTGCTGGCATACTGAGTCCACAGGGTGCAGAGAGATCAATGTTTGTGGGCTGGCTGCTATCTCCTGTTATTCTCTAATGGACTCTATCCATGCCCTGCAGATGCCTACATCCAGGGTGTATCACACCTCTGTGATATATATACTCCACAGGTTATTGGCTATGGAGCTTAACATTCATTACAATTTTTCAAATGTAAGTTTAGACTGTGCCCTTCTGTATGTTACAAGGCACTGCTTGAAAGTTACTTTGTATCAATAGAAGGATTAATAGGAAGCATTATTTGCTCCACAATAAATAAAGTTTGGGGGGTTAGAGATATGGCTTTGCAGGTAAGAACACATATTCTTCTCTGCTATCAGAAGACTATAATTTAGATTCTAGCACTCTCATCAGGAAGCATACATACAGCTGTATGTTTCTCTACAAGGCAGCCAGTACCCATTTCTGGTCCCCTTCAGCACCTGCATGCAGCACCTGTATGTGGACAAACATACAGAGGTTGTGATTGATTTATAGAACCAGAGTTTTAGAAACCTTATTTTCTTTTTTAAATGAATTTATTTATTTGTATATGTGTGGGTGTTTAATTCCATATATTATGGTGGCCAGAAGACAGAGCTGAATTCCGTAAGTCTTGGAATTACAAACAGTTATAAGTCACCATGTATGTGCTGTTAACTGAAACCTGGTCTTCCCAAAAAGCAACAAGTGTTCTTCAATCTGAGCCTTCTCTTCAGCAGCTGCTTTAATTTTTATTTGTATATTATTTCTTTTCCTTCTCTTCTCATCCCTCTTGCGCCTACCCCATCCTCCTCCATCCCACTGCTTCTACTCCACTTGCTCCTCCACTTCCTCACCATTGGTTATCATAGAAATAATACACATAAGACTACCAATGAGTATAATGTCTGCTAGAAAAGATATTGGCAGTTCGGCTAACCAATAGGCTGTTTTAGCCTCACCCTGGAAGACAGGATTTTATTCTTTGGTTAGGTTTATTGAGATTTGTTTCTGTTAGGCTATGGTCAGTTTTATCATCAGTTGGTCTAATAATCTTACATGAAATGAACTTCTTTTGACCAGCTTCCTCTACTAGTTTCCAGTCAAGCAGGAAGACAGCAAACTGAGTACTCCTGATAGTGTAAAGGGAAGGATGGCAGTGTTAACACATTTTAACCAGATCATTTATCTATAGCTAGAGTACTTTAAGAATATATGTGCAGGCTGCCAACTTTGTTCATCAGGTAAAGGCTCTCACCATCAAGTCTGAGGACCTGAATGAATAACACAACCCCTAAAGAAGAAAGAATTAACTCTTGAAAGTTGTTCTCTATAAGCTTGCTATACACACATGTGCAGACACATACATATAGATATACACAGACACATAAAGACACGCATACATTCCCATTTATTTTTGTGAGTGTGTGAGTGTGTGTATGTGTATGTAGAATGTGTGTACAAAAGTTAGAGGTACATTATGAAGAAACATACATTTTGCGAGAGAAATTACTTTTCGTTTCCCCTCCAGGCTTTTGGTATTAGCTGGATTGCTGTGTGGAGATAAATGACAAGAACATAGCACCACACAGAAAACTGGCCTGGACATGGCTCCATTTTCATCCACCTCTCTCCTGTTTCTAAGGTCTTTCCTTTTCAAATTTTGGAATTGTGTCTTGACTTTCAAAACTGCTTCCATTACTAGAGGTAACCCCACTATTATGCATTTAAACAAGTGGGGTTTGCCTTTCAGTCTACAATGGGCACTGCTTACTGCATGGATTTNACCTTTCCTAAAGTATTAATAACAACAACAAATAACAACAACAACAAAAAGTAGTGATGAGGGTTTCTTAGTTTCTCAACTTTCCAGAAGAACATGTTGAGAATGTAATTTACGTAATAATTATTCTGACTAATTGATAGGTAATAAATCTAAGTTCTATACTGCCCTATTATTCCTCAACAGCAATTTTCAAGCTCCATGAAGATAATAGCACAGTCTAACTAATTTTCCATCCCCTTGTGAGTTTACAAAGTAACAACGATATTCAACATGAATTATAATCAAGTGGATTATTAGTAGCACATATTACACATTTTAAGTGCATATTAGTTTTATATAACTATAGTTTACATACTAAACATAAGGTTTACTGTATATTAGTAATAAATGCACACATTTATGAATGTGTGTATACTTTTTCTGCAAATAGTTGTTTCAGATTGTGCAGAAAACATTTGTTATAGTCCAATATATTGTTTAAACCTCCTTTTGAATCCTCTCTCATAGTTGTGGATGGATAGATGCTCAGCTGGATTGACTGCAAGGGAATATACCGGTTAGAATGAGATGCAAGCCTTCTGTAACTGCTATTTTGTAGGATACTTGAATTCGTCTGCTGGATTAGAGGACAGCAATGAATACAACCATGGGGTTAAAGTACTGACATGAGCATTCAAATCAAAGATTGTAGAATGAAAGCTTTGAAGTGTCTTACCAACTAAAATATTGGTGGCTTTGAAAGTGATCACATTTCATAGAGTGAACTTCATAAACTGGTGTTGAGTAAATTCACCAAGACTTAGATACTATATCATCTATAACACTATAACATCCCCCCACATTGCCTTGCTAGATCAAATCATGTTATCCAACTCTTATAGACAGAATAAATGTTCAGCCCTCTATTCAAAATATTTCAAATATCCCTACTGTCATCCAGACCCAGGGCAATGCAATTAGGACTTAACTGCATTTAGATTATTCCTTTTTTAAAAATATTTATATCTATTCATCCTTCAAGGCCTGAAGTTTATTCCTAAGTTTATTCATTCTCAAAACTTGAATCTGTATCTTATTTCTAACCTAAGCTATATCTGTGATCAAATTTCATTATTTTTGTGTTTTTAAACAAGCTTAAACTTCCGTAAACTTTATTTGCTCGTTATATGATAACCTTTCTGAATTTTGAGAATTGCAAGATTAATCTAATGGAGAGGTGATATTGATTCTCTCTAACTGGCTGCTTTGAAAAGTGAACATAACTTATATTCTTCCATTTCATTTTATCTCCTCAGATCTTACTTATAGCAAGTGTCACAAAATGCAAGCTTGGTTAAATGTCTTGGCAGATTCAAGAGAATAGAAATAGCAACTGAGTGCTGTGCTGTATTCTGCTGGCCACAGATGGATTCCAGATTCCTTCAGAGCTTCTAGTCTTGAGGAGAGTGCAAGAAACAAATGTACAACTATAAGAGAATGAGATGGGCCATCAGTGAGATCCATTCGTTCTTGCTTACTTGGTAATTTTCAAGTGGAAATTTAAGCAGAACAAAATTACTAAAAATAATTTGCAGTCCATTAGTTTGTTAGAAGATCTCAATCCCAGGAAATAGTTACTCCAAATGAGAATATGGGATAGTACATTTTCTTAAATATATTAAATAAATTAAAGTTTTGTTATAACTGAGACACCAAAATCTAACCATCTGGTGTTTAATAACAAATATCTGATTCACCAGGCTTCTTACATTATAATAAATTGCCCACTAAAGTACCACTTTAAGTAGGTATATCATAATTATTAAAAAGGTAGCAATGATTTTTTTTAAAAGAGCATGGAAATGTATATGGGAGGGTGTAGAGAGAAGAAAGGCATTGGGGAAATAATGTGGTTTTATTATAATCTCAAGAAAGAATTCATGTGTTTATGATCTTAAAGCATCATGGATATAGGAGGACTGTACAAATTTTATATAGAATTGTTTTGTTTTGTTTTGTTTTGTTTTTTTGTTTTTTCGAGACAGGGTTTCTCTGTGTAGCCCTGGCTGTCCTGGAACTCACTCTGTAGACCAGGCTGGCCTCGAACTCAGAAATCCACCTGCCTCTGCCTCTGCCTCTGCCTCTGCCTCCCAAGTGCTGGGATTAAAGGCATGTGCCACCCCGCCCGACATAGAATTGGTTTTGGTTTTAATAGCATCAAATAATCTCAAGAAAATTACAAATATAAGACACTATCTATATTCTTTCCTTATTTTACAGGCCAAAAATTACATGATTTTTTTATTAATGCACCAGAGGATATGTTTACCTTGTTATTTTGTTGAAATAACTAATGATTTTGGCTAATGTCCAAATTTAAATGTTAGATACACGAGTTAAGGAACCTTTTAAGTGAACTCAGTGACATGTTAATAAAGCATCAAACCCCTAAGATTAAGGGAAAACAAAGCTGCAATGTTTCTAATCTCTCATCATGTGGTCACATTGTCTTCCATGGTACAGAGCCTTCTTTTGTTATTTCAAATTCTTGATTTTCTTGATTTTCTTGATTTCCTTTATGAACTGTGATTTCTTTATAACAAAAAGAATGTTTCTCTCATCTCAGCCCTTAATTCTTATTTGTCCTAATAGAATAGAGCATACTTATATCAAACACAATTAAACTTTTACCGAGACAGGGTTCTATATTTTAGGTATGAATTTGGGTGTGCGTGCCAGCATTTGTTCATCTGTAAAGAATGGGAAGTATGAAGGGGAAAACCCCAAACTCTCAGTACCTGGAAAACAGCCTGTCTGAATAAATAGCTTGCCATTCTAGAATGTCAGATAATGTATCTCCATCAAACGAAGATTCTAGGTGATGCATCCATATTGTTGTGCTTCACTAAAATGAACAGTCAAGTTTCAGAACACTACTAGCTTTCTCAGAGCTCTGCTTTCTCAAGATTGCTTCAGATGGATTTAAGCCATGGCTTAGTGCTCTGGTATCATATATTCAGAACCATGGCTTCAGACAAACTCCAGAGTGGTACAGTGGGGATCTTGGAAGGTGTTTCTAACATTGAAAATCAGGACATGAGATGATACAGACCTTATTGAATGGACTTATTCACAGGAGACAAATAAAATCACTGGCTAATCATGGTGGCTGCCTCACAGAGGACCACCTCTGAGAGTGAAATAAACTGGACTTTTAAGCCAGTAGACATGGTATGTAGGTTTTTCCATAAGTTTTCAAGCCTGTTTTCTTCAATCTATAATGTCATTATTCTGGCTTCTTTCTCTTACTTAATTTCTTTGAATCTACAAAAAAAAGAATATCTTAGTATCTGATATTTCTGTCTGCCAAAAGCTGTCCTGATAGGACTGGTAGAGAGATGGGAGATTCTCATGAAGTATGTTCACTGTCAACATTTGGAAGAGAGTAGTAGGTCAGATACTATTAGAAGAGCATCAGAGTTCAATAAACAGCAAAGGCATTTTCATATTTTCTTTATACCATACCGACCTCTCAGAACTTTTTTCAGAGAGGGGTACAACAAAGGGCATTTTCATATTTTCTTATGTAGCCTGCATATTAAAGAGGAGTGTACACCTGTTCATTTTCTTTCTTAAGTGATAGTGATCAGGACTTTAGCAGAGTCATATGAAATGGTACTATTTGGGTTGTGTTTAGCCAGGTAACCACAATTGGACAGACAGAAAGAGGCCCCTATAAAGAGGATTTTTATTGTTCCTAGTGTTTTCTAGATATCTGTGTATATGTTCATAAGTCCTTGCAAAGAGAGTTTGTAATTCGAGAGCAACATGCAACTCTGAGGCCCCAAGGTCAGGTTTTGATCTCTGTTGATTGCAGAGGCCTTTGTCCAGATGGCCTTAGTTCTGTCTGCATCTAGGGTCTGCCCATTGCTTAGCTACTACCTAAAAGCTCACCTAGGGTCACATCCTTTACTTAAACTGAACTGATTTCACATATTAATCGTGTCTACAATTATCTTCACAACAATCATGAGATTAATTTATTCTGAAAATCTGTGTGCTATAACTAGGTCAGCTTGATAGACAGTGCTGACTCTCATAGTTCTCTGGTCCAGCCATCACCAGTACAGTGACACTGTCTCCTTGGTTGATGATTCTACTTTGAACAACAACAACAACAACAACAACAACAACAACAACAACAAAATTGTGATGGGTGAGTGTTGATAATATGGGCTTTCCCCATGCTTTGTCTTGCTTCAGAGTGTGAGAATGTACTTGCAGCTTAACAATATTTCAATCAGCACACAATTTCATTTTATGTTGAAAAGGGATATCTGACATAAAGTAGGATGTCCTCAATGGTTTGAATGACAGCTCTATGCCATTTCCCAGATAGGAGAATCTGATCATGTCATAGTGTTGGACCATGTAACTTGTATAAATTAGTATGTTAAAAGCAAAGCCTATTAGAGTAATGCATTTAACCTCACAAAGTGGTTGGTTCGCAGTAGCTACATTTTGTTGCTCATTGTTCTCTGCTCAAAGGGACCAAATACTTTCATGAAAAAGACCCAGCTTTCTACATTCCAGGTTTTATGTTGTGCAACTTAGCCAGGCAACGATATTCTATTAACTTTTAAAGATTTCGTAGTGCTAATTTCATTGTAAATTAAGTTATAACCATTTACATTAAAGGTGACTTCTTCCACTTTCCCCTTGCCTGGGTTTTTAAAATTGGAGAGCATTCATTTTCTTATGCTGGTGAAGCTCAGGGGCTTTCTTAAAAATGCTGGTGTTCTCAGTGTCCCCACCAAAATAGCTACAATATTAATGCAATTACTTCTGTTATTACCACATTCCTTGTTAACAGTGAGGTCATATATAATATCTACATAAATTTGTTGAACAGAAGGAGAGGAAAGGGGTCTTTTAAAAATACTTTAGATTCCATCCACTCTCGTGTCACCACAGTATTTTTCACTAAACTTCTGTCTCCATCTATTCTTGTATCCACTGCCAAGGCCCTCTCCAACCCCCTCAAAATCCAACTATACTCCCAGAATGAATCAGTATCTTCATCATGCATCTCAAGACTTATATGCTATAGTATTCTTCTCCCTGAAGATTGATATTCCCATTGCCCTTGAACTGAAGCAAGCATGACTGCCACAAAATGCTGGACCCTGTGTAGATACCCAGTCTGTTAGTCTACGCATTTTTATTGGGAAATTAAGTCCATTGATGGTAATAGGTATTAAAGACTAGTGATTTTTGCTTCCTATTATTTTTTAATGTAATTTTTATATTTCTGTAGCTGTCGTCTTTTGGGTTTGTTGAAAAAAGATTACTTTCTTGCTTTTTCTAGGGTGTAGTTTCCCTCCTTGTGTTGGTGTCTTCCATCTGTTATCCTTTGTTCTGTTCAATTTGTGTGAAGATATTTTGTACATTTGACTTTGATATTGAATATCTTGGTGTCTCCATCTATGATAATTGAGAGTTTTGCTGGGTATAGTAATCTGGCCTGGCATTTGTGATCTCTTGGTGTCTGTATGAGATCTACCTAGGATCTTCCACCTTTCATAGTTTCTGGTGAGAAGTCTAGTGTAGTTTTGAAAGGTCTGCCTTTATATGTTTGCTTTTAATATTCGTTCTTTGTTTTGCTCACTTAGTGTTTTGACTACTATGTGATGCAAGTAATTTCCTTTCTGGTCCAATCTATTTGTAGTTCTGTAGGATTCTAGTGTGTTCGTGGGCATCTCTTTCTTTCGGTTAGGGAAGTTTACTTCTATAAACTTATTGAAGATATTTACTGGCCCTTGAAGATGGGAATATTCACTCTCTTCTATTCCTATTATACTTAGGTTAGGTGTTCTCATTGTGAATTTCCTGTTTGTTTTGGGTTAGGAGCTTTTTCCATTTTGCATTTTCTTTGACTTTTGTGTCGATGTTTTCTGTGGTATCTTCTACCCCTGAGCTTCTTTCTTCTATCTCTTGTATCTGTTGGTGATTCTTGTATCTAATACTCCTGATCACTTCCCTTGGTTTTCTATCTCCAGGGTTGTCTCCCTTTGTGATTTCTTTATTGTTTCTATTTTCATTTTAGATCCTGTATTGTTTTGTACAATTTCTTCATCTGTTTGGTTGTGTTTTCCTGTAATTCTCTGATAAATTTTTGTGATTCCTCTTTAAGGGCTTCTACCTGCTTACCTGTGCTCTCCTTTATTACTTTAAGTTATACATGTCCTACTTAAAGTTCTCTGTCATCATCATTAGATATGATTTTGAATCAGAGTCTTGCTTTTCTGGTGTGTTGGTGGTATCTAGGGCTCACTGTGGTGGAATAACTGGTTTCTAATGTTGCCAAGTAGTATGGTTTCTGTTGCTTAAGTTTTAGCCCTTGCCTCTCACCATTTTGTTATCTCTGGTGTTAGCTGGTCTTGCTGCCTCTGACTGTGGCTTGTCCCTCCTGTAAGCTTTTCTGTCAGTATTCCTGGGAGACCAGTTCTCTCTGGGAAGTATTTGGGTATGGAGAACTTTGGCACAGGGTCAGCTCCAGGGTGCAGACAGAAAACAGAGGCATCATGTCTCTGGCTGTCCCTTGGTTCCTGTGTCATGATGGCTCTGGGAGGGTCCTTCTTGGGCCAGGAATTTGAACAGAAGTGGTAGTCTTACCTGTGCTAAGAGGGGTGTTGGTCCTCCTGGAAGATCAGCTCTCTCCTGGCAGTATCTGTGTATATAACACTGTGGCACAGGATCAGCTCTGGGCACTGTGACACAGGATCAACTTTGTTTATTTTTAAATACAAAGTGGTTAGATCTTCTATCAGGTGCTCATTAGTATTATTCCTTTAAATGATGGAAAGAGAAAAGTCTGTGTGCCATATAAGATATGGTACAAGAAAATATGCCTTTATAGTCATATGATTCAGAATACACGTGCTCCTTCAGCTGACAGGATGCACAGGCTGATGTCGGTAATGAGTTCAAAGAGAGTAGTCCCAGTACACACTCAGTCTTGACTAAACCATGCCATAATCTTCTGGTAGAGTTTAATGGGTAATTACACAGTCCATCTCCTGTGATTGGATCACAGAGAGAGCACACTCAATTGTGATGGTCAAAGTGAAAATAAAACACTTGATGTCCATCATGAAACATGTTGTGTGATGAACTTTGCTCATCAGTTGGGCACTGATGAACATGCATTCTGATAATACAGGAAATTTTTATGTTCTAGGTTGACCAGAAGGCACAGACAGATGTTCAGCACATGCCTCACACTTTTATGACTATTACTTTAAACTCTTCAACATTCTCTCTCTCTGAACTTGTGTGACAACATACAGAATTCCATACCCCCAGCTTATAGCAACCTAGATTGAAGTGGAAAATTCTGGTTTCTTTTCTTTTCTTTTCTTTTCTTTTCTTTTCTTTTCTTTTCTTTTCTTTTCTTTCTTTTCTTTTCTTTTTCCTTCCTTCCTTCCTTCCTTCCTTCCTTTTTTTCTTTCTTTCTTTCTTTCTTTCTTTCTTTCTTTCTTTCTTTCTTTCCTTCTTTCTTTCTTTCTTTCTTTCTTTCTTTCTTATTTTTTATTTTTTATTTTTTAATGTCTGGTTTCTTTGAAGACTCAGTCGTGTCATGTGATGTTTTTCCAGAAACAGCCTTTATGCAGTGATGATTTCCTGAAGTAGACATTTTTAGAACAGACATGTGACATTTTTCTGGAGGCAGCCTGGAAAAAATGATATGATATTTTGCTAGAGTGGGCACTTGAGAGAATATGTGACATTTAGAACGACTATAAAAATTACCCAACAGGCAGTGGATGATGGTGTATGGCATTGGTTGCCTTGCTATTGTTTGTTGGTCATTGTTGCCAACTCTGGCTGGTATTGGTTTACCTTTTTCACTCTTCACTATTCATTGTTTATTGTGGCTTTGTGGAGAAGCACAAGAAAAGGACTTTTATAGGGGTTCCTGTGGTTTCTTGCTACTTCCTTATACTCAAGCTGATTGGCAGAACCTCATGGTTCTTCTGGATTAAACTGGCATTGCTGATTTGGTAATGATGTTTGTAGATGGACTGAACTGCCATTGCTGATTTTTGTGAACTTAACTGCTGTTATCCTGACAATATAGATAGAATTCACTCCAAACAACTATTTCTAAACTCATTCCCATACTCCTTTGCCCTATTAACTTTCTTCTTTCTACTACCTTTGGTGGGTTGTTTGTTAGAAGGTAGGTGAACGCATTTAAGAACCGTTATTAAAAGTAAGTTATAAATAATAATCCTACACTAGGTAACTCTGTCTCTAACTTAACTATACTGCTCAGAATCTGAGAAACTATACTGGCAACAACTCTTAACGGAAAGAAATTTTACCTATGAGCAGAATTAGGAAAGCATGTTTAGAGTTTTTAAAATGAGCAATAGAAAGGCATGAGGAACCAGAGGTTCCTGTAGAGGGTGAATAAGTTAATCTTGGAAAATACAAGGTGAAATAAATCTCCAAGGAATGTCTAGAAAATGAGCACACTGGGCCATGTCTATTCATAAAATCCCCACTGAGAATTTGCTAGACAGATGCATGGCAGTGAGTAAGTTTTCCTGCTGGTCTACTAGATAGCAGTGAGCCTCACTGAAAATTTTGTAATTAATTTTCATTGTACATATCCTCCATCATGTGAAAGCATCTGACTTGACAAAATTTTCAATTAAACTATCAGCTGCAAATAATAACGAATTATATTTTTGGTATCTTATGATATATGATAAAATACCTGAAAAGAGAAAACAGTTTAAGGTATATATAACTTTCAAAATTTTTTTCATCTTGGAAGATCAGAAAATTAAGAGATCAAACAAACATTGAATAATCCATTGAAAATGATTTTCAGTCTCAGATTAGGAGAAGTGCAAAGCCTAGTATTCAAGAGGATTTTAATTTCCAAGAGACATGACCTCAGTCTCAACTGTTTTCATCTGTAAGCTAACATTTGTTTTAGATAACTTTGTGTTTTATAACACTAAAATTGATATATCACTAAATCATTATAGTGGACAGCACATGATCCCTGTAACCTAGCATAATCATATATGGCTCTAATGTAGCAGGTAGGTCTATGATAAGACTTTAGAAAACAAGGTGTACAATGCTGTATCCCTATCTTTAATAACAATGATTACAGAGAATATGAAATAGTGGCATGGACACAGGTCCTATTAGGCCTTGGTAATAATAGGGATATAGTTTGTATTCTTATCACAGGAAAAGAGGAAAATGCTGACAACAAAAGCAAAAACAAAAACATTGGTAACTGTTGTCATCTTGTGGGAAGAGCCCTGGAGATAATGTTTAAGGTATAGACACTGAATCTATTATATCTGGATTGCTGGGTATGCAAACTATGACAACATTATTTGTAATACATTAATTACTATGCATAAATACAAAAATATGTATATAACCATAATGTTAATATAGTCATAATATTGGTGTAATTGTGGTTTACCTTGTTGGGTGACAAGATACTGTATTATTTCCCACTTATCTGTAAATGGGAGTTTCTTCATCTCAAAGAGTTTCAGTGGATGCTATTCTGTAAGAGATAGTAAAATGGTGAAAGCAGTTGTATTTAGTTTTATATTGTTCAAGTTCTACCCCTTAACCACTGATCATCTCTATACTATGAAATGTATTGTATGCACCTCACTTTGCTCCAAATCTTGTGAAAGAGTTAATAGTAATAGAAATCGCTAAGAGGAGACAGAGAGACCAACTCTGATTGCCCTTTGGTGCTTTAGGCTGGACTATCTTTTTTGTTGCTGTGATAAAAATACTCTGACAAAGGCAATTTAAGGAATAAGGGATTTACTGCAGTTCCCAGTTCAAGAGTACAGTTCACCATGGAAAGCAAGGTGTGATGGCAGGAGCTTAGGAAGCAGAGGGTATTCAATGCTGTGCTTAACTGGCTTCTTCCTTCCTGTGCAATGTAGCATCCAGCCCAGGGAATAGTGCTACCCATCGTGGGTGGATCTTTCTACCTTAAACAAACTAACAAATATAATCTTCCCTAGCTTCTGAATTCACAGAGACCATATCCTAAATGATTATATATCTTATCATGTTGATGACTAACATGTGAAGGTGCTCAGCTCCTATTTGCTTTGCACAGATCCTCTTTAGAGCTATTGTGAAGGACTTGGAGGTTTGGATTTTTATTGTTGTTGTTGTATGTTTGTTGTATGTTTTAGTGTTTGTTTTTTGTTTGATTGGCTTTCTTGGCTCCTTACTCATTTTTTTTTTTTTAAATCAGGTAGGTAATGACACTAGAGATGACAGAATCCTATTGCTTAAAGCTGCTTCAACACCTATTTTAGATTTCTTGATTCTGTATGAGATACTGTTAATTAAATCCCCACTGGGTAGATTGTCCATGTGTAACTCTGAGCCATGCCATTATGGTAACAAAAACCAAAAGTTTTTCATTCATTTCAACTTTTAAGGAAGGAGATAATTTTCATAGAGGAGATATACAATGGTTATAATGAGAATTTTAGAATTTTTATGACACAGTTTAATTAATTCTATGCACTAAGCTATTGAAATTTAAATGCCATCCTTTGGGCTGTTGCAGCTAAGTGGTGTGCTCTTATGAGTGGTATATGTGATCCTGAGATGTATTTTACATTGAGACATACAAAGTTATAGCCTAATAAAAAAAAAGATACAGTTTTAAGAGGAGGAATAATTATAAGGAAATATTACCAACTTGCTAAGGAGAATTTATTATGATCTAAATAAATAATAGCCAACATTTAGCACATGAACAAATGGGATTTTCAGGCTCATCAGGTCATGACCACACCATTCTATTTTCCCTTTTTTGAAGTAGTATATCAAAGAATTTGTTCTGTTCCCCTGTGACCTTGTAATAGAGAGCAAACAAGTCCCTCTGTCACCTGAAGGATTTCATTTCAAAAAAGCCACCATGATATGCTGAGTATTTAAAGCTTCCCATTGTTTGTCTGAAATAGACTGTGCAATGTGAGTGTATGTCCTGAATTCTGTTTGCTTGGAGTGCTTTTTACTTCATGTCAATTTTCAGAATGGCAATTTCTCCAAGCTTTCAAATATTCTTTTCCAAAACAGGTCAAGCAAATGGGGTGATACTATTTATGTATGTGGTTGTGGACTATGAGAAAGCTAGGCATTAGTCTGGATGAAATAAAGGGTAGTAAATACTGAAGACTACCCCTCCCTAATGCCGTGACGAGAGTTGCACAGAACTTGAAAGTTGGAAATCAGGACATCCAGTTTTGAATTCAGGTCAAGGACAATCTTGTCTTAATTTACAGAGGTAGAAAGAAATAAATCAAGGCCAGGAACTGTCTGTCGTTTTTCTCAAGTCCATTTTTATTTTATTCTCTTTAAGGATAATAGAAATAATTTCCCATGAAGCAAATTCAGTCATTTCTAATTTTTTCTTAAAGGAATACACTTTATTTCAAATATTTTAAAAGACTTCTCCAGCGGAATCATGTCCAAATTCCAACACTCCATCCACACCTCCTTTTTGGATATGACTTTCTACTCATTTTAGAAGTCTACAGTTCTCTATTACCTTTCTGAGAATCTTACACTAGTCTTCCATTTTGATACATATAAAATTTTTATTCAATCTGTTATTCTGATATTGCTTATGGCATGTATCTAAATAAGAACTTGGTTAATATTATGCAAAATTTAGATGAAGAAGCCAGTGGGAAACTTCAGAATTGGTGGTATGTGAAATTTATTCAGAAAAAGATACAAATTATTGCTATAACCATCATGGAGATACTCCAGGAACTGAATGTCATGTCTCTTCCACAGTGTTTTTAGTCATTTCCCAGTTTCCTTCTCTTGGGATAAAAATCCACTGCCTACCTAACTGCACCAAGTCACATTGCTAGAGGATCCATGTCCTTCGAAACACCTTAGTACCTTCTCGGTTTTTCAATATCTCAGGAACAATTAGCCAAGCCTTGTGTTATCATTAATGTCTTTTGTAGCTCCAGTAAGTGATCATGTTTAGAGTTTGATAAGCACTTTGCTTAAAATTGGTTACCTCTTTGAGAGTGTTTAAAATATTTGAAAGGTAATAATTGCAAGCAAGACTGAGAATTAAAGAAGACACTATCTTTACCACAGGAGGATTCCAGGATAAAAATCTCAAGCCAGGCTTTGGTGCTAGGTTAAACATTTGTCTACCGGCTAGTGTCATCCATAAGTCTTGACCTGTGCTTAGGTATTTCCGTAAGAGATAATGACCATGCAGGCTGGCAAAGACAGTTGAATTTCCTCAACTAGTCACTGTGTGTAGCAGTTGAAAAACAATGGGACTGTGCACAGTCTCTTTTGTAGAACAGAGCAAAAGAAAATAAAGTCAAAACATTCATCATCAGCCCCGAGGTTGTTTTAAATTTGATTTGTGCGTTTTTGTATTGTTTTATTATTATGTGTGCTACAGCTCAAGACACCTCTAGATTCTCTGGAAGAGTCCATCATTCTACCTCTGATACCTCCAGGCCTGTAGAGAGGTATCTCATTTCTGTTCTGTAAACATTGTCTAATAGCTCATATTTTATGGAAGTATCATTATTGGTTATCAATTTAAAATAAAGAAGAAAGAAAGTAATTAGCCCACTCTTACAATTATTGTCTTAGTAAGGTTATCTTATCTATGTCTTCATACAGATTTTTAAAATATACTCTTCCTATAGTGCTACAGTCTTTCCAGTAGTGACAAGCGCCAACAGGCCCCAAAA
>NC_034599.1:8103506-8112421 GCF_900095145.1 Mus pahari | reverse complement strand
TACTTCCCTATTTTCTTCTGTATAAATAGTCTGATGCTCAATTTGACAATTGGCATTCAGATACCATACTCTCTTGTTTCCATGTCTGTTTGTCACCCCACATTCCCCGAATCCTCACTCACCTGCGACCAGAGACCCCTTCCCTGCAGATCAGGGACCCCAGGAAAGTCCGTCTGAGGCACTATAGGCTAACCCTCTTTCCACCCCAATGCTTTTTTTCCATAAGGACTGTCATCCCTTGTTAAGCTTATGTTTAATTAATTATGTTCAACTAAGGAGACTCAGTAAATTAAGAAAGTGAGTGCCATATAATTTAACACAGGAAGACTCTTTGTCTTAGGAATTCCAAGGGGAAATGAGAAATGGTGGATGCCCAATGATCTAGTGAGTGCCTGGTACCACATGAGCTACACAAAGAGCATTTTTAAAAGAATTTCAATCAAAAGCACAAAATATCCCTTCCAGCCTATGCATTCCACAGAAGCAGATCATCAGTGTGTCTAACCCTCTGAAGATCCGATAATCTGAATGATTCCCAGGAGATCTGTTGAACTCAGGACAACAGAGCTCACAGTCTGACAGGTGCCCAGGAGATCTATTGCACCCGGAGCAACAAGTGAGGGACCTGCCGAAATAAACTCAGTAGTGGGGACCTCTGAGCAACCCAGAAGATGTGGGATCCCTCTCCTCCATTTGACCTCCACCTTTCTTCTGGCCCCCACTTTCCACCAGGACAGATCATTAGCATTTCTGTTACTTTGAAGACCCCACAGTCTGAAGGCCTCCCAGGGGATCTGCTGCAATCAGAGTCACAGGTCTCCCAGAAGAACTGCAGCAACCCATAGACACAGGATTCAGGCTCCAGACACAGAAAGCCTGGTGTACTGTCTAGTTTTGTGTCAATTTGACACAACTAGAGTTATCACAGAGAAAGGAGCTTCAGTTGAGGAAATACCTCCATGAGATCCAGCTGTAAGGCATTTCCTCAATTACTGATCAAGGGGGGAGGTCCCCTTGTGGGTGGTGCCATCTCTGGGCTGGTAGTCTTGGGTTCTATAAGACAGCAGGCTGAGCAAGCCAGTAAAGAACATCCCTCCATGGCCTCTGCATCAGCTCCTGCTTTCTGACTTGCTTGAGTTCCAGTCCTGCATTCTTTGGTGATCAACAGCAGTTTGAAAATGTAAGCCTAATAAACCCTTTCCTCCCCAACTTGCTTCTTGGTCATGCTGTTTGTGCAGGAATAGAAACCCTAACTAAGACACCTGGCCAATTAACAACAAAGAAAACCAGATGGCAAGAGGAAAGCCCAGGAATGTTAGCAACAAAAGCCAATTTACTTTTGCATAATTACAACCCAGTTCTCCCACCACAGTAAGCCCTGGATACTCAAATATTTGTGAAAACTATGATACTGATGTGATAACCCATCTCATGGAGATAGTAGAGTAATTGAAGGAGAATATAAATAACTCACTGAAAGGAATACAGGAAAATACAAGTAAACAGGTAGAAGCCCTTTAAGAGTAAACAAATAAGTCCCCTAAAGAAATACAGGAAAACATAATCAAATAGGTGAAGGAATTGTACAAAGCAGTCCAAGACCTAAAAATGGAAGTAGAAACAATAATAAATTAAATATGGAGGCAAAGAATCAATAAAACCAAAAGATGGTTCATTGGGAAAATAAACAAGATAGATAAACCCTTAGCCAAACTAACTAAAGGGCACAGAAATAATATCCAAAATAACAAAATCAGAAAATTAAAAGAGAGTCATAACAAGAGACAATGAGGAAATTCAAAAAATCATCAGATTCTACTACAAAAGCCTATCCTCAATGAAATTGGACAATCTAATTGAAATGGATGAGTTTCTAGATAGATACCACATATCAAACTTAAGTCAAGATTAGATAAACCATCTAAGCAATCACAAATCCCCTAAAGAAATAGAAGTCATTAAAAACTTTGAAAACAAACAAACAAACAAACAAAAAGCCCAGGGCCAGATGGCTTTAGCATGGAATTCTTCCAGACCTTCAAAGAAGAGCTAATATCTACACTCCTCACACTACTCCATAAAATAGAAACAGAAGGAACCCTACCTAACTCAGACTATGGAGCCACAGTTACTCTGATACATAAACCACACAAAGACACAACAAAAAAGAGAAATTCAGAACAATTTCACTTATGAATATCCATGCAAAAATACTCAATAAAATTCTTACAAACTGAATCCAAGAAGACATCAAAACCATCATTCACCACAGTCAAGTAGGCTTCATTCCAAGGATGTAAGGTTGGCGCAATAAATGAAAACCCATTAACATAATCCATTATATAAACAAACCCAAAGGAAAAAAATCACATGATCATCTCATTAGGTGCTGAGAAATCATGTGAAAAAATATAACAGTCCGTCTGGTTAAAATCATTGGAGAGATCAATAATTCAAGACTGACACCTAAACATAATAAAAGCAATATATGACAAACTAACAGCTAACATCAAATTAAATGGAGAGATACTTAGAAAAATCCCACTAACCTCAAGGACAAGACAAGGCTGCCCACTCTCCCCATACCTCTTGAATAGAGTAATTGAAGTTCTAGATAGAGCAATAAGACAAGAAAAGGAGCTCAAGGGGATAAAAATTGGCAAAGAATTTAAGGTATCACTATGTGCAGATGATGGGATAGTATACAAAAATGACCCCAAAAATTTTACCAGAGAACTTGTATACCTGATAAACAACTTCAGCAAATTGGCTGGATATAAAATTAACTCAAACAAATCAGTAGTCTTTCTTTATACCAATGAAAAGAAAGAAATGAATACCAATGACAATGAAAGAAAAATTCCCAACAACAGAAGAGCTTCTGAGGGAATCACCATCCCTTACCTCAAGGTGTACTCCAGAACAATAGTGATAAAATATGCATGGTAGTAGTACAGAAATGGAAAGGTTGATTTATGGCATAGAATTGAAGAGCCAGTTATAAACCTACACATTTATGGACAGTTGACAAAAAAAAAAAAAAAGACAATAATACTCAATGGAACAAAAGAAAGCATTTTCAATAAATGGTGCTAGTCTAACTGGCAGTCTTATGAAGAAGAAAAAAAAAGTAAAAAAGAACCATATATATCACCTTGCACAAAGCTCAAGTCCAAGTGGATCAAGGACCTCAGCATACAACCAGAAACACTGAATCTAATAGAAGAGAAAGTGGGAAAGAGTCTCATTGGCATGTGGGTTAAATTTCCTAAACACAATTCCAATGCCTCAGGCACTGAGATCAAGAACTGATAAATGTGTCTTCCTGAAGCTGAGAAGCTTCTGTAAGGTAAATGACATATTCAATAGGACAAGTCAGAAACCTACGCATTGGGGAAATTCTTCACTAACCACACATCATATAGAAGGTTAATACCCAAAATATAAAATAACCTCAAGAATCTAACCTCCAAAACATACAAACAATACAATTTTTAAAAAATGGGGTATAGAGCTAAACGTTGAGTTCACAACTGAGGAGTATTTAATGGCCAAGAAGCTCTTAATGAAATGTTCAAAGTCCTTAGTCATCAGGGAAATGCAAATCAATATGATCCTGAGATTCTACCTTATACCACTCAGAATGACTAAGATCAAAACCTCAGGTGAGAGCATATGTTGGTGAGGATTTAGAGAAAGTAGAGCACTCCTCCATTGATGGTGGAATTGCAAACTGGTACAGCTCTGGAAATCAATTTGGAGTTTCCTTAGAAAACTGAAAATAGATCTACTTAAGATCCGGTTATACCACTCTTGGATATATACCCATAAGAAGCCCTGTCATACCACAATGAGATGTGCTCCCTTATGATCATAGTGGCATTTTTTTAATAGCCAGAAGAAGGAAAAAAACTAGATGTCACACAAAGAATAGACACAGAAAATGTGGTTCATTTACACAAAGGTATACTATTTTGTTACTAAGAAAAAGGATATCATGAATTTTGCAGGTAAATGCTTGGAACTAGAAAATATCATCCTGACTGAGGTAACTCAGATCCAAACAGACATGTGTGGTAGATACTCACTAATAAGTAGATTTTAGCCAAACATGCAGAATACTTAGGATACAATGCACAGAACTCAAGAAGGTTAAGCAGAAGGGCCTAAGTAAGAATGTCTCAATCGCACTTGAGACAGAGAAGAACATAATCAAGGGAGGCAGAAAGAGGGAGAAACCTGGGTGGGATAGGGAATGGGGAGCTGAAAAGGGGATCATAATCAGATTTTGTGTGTGTGTGTGTGTGTGTGTGTGTGTGTGTGTGTGTGTGTGTAGACACAAGAGAACCCCTGAGGGCTAGCAGAATGAATGGAAATACACAACCTTGGGGCATGAGAGGGTGGGAGCCCCTCTAGAAAGTATCAGAGACCTGGGCAGTGAAAGACTCTCAGGACTCGAAGAGAGGGACCTTAGATGAAATACCCAACAGTGGGGAGAAGACAGGGAATCAAGTCAAGGGATAGGATTGCTATCCCACAATCAAAAACTGACCCACAATTGTTCTTGTCTAAAAGAACTGCAGCGACAAAAAATGGATATGTGACTGAGGATAGGAAATCCAGTGACCTGCCAAACTTGGGATCCATTTCAAGAGGAGGCTCCCTGCCCCACAATATTACTGATGCTATGGTGTGCTTACAGACAGGAGCCAAGGATGGCTGTTCTCTGAGAGGCCCAACAGCAGCCTACAGGCAGATGCAGATACTTACATCCAACCATTGGATTTAAGTCGGAGACCCCTGTGGTTGAATTAGGGAAAGGCTGGAAGAAGATGAAGATGAGAGCAACCACATAGGAAGACCAGCAGTCTCAACTAACCTGGACTCCTGAGACCTTTCAGACACTCAACCACCAACCAGATACACAAGTGGGTCTGAGGCCCCCAACACATATATAGCAGAGAATTACCTGTTCTAGCCTTAGTGGTCAAAGATGTGTCTAACCCTGGAGAGATTTGTGGTAACAGGAGAAACATCCTCATGGAAACAGGGGGAGGAGGAATGGGAAAAAAACTGTGGCGGGGGGTGGGGTTCAAGAGGGGACAACAGCTGGACTTTAAAAAATTAAAGCAATAAAAAAGGAAACAAATACCTCTAATCTCTTAATGAATAAAACTGAGATGGGTTTTTTCTTTTTTCTTCAAAGTACTAACAAACTTGTTACTCTGAGTTTGTTTTAAACCATAAAATTAAGGACAGACATTTTATTGTTCTTAGTGGTCATCACATGGTACTGGCATCTCCAAAATGCTGGGTCTTCTTTTGCAATTAGGTTTCTCCATTAGCCTTTTCATAGGCTTTCTTCACAGTGCCAAGCCTCATCATCTTTGCATAATCCTTTCAGTCCTGCAATCAACTACAACTGAGGCTGAATCTTCATCAACGCCCTTTCCTGGCCTCTCATAGTGCCAAGCCTCAGCTGCTCTTCATGACCTCTTTATTCCTTCAAAACCAGTATTATGTGGATGATTCTTACATATTACCAAGTCTGGCTGTAAGCACAATTTCTATCACTGGAACATGACTTCTTTGTGCTCTCATAAAACACTTTCCAAAAGATTTTTACCATAAGTGATGCTGGTTTCTTCTTAATTGCCACTAATTTCTTAATTCCAGCTAACCAGCATCAATTGTCCCAGTAGTTCCTTCCATTCTTAACTCTAGAAGCAGAGCCACATGGCTGAAGCTTCAGAGTTCAGCTGCTTCCTGGAGCTGGACCATAACACTGTTGTTCTATTCCATTTTTCACTGCCTAAGATTGGCTGTACTGGAAGTTGCTCTATAGACATACCTGCATGTCTCTGACTCCTGAGTACTGGGATTAAAGAGGTGAACCACAATGCCTGGACCTAAGCTTTCCCTTGATTTCTTTTCACAAGAATTTTGTTACTTCTGGATAGTAGTACATTCTAGAAATAGTCAACTTGACAACTGAGAATAGCCATCACAATCCATTCTTTAGCAATTTCACACACACAATCATATTTTCTTATGTCAAAATGAAAACAATAACCAGGTCATAATAACGCCTAACATTATATACCTATCGCTTTTTCAACTGCCAACCCAGAAATCAATAAACTTAGTTGTGTGCGATCATGCCCTGAATTTACCAATTCCTTAATTCCATTCAGTATCCTTGAACACAGGATTTAGCTCCATTCCCCTTCCTTGTGGTGCTTTAATCTTTGAACCATGTAGTTTTTCACTTTTCCTTTCTAAGCTTACTACATTTGATCAAAATGTTCCTCATAAGAGAGAACCAAAGAAAAATCTCTAAACTAGACTTTATTGAGGCTTCATCTGTCAGTGCAATTAATCTAAGTCTCTTTACCTTAGCTTCAGGCAGACTCTGCAGACAAGGGCCTAAATAAATAAATAAATAAATAAATAAATAAATAAATAAATAAAACACCTGAGGAAGCTAAGGGCTCCAGAGTACTCTCCAGGTCGCGCTGCCCAAACAGAGGCTGGGATCAGTTCAGGTCACGGCCAACCCCACCATCTTCTGCATGAAACTGGCCGAGGGTTTCTAGGGCCCCAGAGGACTCTCCGCAGGAACCCTAGCACACCCAGGACCCCGTGATCACCTGAGAACACGTGGACGACTGAAGCAACAGAGCTTCTTGGACAGGGTCCTGTCAGGCCTTCATCCTCAGCTAGGAGGCAGAGCTGAGTCCCAGACCCCTGGGCAACTTCCTTGCCACAGGAGAGTCGGCCTACAGGGAGGACTCTGACTCCAGAACTCAGGAGGTGGATCAGAGCTCCAGACTTCTGGATATCTACTCTGAAAGAGGAGAGCTTGCCTGCAGAGAGTGCTCTGACCACTGTGACTCAGGTGAGAGTTGGACTCCCAGGAGTGCTGACAGAGGCTAATAACAGAATCACAGGAGGATCAACCTCCAATCAGAGACAGCTTGAACATTAACACCAGAGATTTCCAGATGGCGAAAGGCAAACATAAAAATCTTACTAACAGAAACCAAGAACACTGGGCATCATCAGAACCCAGTATGCCCATCACAGTGAGTCCTGGATACCCCAACACACCCAAAAAGCAAGACACAGAATTAAAATTATATCTCATGATGGTGGTAAAAGATTTTAAGAAGGGCATTAATAACTCACTTTAAGAAATACAGGAGGACACTGCTAAAGAGGTAGTTCTTAAAGAGGAAACACAAAAATCCCTCAAGGAATTACAGGAGAACACTGCTAAACAGATAGAAGTCCTTAAAGAAGAAACACAAAAATCCCTTAATGAATTACAGGAAAACACTACAAAACAGGGGATGGAATTGAACAAAACCATCCAAGATCTGAAAATGGAAGTAGAAATAGTGAGGAAAATCCAAAGGGAGACAATTCTGGAAATAGAAACCCTAGGAAAGAAATCAGGAACCATAGATGTGAGCATCAGCAACAGAATACAAGAGATGGAAGAGAGTCTCAGGTGCAGAAGTTTCCATAGGAAACATGGACACAAGAATCAAAGAAAATGCAAAATGCAAAAAGATCCTAACTCAAAGCATCCAGGAAATTCAGGATACAATGAGAAGAGCAAACCTACAGATAATAGGAGTAGATGAAAAGTGAAGATTTTCAACTTAAAGGACCAGCAAGTACTTTCAACAAAACTATAGAAGAAAATTCCCATACTTAGGGAAAGAGATGCCCATGAACATACAAGAAGCCTACAGAACTCCAACTAGACTGGACCAGAAAAGAAATTCCTCCTGACACATAATAATCAGAACAACAAATGCATTAAATAAAGACAGAACATTAAAAGCAGTAAGGGAAAAGGGTCAAGTAACANACAAAGGCAGGCCTATTAGAATTACTCCAGACTGCTCACCAGAGACTATGAAAGCCAGATGATCCAGGACAGATGTTATACAGACACTAAGAGAACACAAATGCCAGCCCAGGCTACTAGGACAGATGTTATACAGACACTAAGAGAACACAAATGCCAGCCCAGGCTACTATACCCAGCAAAACTCTCAATTACCATAGATGGAGAAACCAATGTATTCCATGAAAAAACCAAATTCACACAATATCTTTCCACAAATCCAGCCCTTCAAAGGATACTAAAAAGAAAGCACAAACACAAAGATGGAAACTACACCCTAGAAAAAGCAAGAAATTAATCCTTCAACAGAACTAAAAGAAGACAGGCACAAGAACAGAATCCCAACTAAAACAATAAAAATGGCAGAAAGCAACAAATACTTTTCTTTGATTTCTCTTAACATCAATGGAATCAATTCCCCAATAAAAAGACATAGACTAATAGACTGGCTACACAAACAGGACACAACATTTTNCTGCTTTCAGGAAACCTACCTCAGGGACAAAGACAAACACTACCTCAGAGTAAAAGGCTGGAAAACAATTTTCCAAGCAAATGGTCCTAAGAAAAAGCTGGAGTAGCCATTCTAATATCAAATAAAATTGACTTAAAACCCAAAGTTATCAAAAAAGAGAAGGAGGGGCACTTCATACTCATCAAGGGTAAAATCTACCAAGATAAACCTCTCAATTCTATATATCTATGCTCCAAATGCACGGGCAGCCACATTCATGAAAAAAACTTCAGTAAAGCTCAAAGCACACATTCCACCTCACACAATAGTAGTGGGAGATTTCAGCACCCCACTCTTACCAATGGACAGATCTTGGAAACAGAAACTAAAGAGAGACACATAGACACTAACAGAAGTTATAAAACAAAAGGATTTAACAGATATCTACAAAACATTTTATCCTAAGACAAAAGGATATAACTTCTTCTCAGCACCTCATGGTACCTCTTCCAAAACTGACTATAGAATCGGTCACAAAACAGG